>NW_028288820.1:2062851-2373327 GCF_059628265.1 Tinamus guttatus
GGCTAGCAAAATCCAGCAATGCTACAACGACAGCTTTGCCATCATTGTTGGTAGATGTAGACTCGGCTCGGCACGCAACCTTGCTGCGATGACTATGTCTCTGCTTATGCATGGCCACAGGTGTGAGGAGGCGGGGGACGTGCTGCCTGACTCTAAGCGATCACACCATGTCTATGCATGTCCAGGTCCGGACATTACAGGATTCCATTCGGATCATGGATGTGGGGTTGGCCATGGCTACAGAAACTGTTACTAGTGCTATTATTTCTATTTGTAATATTATCATATGGTGTATCCCTTGCATAATGATGCTGACACGAGGCATGGTTGAGACTGCTATGAAAACGTTATCTGTTCGGTTGCTTGGCTACGATAGATTGACCTCTACAGATTGCAGGACGGTATGTATAGGAGGTGGGAATCTTTGTGATTGTTTATTATCTCTACAGATCATGGGGTGGCGTTTACTGGAGATGGAAATTTCTGTGATCTGTAGAGTCATAAAAAATCTCCTGTGAGAAGCAGAGGCCAGACCTTGAGAAAGAAGATGTTTGCCTGCCTATGCTGAGCGATAAGGAGCAGGGATGCAGCTGCTCAGGCCGGTTCACAGGCAGCCCCCTTCCCGGAAACCTGTTGAAGCCGGCTGCTCGGCCGGGCTTGTAGCCAACTTAACTGCAGATGTCCTAGAAACTAGATTTGGAAGTCCAACACCCAGAAATGAGGAAGAAGAGGAGGAAGGCAGGAGCCTCGAATTGAGGGCTGGGACCCTCGACTGGTGTGTGCGCCTGCGCACCCCAGGGGGGAGAGTTGCGCAACTAGAGGTGGAGTTTGTCCAGCCCCTGGGCTGCCTCCTGGGTCGTACTGACCCTATGTGCCAGGATGCACCGGGTATAGAGAGGACAGTGCAGAGAGAGCGGTGACAGGGAAGAGAGAGCCGGGAAGGAGAAACTCCGAACTGAGGCCTACGCTATCTCCTCGGGAGCTGGTCAACAGCTCACTCTCTCTGATCTGCCAGCTCGAGAGGATGTTTGGGTCCAGTATCCCACCAGTAGGTATCACCTTGTGAGTAGTTATCCATACTTTGCTGCTTTGATGTGCTTTCACCTGAATAAATGCTCGATGTAGTCACCTTGTTCTGTGTGATTATTGCCAAATCTCGAGCCCATCTGGAACACCCGAGCATTAGAATATATTTTAAAAGATATCGAGACTTGATTTAAAAAGCTGTCAGTGGTAGAGAATCCATCATAACTAAGGAGATAAGTTGTTGTCCTGACTAACTGCTTTCTTTGAATTTACTTTAGTCTAGCTTCCACCTCCTGAAATCTCATGGATCCATCTTTCTGACAGAAATACCACCTACAAAAAGCCATCTCTTCTCACGATCATATCTTAATTTTCTCTTTGATACACTAAACACATCACATTTTCTTAGTTTCTCTGTAGAAAATAATGCTTGCTTGTATTCTTTTCTGAGCCTTTTTGATCTTTCATCTGCTTTTTTCAAGAATGACTATTAGGACTCAATGCAAAAATGTATCATTAGAGCCAAAGGTTCATGATTCATAAAAAGAACTCTTTCTGATAGTTAAGAAATTGAAATAGCTGGAAAGAAACATGCAAGTCTGTGTCCTGGCAACTGCTGAAGTCATACTACTTGTTCATATAAGATACTTCACCACCAATTCTTTGGAAGTTTAGATATGTAGCCATAGCTACAATATCGCATTGTCTACTCATGTTCACTGTGGTTTCACTGCCCTGATGCCATCCAGTTGGTGATTTCAAGGAAGAAGTCCCAGTTCTCTATTTCACCCACTCGCCTAGTGGCTAGAAGCATGACATTGCTTGATGGCTATGCCAAAATGCATATACTGGCATACATGCAAATTTACTTCTGTAAGTAATCCTCTAAGCAGCCTCTATAAAAAAATCTTCCCCTTATTGATGGGACGGGACGGGACGGGACGGGACGGTTTTCCATCCAGGGTTTTCCTCTCTTCGTCTTTTGCAGCAGTCTTCCCGGGTGATCCTTATATACTCACCTCTCTACCTTTACCACCACCTTCCTAGGTGCTGCTTACATCTCAACAAGGGTTCCTTGTTAACCTCTCACGGTTGGCCTCAGAAAATCCTTTTATCCATCAAGCAATCAGCATTATTACTTTCATTCTTGGCCAACCTTTTTTTCTTATCCCTATTCCTACCATAGGGAGCCTTTAAAGTCTTCCCCTAGCTTTACATATATTGTGCTTAAGTTTGTGTTCGTTTTTTTTTTTTTTTTTTTTTTTGCTGTTGTTAGCCATCAACAAAATAAAAAATGTAAAGATAAAGCTGAGTAGTGAGTAGCACTTCTGCACTTGTGTATCTTTTATTTTTAGGAGGATAGTTTTGTGATATAAGTATTTCTTATTGCTATGTTGATATTGTAAATGCTAGTTTTATTAATTTTATTTTTTGATGTTTTCTAACATAAAAGTTTGTTCAGAGGCTTAGGGTCTTCGTTGGAGATTACAGACAAAAGGTAAGTCCTAATTCCTTCGTTACTCCTTTTTTACTTTGTGCGTGTATGTGTGTGCTCTTCCACAAAGTGAGCGTAGACTAAGCAGAGTTAACAAATGATGGTGGTTTTGCCTTCTGCTGTTTTGTATGGTGCTGTGCCAATTGAACCTTTTTTTTTTTTTTTTTTTTTTGGGTTCCCTATCCTGCTGGGCCCTACTTGTAGTTGCTTCTTATTCCCTAGTTTTTGCCTCAAGGGGGTAGTTAACTGGATTACAGTTCACATTCCCAAGAGCCAGAAAGCAGCATAGTGGAAGCTACCATCTGCTTTTCTCCTGTCCTGTGGATTTCTTTCATCCCTAATGAACTCAGACCAAAACACAGACCAGTGTGCTCAAGAGCTCTCCTAATACTTCAAAGCAGTCCTTGAGCTAGCGGGGAGAGAATTGTGGAGCTTACAGATAGACAATAAATAGATCAAGCAATGAGCCCAGGAAAAGCTGAGGTTTAACAAAATCTGACAACTGTTTTATTAATGACAATCTTGTAGACATGAGAAAAAAAAATCTGAATGCTCTTGTTTCACTGTGAACAGTGCAAGACCCCACTCTTGCCATTTTCATTGGAGCAAATGCTTACAGAACCTTCTCCAGGCCTGGCCGAGGTGTACGGATAGTTAGGCCAAAACACGTATTCTTTCCAGGAATACAGTTAGTTGGCAAAGTCATGGCATGTTGGCAGGTGTTCATAATCAGCTCCTCAGTACCCCTAGATGAAATTTCTGCCCCCTTCACAGAGAGATCATTTGCTGAAAGACTGGGCCATAGTAGACCAAGATCATAACCTGAAATAAGGCTACGAGAGCTCTAGCTAAGCATTGCAAGGCTAGGAGGAACAGTACTGATGGCATTTTGGCTACCACAATGAAGCCCTCCAATTTTGCCAGTTCTCAGTCCTCCCTGGAATCATCCAAAAATGTAACTAGATTTGTTCTAATTAGAAACAGCACCTTAGAGCTTGCAGTTTATTCAAGCACTCCCCAAATATTTTCTCATGCATCTTTCTTCCTTTATATAACAAAGTTTTCTTCCTTTCCCAGAACTCAGGAGTATCCTCTCAATTTAGCTTATGAGAGCACAAGGAGAGTGTGTTCCTAGGACAATTCGCAGCTCAAGTCCTTTTCTCATGTTCTATTTTCTATAGAAGTATTTTGAAAATGAAGCTAATGGCACAGACAAGTTAGCCCTGCCACAGAGCAAGAGAAAATTCCTAATGAGACATTTCAGAAACCCGCCTTTACCCCACAGCCTCCTCCCCATCAACTCCCCTGCCCCCAAAAACACAAATGAAAACAAACAGGAAAAACGACTCACACACACACACGTATGCCAATATCCACACACAGAAAGCAAAGGGGAGGAAGCGCACAAAAGACGACTAGGTTCCGGCAATAAAAGTTTTTCTATAAAACTTACTAAAATACAAATGTATCTATGTACATATAAGATTTGCTGGAGGTTGGTGGCTTCATTCAGACTGCAGTCTCAGTAGGAAATTTGGAGTGGGAGTATGCACTCAAATGCAGTTTTACAATACAGTGATACTGGCAGATTTTACATTGCATTTACATTATTCTATGCACAAGCCTGAAGCACCCTCATTCCCATTTCACTGAGAAATAGGGTATTTTCCTTATACTAAACACAGTCAGGAAGTAAAGACCAAATGCTCCTCAAATCATGAGCAATAAAGAGTTAAACAATCTTCAGCACAGTAAGTGTTTGCAGAGAGCAGCAGCTACCTACCAGACAGGATGAAGTGGTCACAAACCATAATAACCACCACATAAACAAATAAAATAATCTCACTGAAATGTGTATGTAAATATATTTATAAATAAAAAAACAAAACACACACACAAAGATAGAAAACCTTCTCCAAGCAGAATAAAATCTCTTTTCTAAAAGGAGGAACATTCCTGGAGAATTTCCTAGAGGACATGAGCAAGCAAGTAACAGTACATGACTTGCGTGTTTATAAGAACATGTTCTGCCTTTTTCTTTTGCCCAACATTCCTCAGACTGGCCCAAGGGGACACACATCAAGTCTTGTGACAGACCATGGTTATGGTCTCCAAAAGATGCTTAGATTCAGTGACCTGAGAAGAGGCATGCAGCAGGAATCATCAGTTTATATAGCCTGCTCCTTAGTGCATCCATCAGGACAGACCTTGATTTTTTTTTTTTTTTTAAATCCCATAACTCTTAAAGAGATATGCAAGTCCTTTGAAGAGTCAGGGGGGGCTTACAAGTACAGCCAGCATTGCATGACATTACAGATTTAGTTTCTGTCATGCTCTGATGATCAACGAATCTTGACACTGTGCTATAAACAATTCCAAATGGATAACATAACTTTGTGGATTCTAGCTAAGACAAGAGTTTGATTTCTTACATCCAGGTGAATACTTGAACTGCTGCACTGTTTCCAGGGAAGGCTCCATCCATCTCCAGCTGCTCTTTGGAAGTTGTGCTCAGTTCTCCAAAAGAGACGGAAAACGAACCTGTTGCAGAAGACTCAAAACTGTGGATAGTGAAGGGAAAGAATTATGGGATGCTTTCATATTGCAAATCCAGCAAAGGGCCACTAAAATGATTGAGGGCCTGAAGCATCTGTCGTAAGAGGGAGCAAAGAGAGCTGTTACTGTTAAGTCTAAAGAGGGAAGCCACATGGAGGGGTCTCTTGTTAACATACATAAATACCCTGTGGGAGGCTATCAATGCCAAACTCTTTTCAGTAGTGCCCAGTGGCAGGATGAGAGGCAACAGGCACAAACTGAAATACAGGAAACTCCACTTGACACAAGAAAAGACTTCTTTACAGTGAGGGTGGCTGAACACTGGATTGCCCAAAGAGGCTGCGAAGTCTCCATCTTTGGAGATGCTCTAGAGTAATCTGGATAGGATCCTGACGACTTGCTCTAGCTGACCCTGCTTGAGTAGCCGGGTTGAACGAGATGATCTCCAGGGACATATTCCACCCCAGCTATTCTGTAACTCTGTGATAGTCCTTCTCTGGTCACTTTATCTAACGAGGCTGTAATATTTCAGATTCATTACAGCTCAGTTTACACAGTGCTTAGATCACTAGCATTACACTCTGATTTGCTATTTAGTATCTGTGCACCACCATAATACAGTATTCTGCATACCAGAGGAACAAGGCATTGCAATCAATGCCTACCTTAGAACCTCAAAAACACCCCAAAACTGAAAATAAATTGCTTCACAAGCCTGATCACGCATGGTCCTTTATCCCTTGAATTTGGTGATATCACTAATGTAGCTCTGTTCTCCGTAAAGGGATTATATTCTACAGTAAACTCCTATTTCCATGACAGGAACTGCCACACCAGCATTCACTTCACATCTCCTGCAGCTCCATGCTCCACGCTCACAGTAAGGACAAGGAGAAGGAGCATATCCGTCACAGTGGCAGAAGCTGGCAGCACAGGATTGTATAGGATGATGGATGACACAGCACAAGGACTAAGACTTGCAGGTGGCAGCTGTCTTAAAGCAAAATGCTTGAAGCTCACAGACAATTTTACAACAGTTTAAAGCTTTGCTTTAGTTAGACTGTAAGAAATACATTCTTTTTGTGTGATATTATAGTGAGGAATAATCTGCAAAATGATTCTTTTTTTGTCCTTGTATTCCTGAGACTAAGGCTATTTGTTTTAAATTTCAAAAACTCCAAGTTTCTACTCAGTCTGTGACTATTGGAAGAGAGGATACAAACCCAAAATAGGAGAATGCTTTTCTTGTTTTTCCCCTGTAAGTACTGAATGCTTCTTCTCGTAAACAGAAATAAATTAAAGTTTTGGAAAGAGCAAGGATACAGATAAAAATGCTTTATCACTGATGTTAACTAAAATTAAGCAATCAAAACAGTGACATGCAAAACAGGGCTGAGTAACATTCAGTAGAACGGAGCAGTGGCTTTAGAAGCGGCAGGTCTAATGCTAAGATTTAGATTGCTATGGAAAGCTTGCATATCCTATAGTAGCAAGAGGAATACTACATCAATAACAGTGTTCAGTTACATAATTATCTTCCAGGACTATAAACATTTTCCAGTAGAGAAAAAGTCAGAAACAGAGCAAATACTTCTACATAATGGCTTTGAAAAGTCCAAATATTGAGTCAGGCAGGGTAGGAGGGGAGAAGGAACACACACACATGTGGCAAGACTCTGACTGCTGTTATATTAACACAAAAAGTGTGTTGTATTTTGAACTTAATATCTAGCCATCAAATAATAACGTATGGTATTCCCTCGCACTAGACTTTGATCTGGTGATAATGTAAGTGTTGTTTTAAATGGGTGAGTAAAATAAATAAATAAATCACCCAAAATGGGATACACGAATACAACCCTGGCCCAAGTAACAATTTTTTGCAACTTCTGATGAACCAGTAAAGAGAATAGCAATGAAAGCGCTGTTCTCAAGACTAACAAAACCACAGAAAATTTCAAAGGAATCATACAACATCACCAAACATTTGCCCCTGTCAGGGCTGTCAGGTCCTGGGTGAGCAACACTCTGCCAGTGCTAACCCAAGCAGTGTTACTCAAAGACCCAAGCAGTGTTACTCAAACCATGCTCAAAGTATTTCTTCCTCAATCTGAATGCTCCCTCCAGCCTTTCTGGGCTCTGCTGCGAGGAGGCTTCTGGCAGGGTAAGGGACCTAAGTCCCCACCATGGCTCTGGAGAAGAAACGTGCTCAGGAGCAAAGCAAGGCCCAAGGAGCCATGTGGACATCTCGTTATTATGTCCGTCGAAAGCTGCCATGGGAATTACTGTACCATATAATCAAAAGTGAATTATCCTGAGCTCCCTCTTCTTAATGACAGTTATATCATCTAGAAATAGTAAATTATGTGGTAATTAATCACTGGATTGCCTGATGAATTCCATTATAAAATATTCTAAGGAAATGACTTTTTAAAATATGTAGCTATTTATTATATATTTGCTTATGACTTTAATAAGTTGCGACTGGGTTAATTTCAGGTTATTAATAAGTAAAAATTAAATAGAGCTGAAGAATAATTGTTTATGAAGATATTGATTATATTTCCCTCTCAGCCATTCATAGGGCTGGTAATAAGCTGTATTTCTTCATTCATTCATTTGTGCAAAACTGAACAGAGCTCATAGTTTAGAATTGCCTGAACATTTTCAGTGGAACAGGATCCCGAAATACTTGCTTTTCTTCAAAGTTACACACATACAGTTGCAGCATTGCTTACTTAGCATTTATTCAAGGGGACTTTCACAGAAAGGATTAAATTTAACACTGGTGCAAATGAACATATTTTTAACGAAGCATCATCTGAAACAATCCTAAAGTTGTCATCGCCAAAGTTTAAGTGATTAAAAAAATTGTCCTTTTCAGTATGAATTCAGCTCAAAAAAGAGCAAAGTTAGTGCAGAGGCCTACACCTTACTGAGACAAAGGTAGTTAGTACTTCCTAGGCAACTTACAAGTTGCCACCCAATATATTAACTAAAATCATTTTGATATTTGAAAGCAGAGGCCCAGAATCAAGCTAATGATGTGTGTTAACCTAACCATAGCACAAGTAAAAAAAAATCTGTGTGTCAGCTCATTCAAAGACGGAAGCTGCCTATACTTTGGCTGGGCATAGCTGTATCCTTGCCCAGCCTGTTTACAACAGGGTGCACACATTGCCCCCAAATTCAAAGGGCAAGAATATAAAATCATCCCACCACAGTTCACATCAGAGGAATGAGAGCGTTCCTGTGTTCCATGGTCTGAGCAAAACTTCAAAGCATGTAAACCTAGGAAGAAATCAACTGTTTTTCACTTTTTATGCTCGGTAATACCATTAATCTCTGTACTACAGCATAGAAGTGAACCGTATTCTGGAAAGCTAGGTTCTGAAGAAGTACTTAATTGATTTCTGCACCTCTTTCTCAGAGAAAGTAGCTAGGTAAAGAGCACTTCTGGGGGAAAAAAAAGAAAAAAAAAAGAAAAAAAGGTCTATTAAATGCAATTCAGTGGTGATTTTTGACTTTGTCTATTAGAAAGGAGTCAATGAAATTGCAGAGATGTTTAATGGTGAGTGCTATTGGAAGCGTAGCCCTGGAACATCTTTTAAATTTTCAGGTTAAATTATTCTTAATTCTTCTTCTCCCCCCCCACCCCAGAATACTGCAATTGCATCCTAGGAGAACCTTTAAAAATTGATGTTTGGGAAATTAACATTGATGTTAACTGTAAAACATACCACATACCTTACAATAACAAAGACTATATTAACATAGCTTTTATACCTAGTATTAAAATCTTCTTTTTTTTTTTTTTTCCTCCCTCTGTCTAAGGTAAGGCCCAATTTCCATATATTCAGAGAGTTGCTGTATGGATGCAAGCTAGGATTGAAATATCAGTATTACAATACCACACTGGGAAGATAATACTTTTGATAATATTAACTTTTATAGTTTTGTTAAAACTTCACACAGAAACAGCAAAGCATACTCATTTCCATAAATTCTCTATTCTAATCTCTGTCAATGGGAGCTTTCTTAATAGAAGGCTTTGCGTTTAAGCAGATACAAAAGTTTATCAATCCCATATAAGACATGCATTTTTTATTAGCTAGAGCATGCTAACACACCAATACAAGCTGACTGCCCCAACATCACCATTCATTTTAGAGCAATTTATATAAAAAGAAGGACAATAGCATCTGTGAGTAAACTGAAGTAAGGAGACATTTGTTCCCATAGATTATATAAAAAGAACAGTGAAACCTTGTTGATCATGAACCCCATTGGAAAAATTCTTTACACTAGCAAACCAAAGACCATAAGTCTCAAGGTAGATTTCTTTCTTTTCTTTTTTTTTTCCTCCCTTCTTCTTCTTCCCCCTTTTTTTTGAAAGTTACCTTGAATCTCTTGTTATTATTTTTATTGGAAATTTGCACAATATTGATCATAATTCTGTTGTTCTTCACAACAACAGGCAACACTGCAGCACTTGTAACACCCTACTGTAAGTGTGAATAGTAATTGCAAATAGTAATACATAGCTACCTTTTATCCAGTTCTCTACTTTTAATCTACTTCAGACATGAAGTGAAAATGATATTCCCAGATGTCAAAGACTAGATGAAAGATACCAAAAAAATCGTTTTATTACTTTTCAAGAACAGCCCCTGGAGCTTCTTAATTCCCCTGCCTTTCCTTAATCTTGGTGTTTTAGTACTGCACATGGTTACTCACTTTTTGCCAGCATCCAACAGCTACTGTCCCCAAGGGACCCAACAGGACATTATTTTCAGGCACAAAACCACACCCTCATCTCTAAAACCCCTACTTTCCTATCTTGCTAACAAGGTGGCTCCTATTCCTCCCTTTAGAGACCACATTTAGGGTTTTACCTGAGAGGGGAGCGGAGCAGGTGAGAGACTGCTAGTGAAGATGATGCTTTCTACTTGCTGTATTTGAGTTTTTTTTCAATAGGTCTTTCTGTGATAGGGAGGAAACTGAAGGGAGAAGTGTATTTTACTCATATGTGTGTGATACATGGTGCTATTTTCACTGTAGGGGCTTGAAGGTCTCACATAATTATTTTGGGAAATTTCTATAATGACCGTGAGGATAGCTGTGAGAAACAAAGCAGCACTGTAGAGATGCTCCTGTAAACTTCTGCCATTCTATTCAGAAATTGACTGCAGACTCTCTAAATCTGATTATGAAAACTTAAGTCTTTTACATTTCTCGGTAGAAATTTCTCAAGTTCTCACTTGCCTTTTTTCACAGTCTTTCTCTCCCTCTATGTATGGACAGGGAATCGAGGGATAGTCAGAACCCCTAGATGGGAGCCATAAAACCAGAGCCTGCAGGGCTACAACAAAAAGCCCCTTGTGATTAAGGGCTGCACAACTGACAACCTTATTGTTCCCTGGGCTTTCTCCTCTTCCCTATTTCTACCAGTGCCTTTCCACAGTATACTATAATAATTTATCTGGTACTCTGCAAAACTGACTGGTACAAACATCTCCCTGAGCCCATCCATGCTTCCAGAAGGTGATCATTGTGGTAGATATATGCTCACCATTGAGGTCTCCCATAAGGTAGGAGTATGTGTTGTTATACCCTAGCATAAACAGCATGAAATATTTAAAGATTTATTTTTCTCATAGCCTTTTGTTATGGTGCTGCAGTACCACATCTCCATTTCCTTTCTTCACTAGACAGGGGAAGAAGCAGTGTAGTGCTGCTTATGTTGGGCTAACTCTTCATATTTACGGAATGTCTGAGCAGGCAAGATCCATGCCTCTGTCTATATATTTTATAGTACAAACTGAAACAATGCTGCAAAACATGCACATAATTTCGTGGCTTGGAAATATCTTTGATATATGGAGCTGAAAACCAAATATATGAATTAATATATGAAGGCAGAACTACTGTTAGTCAAAGCTATCCACAGCCAAAACTATTAGTGTTATTCCACCTGTTACTCCACATTTCTTTACCAGAAGGAGCTTGCCTTATACTCATGGATGTATATTAAGATTTTTTTTTCCCCAAATTTCTCTATAGTTTTATATAGCTATAGTTGAGGAAGCATGATATAGACAGCAGCCCCTGGGGTGATTTTGCTCTACTGGAATTTATGCCTTGTGACTTTCACAAGATCTTTTCACAAGACAAGTGAAACAACTAAAGATTGCCTCAAAATTCAGAAACTTTTATACAGAAAACAGTATTTGAGCATTTTGTTCAATGAAGTACTCGAATTTATTTTCAATGATTTTGATTCTACCTGCTCACTGAACTAAAAGAACACATAAGCAGGATAATAGCACTTTCCAGGAAGAATAATGCCCCAAATCAATGTCACAGCAATGGTAAAACATAGTAAAAAACACTATTGAAGGAAAACAAGCTAAATTACATGAGCAAAGTAACCATGCAGTTTGTTTTTAATTCTGTGTTTTCTGAAGCTTTTAATTGTCAAAGGCAAACTGATGTCAGTGCCCAGGAACAGAGCTGGAAATCTCAACACCAGTTGAATATAAAGCTAAAGCCTCTGGAGTTTGTGTGTGTGTGCGCATGTGTGTTTCATTATCCTCATGGGGTGACTACAAATTACAATTCAGTTTAGAAGGAAAAGTAAAGTGAGCTCTATGTTTTCCTTAGCAAGGGACCCCGACCTTTAAATAACAGAGCGTGTCTTTTCAGCTTATCAGTGAAATGTTCTTTATTAAAATTGCAGTTTTTCTACTTCTATAGAAACAGAGTTTACTGCAGCCTGAAACCCCAGCAGCCTCCAGAGTCCTTGGGCCTATGAGAGAGCACGAGGCTGCATGTCCTTGGCTGGGAGAGGATGTTTCCTGCTGTCCCCAGCTTATTCCCATTCCCTGGACTATGGAGATATAGTCAAGATATCCATTCTGAAGTCAGGCAGCTAATTCTGCTTATGTCTCAATATGCAAAGAATATCTTGAAATAAAATTCTCAAATCACTTATGTTGTTTAGATAATTTCAATGGCAGCCTTTTTAAAATAAAAAGAAGTCAATCCAAACTACAGTAGTTCAATACTGTTGTTTTAACACATTTTGTCTATGTAAACCAATAGAAGTGCAGCGAAGGTATAACATTGCATATTAGAGCAAATGATTGTACCTTAGGCCTGAAAAAATGAGTTAAACAATGACAAATCAAGGCATAATTTATATATATATCTGTATGTATATATATATATATATATGCTTTAATGTGCTGCCTCATGGTATGTAGAGGCTACGCCTTATAGTCTGTATAATCAAAATGATACATTTCTAGCATGCTTTTGGGATATGTTTGAATAAGAATCCCCGTATTACTCTAAGTTTATCCTGGTGGTCAGTGTATAATTTATCCTTACTGTAACACTAAAATTAAGCGTGCTCTGATATTGTGACTCACAAGTGCAGAGGTGTTTCTGTTCTTTCTATTCCATGCTGACCAATTAACGGATTTGATCACAGCCATAAATTAATTTATCTGAAGCTATAAATTGGTTTTACAATTCAGATGACAGATCACTGCATTCCCTGCAGAGCACCCTGTACAACACAGTAGCACACAGTGCTGACACTAGTCATCTACAGCCATCAGCAGGATGAAATTAAGGCTAATTTAAACAACACCTTATTTCAGGCCACTGTGTAATTCATATTTTCTTCTTTCTATACTTCTATCTATTGTAGCCAGCATTTTAAGGCATCTCAATCAACTCTTTGATCTGCTAGAAATTATGATGCTGTTTGTGTGTCAAGATTCTTTTCCCAAAGCACATAAAAATAGATGAAAAACTCCTTCAGAAGACTTCAGTTAACCTTGAATTTAACCAGGAAGAGCAAGAAGGGATTACTCTCCTAAGAAGGCCTTACTGAGATGGTTTTAACAGATTTGTCTGGCCTAGCATATGCTTTAGAATTTTTAGTGTACCAGCAGTGTATTATATCAGCAGTGTATTATACAACCAGCAATTGTTCATATCTTCACTGTCTTGCAAGAAGAATATATGGAACTTGACCTTCTTCTTTTTTTAATCACTTTTTCAGTAATGTAACTCTACCTGTCACAGGAGTAGATAAGTCCCAAAAATCAATATCAGATTATCAATCATAAAATAATAAAATAAGAAGAATTGTAACTCTAGTAGAGAGACTGGAGGATTGAAAAATCTCAAATATACTAGATTGCCGATGATAGTAACAGAGTCTGGGTGAGACACAGAAGCTTTGGAACTGAATTCTCAATATTCTGCCTTCTAAAGAAGTTCCTTTTCTTTTGTTGTACAGTTTTGTTTTCATAGATTTATTTGCCCAGCTAAGCTATAGGGTTTCTGTCAAAGAGTACTGAATAAGGAAATAACTATCTTATTGAATTTCTTGGTAGCTTTCAGAATTTGTTTTTTGCTCTGGAGTCCAAATACAAAACAATCTGAACTGGCACAAGTTCTTGAGCATGTGTTAATCTTGAGGCATTTTTAAGCATATGTTATTTCTGTTTATATTCAAGATATTAAAAGTAATTTAGTAGACTGCCATAATCCTTGGGAACATCCATCTGTCTAATGGCATCTCTACCGAGATAGAACTAAAAGCAAAAAAAAAAGAGGGGGGGGGGAGAAAAAAATTACTTGATATTACCAGCAATAATGACAGTAAAGTACTTCCAGGCACAGCTTACCTTCTCTTCTGATTAGCCACTGCTGTATCCAGCTAGAGACTGATAGTTTTTAATCCTCACCTACCTGAACAAGAAACACCATGTATTAGACATGACATGGGGCATAAATGCCTCAGGTGCTGTAAGTGCCTCTGTTAATGAGGTTCTGAACTTACGATTTGGGATGAATGACATGATTCAGAGTTGTTATTTGAGATTTTAATAAGTTAGAAAAAAGTAATACTCCTGGGATTTTGTTTTTGATGTTGGTGTGTTATTCTTTTATTTCATATGCCATGAATGAATTACTAAACATCTAAATGTTTAGTTGTGTCAAAAGTTCAAATCCATATATAATAGACTGATAACCTCAAGTCTGCCTTGGTAATGAATTGGAAGGACTTTTATGCATGTAAATAAGAATTTGATGGTTGCGTGTGTTGCAAGCTGATTAAAACCTTAATCAGAGCTAGCTAAAAGCTGACATGGACTCATTTTTAATATGGGGGTAAGGCTGAACGGTGACCAATAATGGTATGAAAAAGGGTGAAGAACAGCACAGCAAAGGTTGAGGAGAGGCCCACTTAGCAGTAACAGCACGAACTTTATATGTGTGTAGAGAAAATCCGCAGTCCTTGTGGGGAATTTGGGGAATCCACAGTCCTTTGTGGCTCAGCTGATGGTCGGTGTTCCTTATGGAGTGCAGCAGACCAGATGCCCGTTTCAGCTCAGGTCTCAATGAGCATCGGAAGAGAAGAGCATCTTGCCTGAGTTTGACAGTGACTTTCAGGGGCAGAGGAAGTGAGTCTGGCTCTTGCTTAGATTAAATTTCAGTTGCTACATGGCGGAAATTTGCTGCTAATTATTTGAAAGCGCTCTGCGCTGTAATTAAGTCTTTGTGAAAACAAGCAGCTAATAATACGGATAGCGCAGGCAATTTCAGGCAGCCCTGCTCCTGCCTCCCTGCCCTCCTGCCCGGAGCGTGGGGAGCCAGATGCCAGGAGAGCTGCTTGATCACGGCCCCGCAGATGGCTACACCTGACAACACGCTCCCAGCTCCGTGCAGAGCAGTTACCACCAAGACTCGCTTTCTGCATCGGCCCACACAGCAAAAGCAAATAATGGTGCCAGATGCTATGCCACGAGTGATGCTCCTCCGTCAAAGACTGATTCTTTTGCTTAGATTGCATAGCCATTGGTAAAATATTTACGGCAAATGACTAACATTAAGTGGAAGCAGAGAGCAGACTCACATCCTCGGGAACGCTTTTGATAGCTTGTAAAATATTCCATTATAACATCTCATTTTATGAGACCATGAATCTCAGCAAACACAGTGATGCTCAAGTGATACTTCTCCTCTTTTCACTTCTTAGCAAGCAACTGTCATATATCCTCTCTCCTAGAGATGAATATAGTGCGTCGTTTGCCTTTGCACAGACCAAGATGAAACCTGAAGTGCTCTTCCACACTGCAGGACATAGACATCCTTTACCTCATTCTTACCTCTTCAGGGACGTGTCCACACGGATAAGAAGAAAATGCAGCATGAAACATGGGTAAGTATAATGGAAATAGTTATCTGCTGATCAAAACTCTCATCTTGGAGAAGGAGGTTGACTAATGAAAACTCTGAAGCACAAGAGCATCATTTGAACAAAGACTTTTTTTTAACATTTACAAAGCTTCAAATAATGAACTCCTTTTTTGTTAGTAATGCTCAGTTGTAAATATTTACAAGACTCCAGCTCTAAAATGCAGTTTCTAATATTTTGTTCTTTGCATTTGAACTTAGAGCTTGTAGTCACATCAAAGTTGTATAAATTTAAGGAAAAAATCACAGCATATTTCTACAACTTTCTTATCACAAATATTTTGTTAATCCCACATTTTCATATTTTAAGACCTCTAGGTCTGACTTTATATTATGAATCTAAACTCGAAGCTCTTTAATTCACATTTCAGATGATTGAATCCCATAATAATACAGCAGAGACCTGCAATCCAATACTGACCCCTTGGAGCGGAGTCTCTGATAGTGGAAATCACTATCTGATTGATCACTAATCTCAGAGCAAGCTGCTTATTTAGTTGGTTGAATTTAGAGTATTTTAGCTTGAAACATCACTGTTTTAAGAACTCCCATTTCCTTCCTCATCAGTAACTGAATACAAGATACATTTGTTAATCTTATAAAATGTGAGCTGTCATGTAGGGCTAGATCCTGACTAGTAAGGTCATCACAGTGATGATGAATTTAATAAGGCTAGGCTGACTGAAAAAGAAAATCTTTCCCGTGCTACAGCTATTTGTTTATACTACCTATGGCTACCCAGCTACTACAAGGTAAATTCAAATATTTTTTACAATAGTATGTGTATATCTGAAGTATGGAAAGTGTCTAAAAGAAAGAATCTAATTACAATTTTGGAGTAAATGGAGCACTGGCTGATTTCCATGCTGAGATCATAATCAGAGCCAGCGTTTGTATGCTAAGCATAATTTACAAAGCTACTGTGGAAAAAAAAATTCCTGTGCATGCAGAATAATTTTTTGGAAGCTTTTAAAAAACTATGAAGAAATTACCATTATTACAGATTAATTCTTTTTGCCAATATTCAGTTAAAAAATATTTTAAAGAAAGCACACTAATAAAAGCACAGTTATATCTATAGTACGAAGTTACACTGCTTTTTCCTGGGTCAAATGATGTCTCTAGAATATAAGTGTCTGGAGATGCACATATATTAGGAAGTTTAACTCTTTGGACTCAAGTGCATAAAAGACCTTCAAAACACATTTTAACCACTCTTAATAGAGAATTTTGAGGATTTCACAATGCAGGAGTATATTGTTTAGAAACAGAAAAGCAATCACGTGTCTTACTGCTTGTAGAACTGAAACTCCCCAAGGTTCAGAGACAAATGTCTCTGTAAAACAGCACAGCAAAATTCAGGATAGTATGTTGCTTTATTGATACTTATTTAAAACTCTTTGCCATTACGCCCTTGCTACCTACAAGTCATGTGGATATTCCTAACCTACAGCAATAAAATCTTTATTCTATAATGTATAACAAGCTGCCATGAGGTAATTAATATTATGAAGTTATGTATGAAGCCAAGACAAAAGGACATTAAGAAGATAGAAAAAAAAACATTAAATAAGGGCTTCTTCTGGTCAGTCTTCAGTATAATAGAACTTCAAAACTAGATTATGTTAATAGCATCAATAGTATATCAATAATATCTTTGGGAGATGTCTGCATGCATCAGAGAAACCCAAGATTTCCAGCTTTCGAAGAAAACCGATGACCTTCAGTTCACTTAAGAAGAGAAAGACTGGTATGAAGGCACACATTTTGTCTCAACAAAGCTTCCCATCTGCTACCCTTTCCCTTCCAGCTTCTTGCCCATCCATTTCCCATATGTTCTGCCTTCTTCATTATCTCCAGATTGTTTTTCTCACTAGTTTATTCTCTACACAGGCTTCTTTTCAATTGTCGTTTAACCCCTTCCATTTCATTTCCCATTCATACCCTCTCTTTCCTTCCCTGTATTTTTCTTGTTTTTCTAGCTAAACTTTACAGCTCAAGTCATGGAAAAACTCCTAAAGTATCACTGTCTGCTGAGGTATTTTGTGGATACCAGGTCTCTTTCTTTCATTGTTCTTTTCTTTGTAATTTTTGTTCTGACATTTCTCTTTACTTCTTTACCCTCTTTCTTCTGTCATCCTTTGGGCCTGGTTATCTTCAAATGTTTCCCAAGGGGAGAGAATTTGGGCACTCTACCATTTAGTCTCTATCTGGGAAAAATATTTTTCTCCTGTGAAGTCAAACAGTGACAGAGGAAACATTTTGATTTCAAAAAGGCTGAAAAGGAGAACGGTGCCTCCAGAGGATGATCATTAAGGGGAGCAGTTCTTTTCTACAAAGACTTTGTGAGACTCGCTTGCCATCACTGCTCTGCATAATAAACCTTTCTCCTAAGGAGCCCTTTCAGGTAAACTCTGTTAGCAAATATCCACTTCTACGACAAAAGGTTTTAATAGTGTCCTACAGATTACATTTTAGAGAGGTTTACTCCCTTCATCAGTTAAAGACTCCAAGGAATTAAGCCTAAGAAACAGATTTTCACAACCCAAATTCCCAGGTAACCAGAAGCTTTCTTTTGAAAAAGACTAAGTTACCGCTCAAAAACAGCCAATCTTAAAGACCCACTACAGGTAATATGCAGTCTAAAGAAGAGAAATCCCACACAGTTTAAATATGCAATGCCCAGACTAATTTGTCAAGGAAGTGTGACCAGGGATGTCTTTAATCCCTTCTTGCAACTCTTTATCTGCTTTTCTACTACATACTCTGTCCATTCCTTTATTTAAATGAATACTGGTCCTTGTGTCAAGGAACTACGGGCAGAAATTACATTCAGTCATCATCATGACATGAAAGGCAGATGTGGACATTAAGATAAACTATTTGTTGATTTTTGAGTGACTTTTGTGAATCAACTCTGAAACAGAAAATAGATTGATTACCTAGTGTTCATCACTGAATTCCAACAGATTGCGCTAAGCAGGTTTCACAAGAACTATCATAATACAATATCTAATATTATACCCATGGTTTAATTTTTCAAGTTTTATCATGGCTGGAAGAACTTGTTCAATTTCTTCCTGCCCTACAGTAGCTAGTATAGGAGATAATTAAAAAATACTGAAAAATGTCAGAGGAATCTTGTAAAAGATTAAGATGTTCTTCATTTAATGTGCTTTTTACAACTTTCACAGGCTTCCAGGAGATTTGCATTTTGTTTCAAAGATAATAACAATAATAATACCCCTATACGTTACATGCTTTTATCTGCATGAGTTATATAGAGTGGAATGGAAAATAATCATTAATTGAGTTTTAAAAGTGCGCTATAGAGTTCAAGAGAGAATTTAAACCCTCCTATACATGTTCATAGGTGTCACATATTTAGAAGAAATTAGTTCTGTACTCTGCAGAAATAAATTATCTTCAGCCTCAGGTTCCCATTGAAATTATTTACTTTTTGCTCTGCAGGTGAAAAATGTGTAGACTGGATAGCCATCTGTTCTGGTTTCTACTACACAGTTCCCTTTGCAGCAAAAACTTAGCTGGAACACTGTACCTGTCATGCATCGTGTGGCACTAAATCAAATGATTTATGAATATCTGACAGTGATATGATGTTTCTAATTTGTCAATCAAATGTGTGAACTGTGGCAAAAATCAAAGAGGTTTTGATAACTACTGGCAACATACTGGGGAATAAAAAGTACTGCTGCTTCTAATGCTTCCGCTGAGGAAGGAATGAAGGAATCCTGGACTAAAGCTCTTCTCTTTTTTCCCCAAGGAAGAATTCTGATAATTCCCTCAGGCGTAAGCCACTTCCTTGTCATCAAGTGTGGGTTTTATCTCGTACCTCACAAGCCTTCTTTGCTGTTAAGGTCACCAGCTCCCCACTTCCAATCCAACTGCTCCCACGGTTCCATGACTTTTCCATTAGCAGTGTACTCCACTGGGGATTACACAGTTCATAAAGTTAATCTCAGACTTTCCTTGACTTTTTACTTCATCAGCCAGGTAAAACTTTCACCGGCAAGTCACAAATCATGGTAGATCCTGACATACTTCACAAAATATTCAGGGAGAGCCTTCCCTTAAAAGACAACAAGAGAAAAAAAAAAGATTAAATTTAAGAAGCAACTTAAGAATTTTATTTAAGAAGTAACTTTTTGTTTAAAAAGTATACTTTGTACTTCACATATAGATGTATGGGCATGAAATTCCAAAGGGCGGGGACCTCCTTCTCCTACTCCCTTCATCTCAGCCTCAGGCTGGGGAGTTTTATACTGCCACCCCCTTTACAATGCAGACAGGATGTTTCTTGCCTCCTGCAGTCAGTAAATCCAATTGCATACCTAGACATTTACATATTTTTACATTTTTTGTTTGTTTGTTTGTTTTCCAATCTTATTTTCAGAAAGGCTGAGGAAAACGGTAAGGCCATGATCACAGCTCTCTTGTCTTTGTTGTCTTTGTCCAGCACTTTCCCTCTCCTCCCCTTGGGGGTATTTCCAGCATGGTGGCAATATGACACAGTGCTTAAGCTGGACTGTCTTGATTGCTGACGTGTTTCTTTCTCTTAATGAGAAGAAATTGGGCATTTGTTTGCCATAAGTCCTGCCTTATTCATTCCAGACTGTGGTAAATGTTTGCTCAGTGTCCCCTAACAACTACTAACACTAATAGAACATATTCTTGGGGGATCAGAGTATCTTGTTATTAAGACAAATGTTCTCCTTAGGAAATGCCATTACTTACAAAGTTAATTTCCTCTCTGCATGTTATCTAAGTAGCTGCAGTGTACTAAGAAATGGTCCCAATCCAGAAATCCCGTTCAATCTCCATACCATTCATAATTCAAAAAAAAAAAAAAAAAAAAACCTCTGAAGTTCATTGCAGAAGCTTGAGGAATAACATTCTTAGGATAAGTAAAATCAGCTCTAAAGCAATCATAACTTAACCTAGAAACTAATTTACTCTTAAGCAAGAAAAGAAGACATAGCCTGCATCAGCTTTCCCTACTTGTGGAGAAGTGTGGCCTTTTGGTAAGCCTGATGAAACATTTTGCATATCAGTGGAATGTGGTCGAGCCGTACCCTTACCGTCACCTCTGCATGGAGCAGCTTAAAAATCTCCTTTCTAAGCTGGCCCAAAGCTTTCTGTATTGGTGGCTTCAGAAGATCTTGCTTTCTAGAGTAGTTTCAAAGATGGGTTTCTTTTTTAACTAAAACTTACACGTAGTTTCATAAGTGAAATTGGAGTGCATTTTCTTCCTGCAAATATCTGCTGATTTTAAACCTGTGCACATTGCTCCCAGTTAACCAGGGGTGTTAAGCCATGGGGCGTAGACTCATTACTGCGAGGCAGGGAAATAGCTTTCTGCAATGGAGTCCTAATGACCATTCACATTTTTCACACAATTCCTATCATCTCACTTATACAGAACCACTGTGAGGTGATTTTGCAAAGTACTTAGCAATACCTAGACATATTGCTGAGGCAAACTGGAGCATTTGATACTAAAAATTGTAATGCTATAGTTTACAGAGGAAAAAGAGAACAGACAATCTGCAGCATGGTTATAAATCCTGCAGTCTCTAGAGACACAATTATGCCTTATTTCTGGTATTTCAGGTAGGTGGACTCAGCAAAAGCACAGGGACCTTTTAGCCCCCAAACTAAGAGACTCTCTCCCTGGTTCTTTCCAGCTCATGGAATTGCTAAGTATGTCATGATGTGAATAAAACAGCATTCAATCCAATTTCCCTTCAGACCAGCATGTGGCAGAGATGTAAATACATATAAAGTGTTAGAATCAGTCAGGTTGACTTTACAGGCTAACTAAGACCTTGCCAAAACATTTTTTAGGTTCCCCTTTTCTTGTAGCTTCTCTTGTTGTTCGTCTTTCTCCCCATAAAATGTACTAGCCTGTCTGTATAGTATTTGAGGACATATAAATCTCAACTTGATGTAAAATAGCTAGCAAGGACATCAATAGCATCTCTGTAAGTACTATGTGCAGGTTAGCTGCACTGATCACCTAGCTTTCAAAGCGTCTCTCTCATCTTGCGCAGAGCTGCCTGTGCCTGGAGTACAGCACATGCAGGAGCTAGCTAACTGCCAGCAAAAATGCCAAACGTTTGTGTGTTAAGTAACAGTGGCAAGACAGCAGCCTCAGTGCAGCCAGACCCTCAGGATTAGAATTTAGTTAACCATCTAGATACCCCGATGATTGCAAAGCAATGCAGTCACCACATTCTACATTTATGTTGACGACTACTAAGCCAAAGAGTGACCCGAGGTCAGACTACAAGCACGAGCCAGCCCTAGCCATTGCTCAGCCCTTGCCATATGTGAACCAAGTATTTGAGTCTTTCAGTTGTACAAACTGTAGATTCTCTCTTAATTTCACCTGCAGACCTCCTCTCTCTACACACTATTCCAGACATCCCTGTGTGGATACTGCAGTATTTATTTATTTATTTTTAACAGTGTGAGGCACTTGGCTGGGAATTCTCCATGCTCTAATGTGTGTTTGATTAAAAATTTAACTATCTCCTATAATTTAATTGTAAAATGAACACTTCCTGCCATGGCAAATGATGTTTCCATGGGAACTGCTCACAGTACTGTTGCTACAAAATGATTTTTTTTTATTAATGGATCTTTCTCTTTTTTTTTTTTTGAATTAAAAAACATTTCAGAATCTTGAGGTTTCAGTATTTCTTATTTGTAGCAGCAAAATATATTTGGAGGACATGAGGTATATAAAACAGGCCACAGTACTACAACAGAGTACAGTGGCCTAAATTCTTAGCTCTGTAAAGCTTTGGCTGAGAAAGGGTAGCTGAGGGACTAGACTTGGAGGTAGAACTACTCTCCATGCAGAATGAGGAAAGAATGAGATAATTGTAATGATAATAATAATATTGTTGTAGGCTACACTGATAAGGGACATTTTTGAGTACAGTAGGAGACTTCTGAAAACCAGTTAATTTATGTCACCAATATAAGCCTCAGTGCAGAAAATATTCCTCTGGAATCTCCGTTAGAAGCACTCTTAGCGTGAAGGAAGTGACCAAGATGACTTCTACTCTTCTGATCCAGCTGGTAACAACACATATGCTTGGCAGCACCTTTCTACGGATACCCAAGTGAACACTGAACCCATAGGGACAGATGGGTTCAGATGGGTCACGACAAACTAAATCACACAGTGTGATTTGTGTCAGGAGTAAGTGGACGCCAAATCTTTCATGCTACAAGTCTTCCACACAGAAGCAGCTTTCTGAAGACTGACCTGGGGTTTGTCTGAGGATGGTGGCGGGGTCATTTTGCACCAATAGGAGGAATGCTCAGGAGGCAAACCTCCAGCTTCCAAGCCACAGAAAATCTCCACTGCGAGCAGGTCATGGGGTACGATGACCATCAGCCCTAGTTTTCTGAGCCCACACTTTGGGCTACAAATATCAGCTGGGAGACTGGCACGGGAAACCTCCCATTGCAGTGCACAGCTGGTGGCCCACAGCAGCGCCTGTGTTCCAGGAGAAGGGTCACACTTACTAGTATGAATTGGCTAGCCCAGGCAATGGAATGAGAGGTAAATCCTGGACTACGAGTAAAGCAAATCTGTTCTGCAAAAAAAAAAAAAAAAAAAAAAGTCACATCCCATGGGGAAACGGCAAGGCCTTGCCCAGACGTTAAATTGACATTCAAAACAGAAATACATCTGCATGTAGGACGCATACATGACGGATTTACTTACTCTTCTGTCATTGACTGCAAAATGTTCTTCTTTCATCCCTTTCTATGGCATTTTTGCTCTTAATTAGCAAGTCTAGAAGACAGAAAGTACATTAAAAGGAGCCAAGAGGAGGCAAATTTCTGATGATGTAAGAAAAGTTATTAAAGAAATCCCACTTCGCTAATTATATCTAGAAGTTGCAATTTGTTACGTTTGATCTAGGCTTATACAGCTTTCTCTCTTTTTATTAATTGACTGGTTCAGCATTTTCTGAACATGATATGATCTTTGATGCATCTGCCTTTCGTCTCTTTAATCTACTTGCAGAACTCTATTGAACATTAGCAATGTTAATGGCAACTGAAGTCTTGATTTTTGAGAGTGCTAAAGTTTCTTAGACACTGGCTATCAGTCAGGGCAGCATCTGCTGGTATAGAAGGCTTCCCCAGTGCATCTTTATTTATTTTATTTTACTAATTTGAGAGGGCTAATGTATTATATGTTCTTTCCTGAGTTTGGGATTTAATCTTAATATCTGAATTTCACCAGACAGCAAAAGACTCAGATTGAAAACTCCTATAATGTTAGGATTGGTCTAAGGGTGCCAATATAAGATGATCAAATGAGTCATAATATTTGTCTACCCGAATTACCTTTAAATATTGCTCCCTTTGTTCTTATCCACTAGCAAGTGTATGCATGCCATGCTTTCTAAGGCTTTTCCTGTTAGATTCTTTCCTTGAAGCTGACATGGGTATGAGGTATTTGTCACACAAAACAGATTTGGGTTCATGTGTTTTAGGGGAGTCTTGAGAGATAAAGGTCCACAGCATCTGTATCATTTATGGTGAATAAAAAAGTGTTGTTTGCCCGCTGGGAAATTATGTTAAAAAGTATTGTCAGATCTCAGGAAAAAAATCTTGGTTTTCTTCTACTGATGATATATTTTGGATCATTTTTTTTCAGCTTACCCAGCTGATTTGGAAATGAAAGCTAGCAGCATGCTGCCAATATCACAGAATTTCATAATACACTTGCTAGGTGAGGAACTCAAGCAGGTTTTCACTGGCCTCCTGAATTTTACAGCTTTTAAGCCTGAAAAAAAAAAGACAAAAAAAAAAAGCTGTCTGCAAAAACTATTTTTTTTGGTGATAGTGTCCAATGAAGTGGACTAATCACTAAAGTGATTCCCTTCTATAGCCATTTACACTAAAAACAAACCAAACTCATTACTAACACTGTGCAAACAATATAATTATTAGAGGCAAATACAGGGGTCTGCTGCATCTCCAGTTAATCTAGGAGGCTCTTTGGGTTCTGGCTCTCAAAACCTATGTTTTGAGATGTTGCTTCTGTCATTGTCTTACACGTAATGTCATAACTTGGAGAATGCCTGTTTCTAAAAGCTATTTTAGTTTCTAAAAGCTATTTTAAATTGAACAAAGAAATATTTGCAATTCAGTATTTTGCATTAGCTGAACAATAAAATACTGTTCATTCTCATTTTCATATTTCACATATACTTTCATGGTAGAACCTGTTTTAGGTTTAGTATAAAGGACAGTAAAAGCCTCCTTAAACACTGTTTCTGCAACTAATAATTATGTAAACATTCCTTAGATCATGTGATTTCTCAAAACAAGGAAAATCAGTGAGAAGTTTATTAATACCTTTGACAGAGATTTTATACCAATAAAGTCTGTCATACATGTACAGGTATATTTTTCCTGTGTCAAACAGGATAGAAGCTTTGTGTAAGCAAGCGGAGCATTGTGGTTTGTCAATCAGTTAGGAAGAATGCTTGCAATCGGCTTCCTAACTCACATCCATAAATGCTTTGTGATATAAGTCTATATTGGCTCTTTTAAAATTGTCACGTAGGTTTTCTTTGAAAAGCTAAATCTATGAGACTTCAGTATTAAAACATTGAGGATTCTTTTTATTTAGAGACTTGCTACAGAGAAGGATTTTTAAAGCAGCTAAATAAAGCAGCCACCCCGTTTTGTTTAATGCGTGAGTGCTGTGACTCAGGATTGCTGGCGGCAGATATCTTCAGTGGGCTGAGTCGATTTATAGCTTCATAAAGGGCAACTGATAATGCCCCAGTGCTTATACATTCCTTTTCTGCTATTTTATTGATCAGCGTAGGTGTCTCAATGGTGATTTCCCCCTGCCAGCTCCATCAAGTAATAACTTGCGAGTGCCTTAACTATTAAATGCAGCTGGAAGATTTGTTTTCCACGAGCAGGGGAATCCCTTGGTTGAGCCTTTGCTGGGTTATTGCACTGTGACTAATTGAAGGAGCTGAACTGCAGGGTTACGGCTCCAAGCAACTCTCCTGCAGGTTTGAGAAGAGGTGGTGAAAAGCAAATGGAAAAGGAGCCAAAGTTTGGCTGCTTGTTTCCTTAGCATTTAAAAAATGGTATTATTCTCATAAGTAAATTATGGTTTGCAATAAACAAATCAGGAAAACTGATCTGGAGAGATTCCACATACTGATGTCATCAAGATTTCCAATACTCTGTTCGGTTTTCTTGGCAGAGTTCCTAGGAAAAGTAATAATTCTGATCATAAAGGGCAGGGGCACCAATGCAGGGAGAGCTGTGGAGCAAGGTTTTGTACAGACACAGAGAGCACTGCAGAGCAAGTCAACCTTCTAAAACTCTCAATGTAACCAATGCATTAGAAATAAAGATTCACAAGCATTTCATGATTAACTTGTAGCTGGTTAACTGCAAGCTACAGTCAAGGCTGTGTTTTCACCAGTCTGGAATACATGCCTATATTCAGAATTATTGCACTGTAAATAAGGATGTGTTTACAATACTTCCCATGTTTTTCTGAAGATAAAGGGACAAGATTTAAGCAAAATATGCTTTTCTTTCCCTGACTGTTGCAAGACATCTCAAAGGTAAATTATCTTCTGTGGTGTGGCAGCCATTGAACATGGCTATAAGCTGTGATTTGAGCTGTGATTTCTGTCCAGCACTAAAATGGCAAAAGCCCTGTCCTTCCTAAGCCAGAGACTGAGGAGGTCCTAAACTTTTCCATCAGTGCTAAGAAAGCAACCATTTCTTTGTTTAACTGTCACAAGGCTACCAGCCATAATTGAATCATAAACAAATTTTATTCACTAGAATTGTGTTTCCTTTCATATTATTCTAATTTTATTACACTCATCTTTTAAGTTAGCCAAGTATTTTAAAATGTTGCTGTTGAATTTCAAGAACAAGACAAATTAACTGTTTATACCAATCTGTTATGGTTTCCATTTAGAAATTTCCTATATGGTATCATGGCCACCAATAAGACATTTTGAACATTTTTAATAAGTCAGAACTCTAAAGATAAGGAAAACACCATCCTTAAAAAAAAATGGTTTGCATAGTTTCTTTTCTTCTGGCTTTGTGTGCATGAAAGAAATGCTTATATAAATAATGTTTGCCATTAGCACTTAATGCTAAATCTTAAGCTATTGACTTGCTTTTATTTTTAGCATTTGTTAAGTAAAGGGCCTCCTAATCTTCTGAGAAGAGTAGGAGAGGCCAAAGAAATGTTCATCTTCAAAAATTAGACTACATTTTTCACAACACCTATAAAACAATTCACGTCTTTCACCAGCACATTTATAATTGCATTTTTTTTCCCTTGCACAAGTACAGTTTACATAATGTTCTTTGTATTGAAAAATTCTCATAGTACTTACTAAGGTATGGATATTTCAGCTACACAGAACCAGTAAAATTTAGCACACTATAGGGAATTGGAATAGACTATCACATTCAATTTAGACCACGAGGAAAAAATAATAAAAGCAAAGTAACTGTTTTAAAAACAAAACAGAAAGAACAAAGAATGATGCTTTCCTACAAGCCCGTTTTGGTCCATGGCGGGCTCAAGAACAGCACTGTGATTATTTGTCTATTGCACTTTACTCTCCTAGGCTGTTCTTTCCATTTTTGTGGAATAATCAGAAACTGCACGGTGAGAAATTAATAGCATCACAAACAGAATCAATCATCCACTTTCTCCTGCCTTTGGGGGCCAATTATTACAGCCATTTTTCTTGGCAGTCTGTGAATATTTTGGATCAGGAATAGGTGGTTCTGCACAGCGAGCTTGCATCCTGTGTAACGATTCCTTGCTCTGTGTGCTTCCCCTGTAACCATCCCTGTGAATTTGATTCTCTCTATCCATTTGGTGGCAGAGAGAAGCAGATGGGCTGCATTTACGAAGCACCTCTGTTTTTCTCTGGACGTACCCTAGAGTACTTCAGAGATTTCACAAAGCTGGTTATAGCAGCGAGCAAATGACCTCAGGCCAGGAGAGCAAATGAGCATTACTGCATATGATGATTCTCCCCATTTCGGTTAATATACCGAACTAATACAAATAATGGGCTCTAACACCATGAGAGTTAGGGGGTAGCTGAAGCAGGGAACAATTCTGTCTGAATAACTGTCTTCTTCTCATCTTAATCTTTGAAAAAAATTGTTGAAGCAGACCCTGCAGGCAAACCATGGCTGATAAGGTGCCCATGGGCCTGGTTGTATGCCATTAAGCTAAATCTTTGCATTAATATTTAAAGAGCCAATGGATCTGTTGTCTTATTTAACTCTATGAACTGCTTTTCACATCACAGCTGTGATACTGAGATTAATTGATGGGTTATTATGTGTTCTCACAGCTTCAAACATATTAACCTTGAGAAACCTTTTATAGCTATCATCTGAAATAAAAAAGAATATTGCACTAAAAGTACAGGAAAAATCAATTTTATCCTCCTTCCCCCGAGGTGTTTATCACAAGCTGTATTAAAAAGAATTATATTTAAAGGTTGTTTTCCTGAGGCTACAACCTTTACTTTTTTTTTTTCTCTTTTAATTCCTTTTACTGGTAAAGCTGATGAATTTGTGAGTGGACTGTTTTATCAAAAATAGTATCTTTTGGGGAATACAGTAACTGTAAAAATACTGAGTACTCACATTAGAGTACTCACCTTGACTCCGGAGATGCTGTCTCTGCCATGAGATCACCAGGACACAAGATACACTGGTGCACAGGATGCCGCATGCTGCTGTGAGCACCAGGAAAGCTCACCACGTTTCCCAGGGATGTGGTGCCTCTTCCATGCCTCGTTTCTCTGCACCGAGCTAAAAATTACCTTATTCCAAGCACTGTAAAATCGCCTTTTTCAGAGGAAGGCTTATTCCTTTCCTTTCTGCTGAGCACAGTCATAATGGTAGCTATGATATGCAACATGATTTACACACATGATTTTATGGAGAGAGGAAAAATACACTTTAAAAAGCGTATTTTTTACTGTGAGAAATAAAGGTGGCTACAAGCCTTGAGTAGACTATCTGCCTCAAGCACCCTGGGAAAAGATTTTCCATAAATTCTCTTACCATCACCCGCTTCCTCCAGGCACCACAGAGTCACATAGTGCTCCAAGACCAATAGCTGAACATTTATTGCAAAAGAACACACTTTACTGCTGTACCAGTAAATCTGTTGCTTACTATAGTGAGACATAAATCTCATTCATATAAGAAAAAAAAGATTCTTCAGGTTAGGCTTTTTCTTTTTTTCCTTATTTTCCCCTTCTTTATAGGGACATTGGAGCTATACACAGGATTCCTTTTCATGTTTCTTATGAATGTCTTAATGACGTTTCCCTTCAGTTAGGCATTTCTATTCTGCATTTGATAGCTTCCTCTGAACTCTCCTACTGAGTTGTGTGTAAAAATTCAGGTGTGTATATAGAGTCACCTTAAAACTTACATTATCTTCTTCAAGCCAGGTAATTACAGCCTCTTTAAAAAGAAAGCAAAAATATTCTCCTTTTGATAATATATAATGCCAGCAGATAATTTCTAAATATGTGGCTCTTACGATGAACATGGTTACCTTTATGTAGGAGATGCAAAATTTGCTCAGCTTCCAATCAGTAGCACACAAGGAGAGCAGAATGCAGGATATAACTATTGAATATGAGCTGATATGGAGTTTTCTTCCTATTGGGCAAGATTGCAGCTGCAATCCTGTCCTTTTTGATTTTTTGTATTATAATTATCAAAAACACATTCTCAGAAAACTGCTTTCAATTCAATAAGCATCCTGCAGCATAATTCAGGTAAAGATTCATACTGCCCACTCACCCTTTTTAACATTCCTCAAGATAAACTTAGAAGCTCCTCATAAAACACACATGTGAATTATGTGACAAGCATAGGTGGAGGGACATAAAGCGATGATTTACCCACAACACCTTCTCCTTGGGAACTTCAGGCACTTCATAAACAGTGGCCAGCACCATTGCAGAGCCCCAAGGCAAGCAAAGACGAATTGTTTTGCCCACAAACGTGTAAGGTAATGACAGGAGCATAAATAGAGCTTAGGAAGGTGGTCTTTGAGAAATAGCCAGAGGACTGATGGCTGGGGTTTCTAGGTGCCTGCATACAATTGCCTCCACATCTTGGAATTACATCTTTTGGCTCTGCTTACACTCTGATGCTTCCAGTAAGTATGCCTAAATTAAAGATTCTCTCTGTAATTCAGGAATTTATAGGGGAGTGCAAGTCAAAGCTACTCCATTTTTATCAACAAATTATACGTACGCCTTGAAGGGATAGATGAAAATGTCCTGACAAGGAAATGCATAAACCAAGAACCAGCTAGGAATTTAACCATGTGCTGTGCCTCAATTCCCAGCTTCAATCAGATATTTACTTACCATAGCGAATGACATTCTGCTCGTCAAACCATTCATGACATTTCCCCATCCATTTACTTGAAAGTAGACAAAACAATGCAGGGAATAACAGTTCAAAGTCAGTGATATAAGTAAAACAGGGTGGGCATCACCTGGGAATGACATTCACAGAAAAAAAAAAACACAAGGAGGGGATACAGTATCACAACTGCTGACCAACATTTAAGGATCCATTGAATATTTTGCAAAATTGTTGTTAGCAAATCCATTTATGGGCCTGTAGAAAAAGAAGTGTACAAAATTGCAAACTGGTTTTAAATCAACAGGGTTAGAAGTTGTTTTGGAACATGTGGCTTCCTCACAGGATTCACATTTTACCAGAATAAGTCAATTATAATAACTGTACTGGTAAAACTCGGTAGCTTTGTCAGATTTATCAGGCAGATTCCTCATATGAAAACTTTGGATTTGAGATGTGTAACTCAGGAATAGAAGACACACTTATTTGTGAAACCAGCAATAGGATACTTCCCACATATATATCACTTGGCCAGTTTTAAAAGGCAGAAAAAAATCTCTTTGTATTAGGAGTCACATTTTCTTTAAACTAAAGGGAAAAATGAATCTCTGAGCTGAACGTCAATAAATCAGAGCTAGCTCCCATATAATATCGAAACTGGCATAGAACCTAGTTTATCAAGTAATAGTGACTTCACCTGAAGACTGAATCCTCTGTGGACTAAAAAACCCACTGGATGGTGAAAAAAAAAAAAAAGAATGCAGTGCCAATACAACTCTGTGGGCTCTCTTAAATCCTAAGGGAGTCCACCTGCAGTATGAAAGAGCGTACATGACTTACTGACCAAGAAATAACATCAGAATACACCTAAAAGAATGAGGATAAAGATTTGTCCACAGCCTGTATTTTCTGATTTGACAAATCTGATGGATTCCTCTTAACATTCACAGTCCTGGTAATGTGAATGCATTAGACAGATTTTTCTTGTTCAGCAAGTTTCAGCAATTATTGCTAAGCATTGTTCTTCATATGTGCTAATTAATGGCCATTCCAGTTGTTGACTCTTAGTTGCAACAATGCCCTTTAGATGTTGCTCATTTAATCCATACAGATAAGGCAACAGGAGGACCAAATTCAGGGATCTGGTCAACAAGTTACAATTTCACACTTGGACTGTGTGTTTTGTGCCTACCCAACACAGACCAGGACTCATTCGTCTTTGAGTACTTACCCTTGGATACTTCCATCTGCCACTTTGAATCCATGGAATAATTCAGCTTTCATAGTACCAGTGAAATGGAATGTTTCGAGGAACATTTTTGAATGGGACTATCTGGCATCCTTTTCTTATGAAAAAAAAATAGAAGAAGCACAGTTAATGCAGTTAATGAAGGTTTTTCCAGCTCACTAAACTCTAAACTTCTCTCTGTGCATGCTTTTGAGCTCAGATGCAAATAATTGAAAACAAATATTCTTGAGTGCTGGTCAGCTACTTGACTTGAATCCTTAGGGAAGGTGTTCTCAGAGACTCTGGCAGCTTTTTCAGGTCTTCTTGAACTTCAAGTAAGTTGCTGAATTCTGAAGGTAAAATAGTTACTGGTAAAAAGTGTTGCTCTGTTGTTTTACCAGAAGCGTGACAACTGTTAAAGAAGTATGGAAAACGTAATTTAAGGCATGGTTACCAGTGCAGATCAGCACTTCCCAACTTGTGAAACCCTACTCAGAATGGCAGACCAGAGAAATGCCATTTGCCTGACTACCATGGGGGAGATCAAATGGCCTTTCCTCTACCACCACGAGACTAACATGTCCTGTGCCATTCACAGCACGGGAGCCTACTGAGCACTGTCAGGGGGGCAACAGCAGCTTTCCTCACTGGTTGTCATTCTCATGTTTTCCTATCACCTGAAGTGAGCTCATCAGCATTGGCATACATTCAGGCCGGGGAAGGGGTACAAGAAATGTCCTATGTAGCTGCATCTTAGGTGCTATTTATGACTAGCTGAACAGAACAATACATGAAACATGGTTAATTAAAACAGATTTTACTGTGTAAAAAAAAAAAAAAAAAAAAAAAAAAGGTCTTTCTATCTGATCATGGACTCTCTTTTTTCATTTAAAATAGCCTTTAAATCAGGAAAACAAAAACTGAAGAGCTAGAATTCCAAAAGCAATTTACAAACGTCTATAGACAAAGCAAGCAGTTTGCCTGACAACTGGAAAGCATGGTTTTTAAATGCACATAAAAAAGGCTAAAGGCTAATGTGAGTATGCTTTAGCACATGATATTGTTGGGTATCACATATACAAACCTATTCCCCTAGTAAACTGAAGCAAAAAAATCTAAAAGCAGCAAAACTTACGACCCTATAAGCATCACTGTTTAAAACATGCTTACTATCATCATGTATAAATGACACACAGGGCTCTTGCATATGAGTAAATTCCACACTGAAAACAGGGTTCATAAACAATTCAAATGCAGCGCTCTATTCCATTAAACCCATTTTATGCCCATGCAACTCCATTATTTTGAATAATGGATAGTAAATAGACAAATCCATTTGAAAACAACCTATTGATGAAAATGAGTACAAAGTCATGCAGTTAATAACCTCATTATGTATAAAAATGCATTCAAAAAGAAAACCACAATTCTATTAAAAAAAAAAAAAGAGGTTTTTGTTCATAATGTTGTATATTTATCACAGTTCTACTCTGAGATTCCTGCTAGATGCTGCTGGGCTAAAATACAAGCTCTGAGTCAGAGAGTCTGATACCAAAGAAAATGAAACAAAATCTAGGAAAGTGAGGAGATTTGCCCAGAAATGCACATAGGCACCATAGGGCCAAACTTGGAAAGGGGACAGCTCTCTGCGGTGAGTCTCTAGAGGCTTCATGGGTATGCAGGCCTTCAACGTGAAGCGTGACCATCTCCCCGGTTTATGGATTATGTCAGGCTCTACAGACTAAATTTTTTTTTGTGTAAAGAGGAACCTAGTTTCTTCTTCTGATTCCATGTGTTAATATCTCATATCTGCTCTTTATTGCTAGCCTAAAATTCAAGCTGCCTAAAGCTATAAATGCTCTCAGGGTCTAAAGGTGCTGTAAGCATCCGAAAGACAAAGCCATATCTGGTATATCTGCTGGGCTAAATCCAGCTGGGTTTTCAGAATTTAGCTGGCATGTTAGCCAGGAAAGGGAAGAAGATGAGGAAGCACATGCAGCAAGCTTTACAGTGGAAAAGTTTTGACTGTTACTCTTCATTTATAACCTTTCTGTGTAATAGTAGTAAAGCAATTAGCTACTTAGTCACAGACTGTGTGGGCACACAGGTGAAGTACCAATTTTTAAAAATAAGACCCTCAGTGTCATAAAGGACATACAATTTTCTTTGGTGTTAATTAGTGTATCTGGAATTTGCTCAGTAAGTATTATAGCACTGATTGCTGAATTAGCAACCCAAAAAATAGCTTGATCAACAAGGAGAATGTGAAATATTCCAGCACATGGAAATTAACAAAACTTCTAGACAGGAACCTGCAGTCTGTTGAGCAAGCTGCAAATATATTTGGACTTATTTCAGAGAGGTTCATTATCTCCGAGCAGAAAATGGTGAACTACATTTAAACAGATTTTTATTTCAGGAGTTGTAAAATGTTAAGAAAAGGTAATAAATGCAATCATTTAGACTAATGTTTCAGATGAGTCCCACAAAGGCAATGAGCATTTATAAACCATTTTCTTCTAGTGAGATATTGATTTTAAGTTAAATTAATTTACTTGAATGGATGAAAGGCAGTGGATTTAAGTGCAAGACTCTTGCTGACTAGCTTACAGACTGTGGGTCACCACTCCTCAAGCACAGATTTAGATAAAGTGATAAGTGCAAGAGAGGGCACAGGGCACCATCCTCTCAAAGGAGGGAAAAAGAAGAATGACAGTTTTTTTCTGATCTTTGCTACTCTGTTACTGCATTCCCTCATGCTTCCCAGTCACACACCACCCCTAAAAAAGGTAAAAATCCACTAGTTCGTCGTGCATCCTCTCTGAGACTTACAGTTTGGTGGGTTTTTTTTGTTGTTGTTTGTGTTTTTTTGCACTGTCACTTGGTTATTTTTAAAATTCTCTTCTCCCTTTACTATTCTAAAAGTGTAATTTATGCCATGATTTGGTTTCTCCATGCCAAAGCTACCCCTATGGTAGGGGGAACACATCACCATAGCAATTTATAAGGGTAGTGCATCTACCTCCTTTCCTCAGTTCAAGTGGTGTGATACTGCACATCACTCAAGAAAAGAATAAAATCTATGTAAGAGGAAGAAAATCTGCTGTGTCTTGGAGTTACGAATTTGACTGGGAGATAAAAAGCAGTAGTATATTTGGGCCTGAGTTGTTCCTGATGAAAAAGAAGAAAACTTTCCTGCACAGGTAATGGGAGAATTTCTTTGGACTTCAGAAACCATTGACTGAAATATATTCTGATCAGCACTAAAAGACCTTCCTTAGCCAGGGTTTTCTTTAACTTCCACAAAGATATTGCTTCCAGAATATTGTCTTATGAGTCAAATGACCTGTTTTAGCTCTTCTCCACAATAGATAAAAACCTCTTCCTTATAAGCCATTAGGCTTTATTATACCCGCTATGTGAAATCTGTTGCTTTTGCTGTATTAGCCTGAAACCAGGGAAAGTATTTGTATTTCCTTAACAGGATGTTGGTTTTGGTAGTGAGCAAACTGTCAGGGCATTACTTTGTGCAATATCTTTCTACAGGTTCAACATTTTCAAGAAAACGTACGTTCTGGGAGGAAAACTTCATATTAGCCTTGAGAATGATCCGACATATTAGCTTTAAGAGAGTCTATTAAAAATGTTGGGTATAAATCTAGTACTTTCTGAAACAGTGAATGTCACTTCTTTAACAGCTAGCAAAAGCACTCAGAGGCAGGTTGCCTTGATAAGGATGGGCTTTAACTAACAACAGAGCTGCCAGAAGGGTAATACAGCAGGGCATAGACTGCAGGTCTCCAGTTTTGAAGTTATTTCTAATTTATTTATTTTTATTTTTTGAGTTAGAAGAGACAACTAGGTGGACAGCTAGCTTCTATTCAAGCCTGACAAATACGGGTAAAATGCCTGAGATTCCAAAGGGAAGCCTATCCTGAGCAGTAGCCCCCCGGCACGAGGGAGGAAACAACAAGGGTGAGAGGCTGGGGAGGTGACTTCAGGAAAGGCAGGGACATGGCAGGCTGAGGTCTGCAGAGGGAGCAAGACCACTTACTATAGGCTGCTTTGCTCCACTTCTGAAAGAGGAGAATAAATACTGGCTAACAAGGAGCAGGCTGAGTTGCTTTTTTGAATTAATGTCCACAGAATGGGCCATCTGCAATAAGCTGCTTAGCACAATTGCCGTGAAGGTGGGTAGGCAGGCAGGCTAGAATAGTTAAAGAGCAACTTTCCAAGAACAGGCAAATTAACTCTATTCAGGTCAGTGGGGCATACTGTAATCTACCCCAAAGACAAAGGAATCATTGGGAAATTAGCGATTATTCTTGAGAAGCCATGGAAAGCTGGCAAGAGACGAACACTGCCGTTCCCTTAGCACAGGAGGAAATGAGCATCTAGGGAATTACACATCAGGCAGCTCCCTTGATACCCTGGACTAGACACTAGGACAAATGTCAGTGTGTAAGTGCATGGAAGATAATAAGGTGATAAAGCACATACTCATGAGTGGACAGAGCAGTTTTCATGTATATTAAAAATACTTCAAAAAGAGCATAGTGGTTAATTATTGCCCAAGGTAACTGAGGGTGAAAGGAAGAATAATTGGTTGGATTCACAGCAGGGAAAGGTTAGAGGCTGGGCTGGAGGTTAGAGCAACTTCCCACTTAATAACAAGGATGACACAGTGCTATAGGAGTTCCTGAAAAAGGTTGTGAAAATTAAACTGGAGAATTTCAGTAGCCTGTCAGCTAAAATTCTGCTAAAGCCCATTGACATGTGACTCTACCTATCTCGGAGCAAGAAGATGAAATAGCAGACCATGGGATATCTTCCAGCTCTGTATTTCTTAGATTCTGTGTTTCATATATTTTAGGAGAGCTTTTCCTCCTAGTTTCCAAATGCCTGTATTTTTCTTTCAGATTTTCACATATTGATCTCAAAGACAGTCCCAGACATCTAATATAACTCTTGCTAGCTAAGAGCTTTATGAGGAGAGGTAAAATATTCAATGACTTTATTAAGACCTTAGTTCGTGGTGTCATCTGATTGTATAAGAATTCTAGTTTTCGCTTTAAAAAATAAATACAAATGCCCTCAAGTTTTCTAGTTCTTACAGCTATAGAAAAAAGTTTGAAAATAGGACCAAACTATAATCTAAGGCATAGAAATCAAAGAGAATATGAGTCATTTTTTCTAACATTGATTTTGCTGTTTTTTAAAGCATATTATTCTTATCTTGCTTTGTTTAAGAAATTTAGTACATTTTTTGCCAGGAAGAAGAGATGCAACAAAGTGATGGAGATGTATTAAGCACACAGCTGAAGTCTTGGGCTCCTACTTAGCAACTTTTGCACTGCTGAATTAAAAGAATTAACACAAAAACTTTTACTTAGACCTTCTTCTACAGGACTTCCTGGACAGGACTTCCATGTCTCTGACTTGCATGAGAGCATGTAGCTTGACACATATCTATTTTCCATGTGTCAACCCAGAATAGTTGTAATATATGCTAGGATATATATTCAGTAGATTTACATCAGTATGACTGGGAAAAGAGTGCAACCCATGTTTATGATGCATTTGACATAGTATTCAAGTAAGTTTTATATGTTCCTCCTACTCTAACAGGCATAATTTGATAGCTCATACATGACAGGAGCACAGAGCTGTCACTATGCTATTACTATAGCTACATTATGCTATTAATCCACATGCATTCACTAAACTGATACTAAAATACTGTACACATCTGAAACAGTTCCACTTTTTCTGTGCTTTTTTGCTTTAGATCCATTTTAATGCTTTTTCTATTTCTTTTTACTATTTAAATGTTGATTATTGAATCAGGAATATTTGACTAATCATTTACTACTCAAATCCGGTATTACAAAAAACAGCCTCTCATTCCACTGACCTAGTCTTACATCAAGAGTAGTGGCATCTTGTTCAAGAGTAGATCAGTGCAATCAATTACTGCTCTGATCTATATCAAGAGAGTCTCCTAAATATCACTTGGTTATGCCTTAAATAGGTATGTCTCACTTTTTGTAGGATTACACCCTGATTTGTAATTTAAGTGGTGAGGTTTGCTCCTGCAACTAATTGCAGGTTGCTACAAAAAAAAAAAAAAAGTGCATTTTAAACAAGCCCATAGTCGGTTTGTGAGCTGAAGGAAGACGGGCAGAAACATTTTGAAGAAATAGGGCTCAGTTCTTATGTTTATCAAGTGTCCCTTGTCAGGCTCTATGAATTTGTCATATATAAAATGCTATTTTAGACCTAAGTCAATTCTTACTCCAGAGAACTTAAAGAACTGGCATGCAGGAACCAGTGACACGTATGTGAGACAGCAAGGTACGAGAGGGCAAACTCCATAATAAAATTCATAAAATTCATTCTATATATAAATTCTATAACTAGAGCAATGTATTTTAGGCAGCCGGATTGTCATTTGCTGTGATAGTCCTAGAAAAAATGTCAATATGAAAGATAAACCTATTTGCGTGCATCAGAATGGAAAAGTGACCATGGACTACTTTCTCTTCATTTCAACACTGCCTAATAGCATCATTTTAAATATTGTCCTATGAGATATCCTTTTGCACCACCTTTAAGCATTTCCTAGCAACTGGAAAACATGGGAGATGATTACTTATTAGCTTCTTTTTTTTTCCTATACACCATACCAGTCCCTCAAAACCAACAATATATTAATTCTGTGAGTGCAGATAAACTCCACCACCAGTATCTTATTTCAAACCTGATATTTTCCCTTTGGATAAAGAGTAATTACAAGTCATTCTGCTTATTTGTTCTTCACTGAGCTTCATCCGTGCTCTCCACATCCTGGTTCCGCATTCAAAGCTGGCCGTCTCCATAAACTGAGATGAAATAGGAAGAATATTTGACCTTAAGAAAGGAAGTAGAGATGTAGACAACTGTTTTCTTTTCCTCCTGATTTTCAAACAGATATTTTGAGATGTTTCAGCACATTTGGACAAATAGGGCTCCTACCACAAAACACAAGTACCTGTAAATAGCAAAACAGAGGTATGGAGCAAGCTGACAGGCAGAGGCTGAAGTGCAGCTTAGTGGCTCGCTTGCCTCCCCAAGCGTGCAGTGATATTGCAGGACTGCTGAACTAATCAATTACTGCATGTGCCCAGCTCCCAGGAACAGCTGCACAAATAGATTGAACATTATAGAGATCACAGGTGCTGGGATTTTAAGTCAATCATCTGTGCAAGCATAAACACTTAGGGCCAGCATCTCAGATAACAGCCTCTCAGACAGCGTGGAAAGTGGCTTATTGCAGTGATTTTTGCCAGTTTCTCCAGTTCCCAAAGTCTTATCTGCAAAGCCAGAGTGTAACGCTAACAAATCTCTCTCAAGATCACTTAGGTTAGATCCGCACACTGAAAGAATCATTACTGTAGAGAGGCAGCAGCTGTAAAAACAGGCAGGATACTTGTGTTGAATATCTTCTTTTTTTCTGTTTTTTTGAAATTTAAAAGTAATTTTTTTAATTGTTGTATTTCTATCAGGAAAATGTGTAAACAACATGGCAGGTGAATTCTGACTGGCAGTATACTTCTGGTATGTGTCATAGAAATGCAAATAACCTTTTTTACATTTACAATCTGTGTAAGTCTCATGTTAAAGGGTGAAGTTAGTAACAAAATTATCTTTTCTTTTTACTCAAAGTGGAAAGGTGGGGGAAAAGCCGCTCAGAAAAAGGAATCTTTGAAAAGCTGTCATAAGCAAGAGTACCTTGCTCCTCAAACTACCCTATTCAGTTCAGGAGCATGAATTAACCAGGATATCAAAATCTGCATCTTTTATGCTTTAATCATCAGAAGATTTGTTTTCTAAATGAAAAGAAGCGCAGCACTGAGTATAAAATAGGATAGAATAACAAGCTAGTGCTAATTATAATGAGATACACCAATACCTGCAAGGTGGTAGCTACCGCCAAGCTGACTGCAACCTGCAGTGCTACTGATTCTGAACACCCTGCTGCATCCTCAGAAAGCCCAGGGGGTTTAACCCAGGTATTACTTGTGCTCCAGAGTTTGAGGAACAGTCCACAAAGGCCTGAACTTCATTTTCTTGTGATTTGCAAAGTCTGATCAAGCTATTTGGATGTGTCATGTTACTTCATAAGACCACCAGTGACTGAGACTAATCTGCAGCAACGTGCTGATACTGCTGAAGCCCAAGGCTAAAATCCTGTTCACTTCAGCATAGCCAGGATTTTATCCAGCTGTGCGCAATGGGAGGCTGTTGGAAAAGCTGCAGCACATCCCAAGAAAAGGGAACTAAACTCTAATCATTCATGGTTTTTTTTGAAGGCCAGAGCACAACCAGTCACTCTGAAGACATGAGGGATATCTGCGAATGTGGGTGGAAACATGCTGCAAGTCCGTCAACAGAGTTGTCCTATTTGGGTCCAAGGCTCATGTAAGATTACATTAGGTTTCTTACAGCTAATTAACTAATAGATATCATAAATAAAGGAAATATTGCAAAGGTTGCAAAGGAAGATAAGTCATAAAAATGCTGCATTGGCAGAAAATGCAAAGTTTGTAGGAGAAAGCCAGTATATTGCTTTCTCTCACAGTTTCTTTCAGCTATAGATTTGTACCTTGTCAGCATCATAATACTGAACTTAGACTGCATTATAATTGAGAATGAGGATCATTTTCTTCTATTCTTGTTGTTAATGGATTGCTAAAGTGAAAAAAAATTCTCTCCCTAGTCCTGAGGCAGTAGTTCAGGACAAGGTAGGATATATGGACAGACTGGTGAGAGTAACTGGAGGTCGGAAGGAAGCTGCAACTTCTTAACTGACTTTGCAGGAAAAGTTACTTAAAATGCCTCACTTAACTCACTAAAATAATATGAAGTAGAGACTATACTAGATTAGATTTTCCAGGTAAGTGGAATGCAATTACTGAAGACAGCTTTACCTGCTCCATCTAATAACATTCAGGTTACCACATTTAATCTAGAGCAACCTCATGGCTGCCCTTTATTTTATATTTTATTGACGTTTTCAGAGATCAACAAAGGGAACTCTGGGAAGGTCTTTTTCACCAAAGATCTTGCTTTTTACCAGAGAGAGAGATGATGAGGTGTTGGAACAGTGTTTCTTAATATCCCATAGGAATCCTTCTTATGTAAAGGTGATTAGAATAGGACTGTAAAAACAGATCTCCAGATATTTTGCAAATTTGCTGCAGGAACAAAACTGCCAACAAAACATCCTACCAGACAAAGGGCTGTACTTTTCCCTTAGCGTTGCTCAAGTCCACACTTTCAAGGGATTGCTATGGCAGGTCCATTTTACTGCAAAATGAAAATTCATCCCATATCTACTGGATAAGCAACGAGACAAAAACACGATTTTTCTGGAAGAAATAACAATGTACCTAAAAGGGAAGAATATTAGGATTCTGCAGGTGTGGTTTGACTGTGATTTGTTATTACAACCTTCTTTTCCTTTTACAGAGCTTTAGAAATCAGAAAGCCATCTAAATTTTCTTCTAATAATATCTAGATTAAGTCTTTCCTTCAGTAAAATACCAAATAGTTTCTCTTTTCTAGGATTTAGCTAAAGTTTATACAAAACCAACCACTATATCTTTGTGGTCAGATTCATCACCAGGTTATCACCAAGATGCGGTAGCTCCCTGAAGATGAGATCAATCTCATTTAATCTTAGACAATTATACCTGAATTAATCACGTAGACTCCTTTTCGAGTCAGTGGGGAGCAGGATTTACCTGCTGTTTTGAACAGCTATCCTAAGACAGGATGAAGGGCGCTCCAGGACCACCTGTTTCTTTCCGTTGACTTTAACAGGAACTCAGACAACTGGCTTAGATGTAGACATCTCTAACACAGAGATCTAAATTTAGAGCAGTGAATCCTCCCCAATGTGCACTCCTAACCTATGGCAAACTGGGAGTAATCTGATGCAGTGAAAGAGAGTTAAGTAACTTTACTTTGCATTTTGTGTGTCAACTGCTGATATGAACACTGCTGTGACTTGACAGGGAGAGTGAACCATTAGTCATAAAACATCCTCTAGATTCATGTTTATGCAGGGGAGGGAAAGAGACAAACCCTTCAGGTTTTTTTAGCATCTTGAGACTATCATGGCTTTGGCAGCAGAAAGAGTGGTAAAATAGTAGTAAAATAATCAACCTTTCATGGCAGAATATTATCCCTTCCTTTTTTTCCTGATCACTTTAGAGCTAGCCTCAGCTATCCGAACTCTCAGCACTTAATTTCTCTTTCAGGGGTATGTAAAGAAACATGAAGATCAGGTAGCCTACCAATGTTGGTTATGGCTGAGCAACCGAGGTTTGAATTCCCAGCCCTGACCAGGGTATCTTATGTCAAGTTTGTTTTCATATCTCTGTAGGTCTTTTTCTTATTGGATTTTGCAGCTGTTTTACTGTATCAGCTTTTAAAGCACTCTGCTCTTCACACTGCAGTCTTGCACATACTGGCAAAGTGAACAGGATTGAAACTTAGAGTTTTTTCCTCAGAAAAAGCACCAGCCACTGTCAGTTCAAAAATGCCCATGTACTTCCTTGGTACCATTTTTTTCTCTCATAGAAGATGGGAAATCTTTCCCAGATTGCTTTACCTGACTCTCTAACAGCTGGACTTACTCAGCATTGCCTACAGCACCCCAGCACAGTGGGGAATAAGTGTTGAATTTAGTGGAAAAAATATATATATGAAAAGAAATCACTGCCTGGTCTTAAAATCCATTCCAAAATAATTGTTTCTTTTCTCTTATGAATACTCAACTCTTCCTTCAGATACTTTCTTTTTTTATTCTTTCATTCCCATCTTTCTTACTGAGTTAAATCCAAAATCCGTGTAACTCTGAATAGTTATGGATATAATCTTCTTTTGTACCTGCTACCTGCAGATATGCATATACAAATATATGTTTGTATTAGTCCTCTATGCACCTGAGCTGATTTTTAGGTAGCTCCTCAAACACAAGTGCGTAAGTGGCCAGTCTGGGTCTGAATACTAGCTGATGTAAATGAGCCTAGCCTTCCACGGCCCTTCATTTTCGTTAATATGCTTTGAAGGAACAGAACTTTAGCTGGCAGAGGCTGAACCAGAACTGGTACAAGATGATAAAGTCATAGGAAACTTTCTTCCTCCCATGGTAAGAAAAAAAACCCCTTTCTCTCCTTTTGTTATAGTCAGCATCTGTTTAAACAGCCCCAGGGAAAATGTCCCAGACTAGCCATTAGGCAAAGTGCTCAGCTCAGAGTATAGCACAGAGCGTTCAGCAGCTTTGCATCCAAAAGCAGGTTCCCTCGGGCACCTCTCACACCTCCTCTGACACGCAAGCAGCTTCGCTCGGGGTTCTTGTCCCCGCTCATCACTCTGCTCGCGCAGCCCTCCCATCGCCCCTGCCTTGTGCTCTGGCAAAACTAACAGCAGGAACACGACAGAGCCAAGACTTCCCAGTTTGCCAAAGATCCTCAGTTAGGATAATACCAAAAGCAAGTGGTGCAAATGCCAGAACTTCAGCTGCTGTAGATGAGCAAGATTCTGCATGTATTCGCTCCACCGTTTCTCACACAGACACCACAGGCTGAATTTTTAACCGGTTCACAGTGAAGCTGGGGAGTTTAAGGACTGAAAGCACTAAGAAAAAAAGAGCATTTTGTGATACCACACATAATATGATCAGATACTAGCTCAACGAGTTTAACTCAAAACACATTTCTATTTTATAGAATCCTGGCTGTGAAACACTAAAAGGAATTGAATTTAAACTGGGTTCAAGAGCTCTCTTCAAGCTTGTCCTTTTCTTGCTGAAGCAGTAAGAAATAGATTTTCACATGTGATGTGTCAGACAAAGAGCAATTAGCAAGGTAGATGACCTAACTCTTTTGGAAAATGTTTCCAATGAATATCAAAATCAATGAAATAATTTCAGTACTAATAGTATATGTTCTCTACAAATCTGTGTAGGCTGATGTTAGTGATCAACAGTTTGATATTACCAGGCTCTGCGTATAGGGAAGTTCTCTTTTTTTAAGTCAAGTTTAATTTTTATAAGAATTTTAAAGTTTTTCATAATCATAATCACATATTACTTGAAGCAGAAGCCAGTTTGATTGATGATTCCTAAGATGTGTGCTTTCATTTTCCTGTAGACAGCCTGTTAAACAACTGAGTTGGCTGAGTAAGGTTTATATCTGAGTAATAAGCAGATATGTGAAGGTGTATAGACTTTGTAATTACATCACACCTTGCTGGATTCAGTACTGATGGTCACGTTTATGCTGCCCTCAGTGTACATGTGAATATAGTGGTAGGGAATACTTAGAGGAACTTCTTGTTTCTCAGCCTTATTGAAAATGCAGAAGAGGAACGGCAGTAAAAGAGTGCATATGGGTAGGATTAAAGTCATCTTCATTGGTGACCCTACTGGAAAATCAAGGATCTTAGCAAATACAGTGGAAGCATTCAAATTGAAATATAACAGGAAAATCCCCGCCAAGAATAAAATAAAGCAGCTGGCATAGACACCATCCACTTTTAAGGGTTCCTAGGAGGTCACTTGGGAAAACAAAATTGTCTTCCAGATTAAAGACCAACCGCTATCATGTCTGGAGGGAAAGAATGACATTTGAAGACCTCATTACCAAGTAGGACTTCATCTGAGGAGAGAGATCATTGAACAGCACAATTAAGTTAAAAATAAATTGAACACCCTCCCCCTCAAAAATGGTAAGGAGTGAACTCCTCGGTGTGCCTGAAAAAAAAGCTAATAAGTAACATGGTGATAAATAAACAACTCAGAGGGGCTGACCCCAAAATCAGGGTGTGACCTTCAGAGTGACAAAGGTATTTGGAAGTTCCATCCCAGGCACATCTCTTTGCTCTTCAGCGTCAAGGCTGATGGGGAATATCTCAGCTTCAGAAATTGCAAATGAGGGAAGTTAGTGCAGTTTGGTAGGAATTCCCATTCCCCTTCTGTCAACAGCTGTTACTCCATAGATCTGCATTAAACCACTGTGGTACTGCTCAGCTCCATGTTAATACACATTGCCTTTTAAAAAAACAGTAGCTTTATTCAGTTTGCAGCTTAGTAAAGGGTTTCTGTGGATTTCCAAAAAGTTTATGTAGTTCATAAAGCACTTTGCAGTAAAAACAGTCTCTGCATCTGTATGACACTGCAGCCATAGAAGAGCAATTCGTTGCACACATTTTCTGTTTGACAGCTGTGCATTTAGTGACACTTCACTTTGAAATAATGATGGGTAAGGTGCTAAATTTGAATTTATGGCTAAAATAATTTTTCTCGCATAATTTTTTTTATATAACATTGCCATTTTCTTGTTCAGTATGTTTGCATAGGTAATTCAGTGAAAGAATCTAACAATACTTCTAGCATTTCTACAGCATGAAAATTTATAATCTATTGCCTGACCCCTAGTGGAAGCAATGTACATTTTGGAGTGATTTTTAATTGATGTTGTCTATTATGAGGACTACGGGATTTTGCAGGAAAGGGGTCTAGAAATGTATTTAATTTACATAACGTGCTTGAATGGGGAAAATATGCAACCAGTGTGAGTACACGTGTTTTTTATTCAAAGGATATTCATATGCATTATTGAAATGGAAGAATGAGCATAGTCCTTTATGAATCTCAAACTTCATAATGTCAAACCAGATCTCAGAACAACATTGATTAGTTACAACTACTATTAGGCTGCACATTCAGAAAGCAGTTTATAGGTTTTATTGAAAATGAGTAGCTCGGTTTAAAATGGCAGTGTAAAATATGCCAGTAGCTGAAACCTACAGTAACTGATACTACCCCTGCATTTATAAAAAGGTCATTATAAAAAACAATATATTATTTTCCAGTGATTTAGTGAATTTTCCTCTCGATTTCATCCATCCACAGGTGTCACCTCCTCCTCAGCTCCCTTTTGACCTCGTTTTCAGACAAATGTTGGTTCCTTAGAAGACCAGTGTTGAAACAGCTCTGAAATGTATTATTTCTTACTTAGCGTTTTTTTTTCTTCATTGTGTGTTCCCTAAATTCACCTCCCCTGTAGCAACTGCTAGATGGTACCTGAACCGGTAAGGATGTTCACATGTGTACACAAGGCAGCAATTTTATTCCCTTTCTTTCGAGAACCTAAAAGGATTTGAAAACTTACTCAGTAACAAGAACACTGAGCATATTTCTTAGCTCCTTATTCATCTTGTCTGCCAGATTACTAACAAAATGCTGTCTCCTTTTCCTGACTCTGTCAAATTCAGCGACATCTTTGTAATTAAGGCTTTGGTTCTGTAGCATATGGCTCTTGATGGTTGTGAATGAGGAGAATACAGTAGCATCTGGAAGGCTTTGATTAAAAATTATATTGAATATAAAATAAGCCAAAATAATGCCTTGTAAAAACACCTCTTTTAGTCAAAACTCTCTGTTAGCAGAGAAAATATTAAAGGATAATTTCTGACTCTGTTGCATCTGAAAAATTTGGGCTTTTTGTCAAATCTTCCAAATCTTCCTTGTTTCATTATCTGCCACCTCTTTGAAGCCTGGAGAAGCAGTCTGGTACTGCTGTATGATGTGATTAGAGGAAAGCAGGGGAATCTGTAGAGGAAATGGTCAGGAAGGATAGATCAAGTGTATAGCAGGCAAATACAGGACTGACTTAAAAAAAGAAGAGATTTTGGTTTCATGTACATGCAGCCCTCCAGAATTATTACCTAGCATGCTAGAATACATAACACCTCCCAGTCCAGATGTATTTCTAATCTTTCTAACCAGTTCTATGGACTATTCCTCATTCTCACTCCTCCCATGCCTTCTCTCCAAAATCCCCTCACCCTAAAACAAGTCAGCATCTCTTCTCCTCCTATTACTTTGCTTACAGTGGAGAGCTGCTCTGATTCCCATTCAACCAAGTCAGCTTCACCATACCAATATTATTACGTATATCCTCACTGCTTGCCCAGCCTCCACTAAAACAATTACAGTCGTGTATTTCCCTAATTAATGCAAAAGACATAAAACATCACCATGGGAAGGAACACTGAACAAAAAATACTAAATGTTATTTCATTAATCTTACCCGATAGATTTGTTAAGCGTATAAAATGATAATAGCTGTTACCTTGAAGTTGGATGAGATACACTAGAATTCTTGATTAATTTACTTCGCACATTTTTCTTCACTTTTTAAATTACATTTATTTTATAAAAAGAGGCTACAAAATTGCCTTGTTAATTTTTAAGGGAAACTCTTTATAGATGATGAAATTTTGCACTTACCGTAATACAGAAACATGTAGCAGTCATTCTCTGAGGATCTTGTAATTGTGCATTGTGTCACAAACATTAACAGCTGTCAATGATATAATGAGATAATCTGTCTTTCTTTTGGTATTTTTGCTAACAAGCTTTTATGCTGTTTCTAGAATCGTAAGTACATTTCTGAAGTTTCTCAACTTTTTTTTTTTCTACTGGCCATCCTTCTGTGAGCAGTGGGGTGAAACTGTAAAGATTATTCCCATGGCCAGTAAATATTTTAGTGATGAGTGAGAGGAAGGAAAGCACTGCTTTAATTCTCCAATTAGAAGATTCTGTTTTATAGAATGTAATTTCTTATCATTCATTTTCCACATATTATACAGGTACCATTACAATGAACATTCATTTAATTATACTTTCCAGTACCTTCATAGTTCTAGGCCAAAACCAGGCATATAAGAGGAGTTTATTTCAATTCTTTCTGCCCTAGTTGTAGTTAATGCTTCCTTCTGTTGTCCTGTCTCTGTCTACTTTTCTGATCTTTTAATAGTTTCTCTGTCCTCTCTAGTGTAAGGGATCAGATTTCAACGTGCTGAGCTTCAGTGAATGTTAAATATTCACCTGTCAAGTTTGGAAAGAAAGAGTTTTTTGAGCTTTTTTCATCACCATCCGTGGGATCAACTTAGAGCTTGATCATGCAAAGGTGCCTCCTGGAAAAAAATGTAAACCTCCAGCTGAGCAGAGTTTGTATTTCATCATCACTTAAGAGAAGTACATCACCTCACAAATTTCACCCTAAAAAACAGTAAAAGCTGTGGAAAAAGCATTGAACACAAACATGAAAACTATTTCAGAGTTGTCATCTTCACCTGGAAGATATTTTCCTCCTTCATTCAACTCTCTTGCAGCATGCAGAGATTGGGCGACACATAAAACCCTCAAAAACAGAGATGAGATGGTTTCCAGAGAGAGAGCAAAACTCCCTTTACTGCCAAGGTTTTTCAAGGGACCCAGATCACAAAATAAATTAAACAGTATGAAAACACAAGAAAAGTGTGTCCTGGTACTGTTTAAAACAGTTAATTGAAGGAGCGAGGAGACAAATTACTATTACAGATAAGAAAGGTTATGATTGGAAATGTTCATTTTCAAAGGAACACAGAGCATATGAAATAGCAGAAACATAAGCAAATGACTTCAGGTATGCTTTCTTGAATCAAACTGATTTCATCAAAACCTCTTTTTTTCTACAGATGCCACAGCTGCAGTATGGTCATTTGAATAACCTTTGATGAACTGCAAGAAACATCCTGTCACTTTTGGAAGAAAACATTTAATAAATACCTGTTTAGGCATTTACACCTTTGGAAGTGTTAACATAACATTGCCAGGTCATCAGGCTTGCAGTTTTAACTGAAGAACTGCAGTTCAGAATATGGAGTCATGAAGGGATTTCACATTAAAAAAAAAAAGAAAAAAAAATAAGAAAAAAAGTAATATAAGCATCAAAAATCTTCCAGGCAGTCTAATTCCTCATAGTACTTGCAGAAATTAACTGACAAACTAGGGCAGAAACAATACACAGAATGGAAAATTCATGCACAAAGATCTGTAATAGCCTTTTTTTTTTTTCTTTTTTTTTAAAGCCTGTCGCTAATATTTTTTCCTGTAGCTTTTCTTAGATATTTAACAATTTTTAACCATGAAAATGATCTGATCATCTGTATAATTTTAGGACAAATCTCTCCCTCTCTGATTTGCTTCCAGATAATTCTTTATAGTTTTCTAAAAATACTTTGCAAGAATTTATACAACTCTGATTTCACTAGTAGAATGTGCATCATATGATCAGAAACGCTTTGCCAAAATCTTTGCTTAAAGCCTTGGCAGCTAATACTTATAATTTTTTGCTCTTCTTAGACCTATCTGAGCCTGACTGACTTTAGGAAAGATCTGACTCCCTTAATACTTCGCAGACTCATATCTACTTTACTGGATGTGAAAAATATATATCTTTTATGAACCTACCAGTACTGTTTAGTATGAAAGTGAACAGCTTCATCATGTGGTTTAACACTGCTGTCAGCTTTGCCTTTCCCAAGCCTTTACTCTGCTTCCCACTCTAACTCCTCCAACCTATGCATGAAATCAATATATAGCTACTCCTGGGAATTTTCTTTTTTCCCTCTTGGGCCAGCATATTCCCATATATTGTTACTGGGTCATTACTGTCCTAATCCTGGTTCACTCAAGTTTCAAAAATTCATTTTGCTTCTGTTTGAGTAATGTATAACATTTCTCACATTTCTGTGGCGTTGCTAAAGATTACATGAACATATTAGCTTCATTTTGGTGTGTGGGAGTAACCATGGGAATAAGGAGAAAAAGTCCAACGCATGCTCTACAAGTCTACAACTAACTTGAGTATGAAGTTTATAAATCAGATGCATAATTTTCCCTGTATGAACCCAATTTGCAACTATTTGAATTAATACCATTTACTACCTATGTAGTAAAAACAAGACAAATAAAGCAAAAATTATTTGGCTGAAGTGGGGAGTACTAATTTTAATAAAACAGGAGCTCTGTTAGACTTTATTTTTCCATTAGAACCCTTTTCCTCCTTTTTTTTCCTTTTTTCTATGCATTCCTAATCTGAACTCCATAGAGACAACTTAATCATTCTCCATAGTAAATCTAGCCTCCAACCCTACTTGACTGAATACCCAAAGGATTACTGGCTGTAAAATTAGCTCTCTCGAGACCTTTCTTTCCTTCTACTTCTTTGTCAGTTCTGAAGAATAGTTCAGCGGGTTGTCGGCAATTTTATCAATTTTGGATCAAGTACTTTTAAAAAAACTAAACATGAATCACAGTCATTTTAGAAACACTTGGGTTTACTAATGTGAATTGTGTTAATTTCTATAGACATAAAATATCATACAAAATATTACTGGAGCTGAATATAAAGAAGCCTTGGGGAGAAAAACATAGGATTTCTTTTAAACTATCAGATATGGTCTGTAAACTGTGCTCAGTAAATAACTGTTTACCTCAGAAATGTTATGATTGGTCATGTCATAAATATTGTGACTGAACACAATGTGCTGCTCAGTCATTTGTTCTTCTTTTGCTAATTCTATTTACAAACATTAGACCCAAATTAAAGCAGGGAGAGGACTGCATACAAATTAGAATTTTCTTAAAAATTAGATGTTGAAAATTTCAAATCCAGTTAGAGAAGTGATTCCACTCTTCCCAATGTTCACCCCAACATATGCACCTCTGGCACATGATTAAGTCATAGACCACATTTCTATTTCCATTTCTTAGCAAGTTTAAAGAGAACTGGACATTACGCGATATGGAAATCTAACAGGAGTTAGAAGGATCAATGGGACCAAGCATAGAGGACACATGCTAGGATGTCGTCCACCTGAGCCACTATGGACTGCTGGCCAGCTTGGTCTGCTTCAGTTTTCTACTGTTTATTGCACGTTTCGCTGATACATTTGATGCTGGTTCCAACAATGTGCAACATATTAAACTGGCAAACCACTGGCCTGAGTCGGTTTAGCCATCCCTCCAAAGTAGGTTTTTCCAGCACAAACCTGCGTTTCCCCTTCAACAGTGAAACTTTTACTGCTTTACCATAGTGCTCTCAGAAGAAGAGAAGATACAAAAAGAGGGCAAAGCCCCACTGTCTGTCTCATATAACCTGTTGGACAGTGTTTAGTCCCAACCAGTGGAACTGTCTGTTGAGTCCTGGTGAGCTCCTGAACTGCCTGTTCACTCTGTTTTGAACAACTTTTTCCCCAATCCTGTCTGCTCTGTCCAGTGCCATCACCTCTCAGTCTTTGCTTGGCAGATGGAGCCTTCTCCCTTTTCTCTCTCCCTTGCAAGCGTCAGGTAAGCTTGAGAAACCGCAGCCACTAAAGACAGAGAGGGCAGCTTGCCTGGTTCTTTTCTCTTGGTCACCACACCTCGATTCAATGCTGTTAGAAGTCCAGTACTTATTCAGATTTACAGTCATACTCATGTGTTCACATACATGCAACTATATTGCCCACCCTTACCTCCCAAGCTTCTCGAAGTGAAAAAGAGAAGTCAAGTCCTTTTACAAAAGTGTTTCTGGAGGTGCTTAGATTCTGAAGAGAAATATAGTAGATATGGACACATATAAACAAAGTTTTATGTTAGACAGCTCGCTGGATTTTTACCTTTTAGAGAAAATACTTCTGCAGTTTGTGGCCAGACAAAAGAGAAATTTTTGGCACCTGCTCCTTCCCATGTCACATACGTACGTCTGGAATTGTTTCACTGTACAGTAGGGACTCATTACTTTTTAAGGACTGTGATTACGCCTTTGAGTCCATCCACAGGCTGCACTGCAGCATGATTCAGACAGGCTCTTCCTCAAGACAAATTACACTCCCTGAGAGTGGAAAAATATTATCATCTGTCTCCCGCTCGCCCCATTCGTCCTCTGCGTGCATCCCAGCTGTTGATATAATTGCAGATTCTGCGATCTCACGGCTACAAAAGAAAGAGAAGAATAAAGCTGATTTTCTTTTCTCTTGAAATACCAAACTGAGAAAATGCTTCAGTCAGTTTCTGCGTTGTCTCAGCCTCACCAAACACACCTCCAAGCCCATGATTAGCAAAGTGACTAGGGAGCTCAAGCCCAGAATTGATTCATTCACCATAAGCTTTTAATCTTTCCAAATCTCTTCTCAATCAGATGCTTTTATTTTCTGTGATGATCAAAAATCTATACACCAAGATAGACAGGTTTCCAGTTTCTGTAGGAATCTAGTGGCAAAAACATGTGCATCCATCAGCATCTTATCTCAAGGTTTATCCTGTGTCTGCTATTTGATACGCAAGGAGTTATAGCCAGGGGACTGTTACCTAGTGTACAAGACCAGGAGAAAGTGGACATTGCCCGTTTTGAATTAAATCTGTTTATATCAGCCTATAGTCTGGAAGGAAGAAAGGTCTTAGACAAATTTATACGTGCCTCATGATCTTCTACTGTATTAAGTGTGATTAATTCATTTTTTTATTATTAATTTATTCAAATGTATTAATCAAATTTTTATTATTAGACAAGGTAACCAGAAAGGTTTTTTTGGAGGGGGGAAGAGATCATCTTAACTAAAAACATAATTATGTTTATCAAAAGACTCTTCTGTTCAACAAAATATTTGGCTAGTTTAATCAAAATGCAAATTATGCCACTACTGAGAAAAAAAGACAGTGCATAATAGCTGAATATTAGAGTTGCACAGATATTGCTGTTAGCAATTTATTGGGGAAGCTCTCACTCTTAAAGTTCAATCTTCTAAATAATGGATTACACTGCTATTTGCTTTTTGCAAGCAACTTTGTGTTGGGGAAATAAACCTTTCCAAATCTTCATAGCTTAGCACATTGAATGCTTAGGCGCCTTGATTTTTCTATGCCTGGATTTCGGATGGAGAAGCTATTCTTAATTCTCTTAATAGTATCAGGAAGTCCAAGACATGTTGACTCTATGAGGGAGGGCAAGCCTTGCACAGGTCTCTTTTCTCCCCTGTACCTATGGATAGGCATTGATATTAGACTGCCCCTTACAAGAGGTCTTCTGCCACAGCCCTGGACACAGGGTGCACCTCTACATGTCGCACCCACCACATTATACCCAGAAAAGTGAGAGCAGGTGAAAAACTGAAGATGGTCAAGCTTTCTTCTTCTTTCTATGTACTTCTTCTAGGTGGTAGGTGGGCTCCCAACCAGGAGGATCTGGCACAGAGCTGCCATGACTGAGCCAGAACCTTCCTCTGAGGGCCAGGTGGGAGCCAACGAGTCAAGAAAGCGCCACAAGAAAAAGTGATGCCCTTCCTTCCTATTGGGATGAGTTGTGACGGCAACTTTTACCAAAAAAAAAAAAAATCAGACTGTTAAGTCTTAGAGTCAGGAAAAAAAAATGACATGCATGACTAGAAGGTATGATATAAAATATTAAATTTTTGCTGTTTCTGCAGCTATTGTATAAATGGTAATTTCACGATCTTGCTCTGGCTTCTTTTAAAATGGTGCCTCTGGAGTGAACTTGCATTCTCTCTGGATGAGAGCTGGATTTAAAGATTCACATATTTGCAGATGTAAAAATACAGGCTTAAAACCACTGAGGAATGCAGGAAACCAGAGCTTTCAGTAGGACTGTAGTCTGTATTATGTGTGGACTAATGTAAGATTAGTCCTGAAGTAAGATTCTGAAGCTCACTAGTAGGACTCAGAAGCAAAGTTTTAATTAGAAAATAGTGGGGTTTTTTGTTTGTTTTCCAACAAATTGACACTGAAGTCAAACCAGCAAATTTCTACTAGATATGAAAATAGTAAAAACTGATGGAAGTAGAAGCTCTGTCAATGAGCATTGACTGAACGCTAATTCTCTCGGTGCTAGTGATGGCAGAAATGTTTAAATATGAGCATTCTCCTCACCCCTAAGCATGGCAGCAGTCCTGCAGCGGATGAGGCTGCAGATTGTCTGCCACAACGCGGATGTCGTGATTTGTCACCCACGCATTCCACAGTGACACTAGGAACGTCACCTTATAACTTCACTTATCTTCCCTTCGCTTTGGTGATTCACTGCACAAGGCCTCGGCTTAGTGTGTGATTTGTCCTGTGTAATCAGGATGCAGGCTTGACAGCAGCTCGATTCTGTGGGTGTCGCGGCGCGTTTCATCATTTGTCATGTGGATTCCCGTCCGTCGGCACATTACAATGGCAGGATCTGAGGTTTGTTTGGGTTTCTTCGGTTATCACAGACTGGTCCACAGCCTCTCTTGCAGAATGCAATTCCAAATGATTAATTTTAACATGTTTGTCCTGTTTCTGGGTACTCCTTACCAAAATAAATAGAGCGATCAGACAGGAAATACGTGTTTCCAGCAGTGTTAGACACCCTTCTTCATTTTATCTCCAGGCCCTTCAGGCTTTCTAGTGATTGAGATGTGAGGTTATGCTGGATAGTAGAGCAGTGTCTCTCTCAGGTCTTGGCTCTATCATGCTTGCCACATCTACAAGAATAATTAGACTGACTGCCAAGAGAAACACCTAGGATGAAATTTAGCTCAAGGCCCATGCTCACCTGTTTTTGCAGTCCTGAGGCACTTAAACCGTGATGATCCAGAGGAAGAGAAGGAACACAAGCTGCCTACATCTTGACAAGTCAGAACATCAGTACTGCTGGCTAATTCTTGAGTCCTACTGGGAACTATGAACTAGTTACTCCTCTGGCTCCCTTGAAGTCTGCTCTGCTTTCAAAGGACTCTCAAAGTCCTTCTGCTGGGTTGGGCCCTGCAAGTAGTGGTCTCCTTTTGTGGCACAGCTTCACTGACAATGTCTTCTTCTCCTCACCTCTCCATTTCTGTCCCTTAATCCCTGCCATCAACTTCTTTCTCTCTTGATTTTGCATCTCAGATTTTGGCTCCATCATGTCTGTCCTGAGCCACACTTGTAATTGGCTTATTGCATTTATTACTCCCTTCTTTAGAAATCTTTGGAAATCAGTCTCACACAGACTATTTAAATAGTTATTTGGAAGAGAACAAGTTTGAACATGATTAAAATATAAAGGAATTTTCCTTGTATGGGGAACCTATGCTTCTGCCATTGCTGCAGCATCCAGTTACACATTTTGTTAAGTGTATTTTGGAAAAGGAACTGATATTCAGCCCTTCCTCTCCATAGACCCTCTATTTTCCCGTCTGCACTTGCTCACCTTAACTTATTCAGATGTTAGTCTGTGTAAAGAAGAATCATGTAAGTGGAACTAATCATTTAGTACCAGCTGAAACTATGAAGAGCCTAGTAATTATTTCAGCCCTACAGGAACTGAAGATTTAAATCAACTCAGGCAGAAGTTAAGTTCGGAAGTTGCTAGTGGCAGTGGAACAAAGCCTACGAGTTCAGCTTCCACTCAGCTGCAGTGACCCCTTGAACTTGCTAAATTGGACCTGAATTCTGAGAGCGATAGAGGCAGGAGTACTGTTTGAAACAGAGTTTCATGAATTTCAGCTTGCTTCAGCAAGAGGTCATCTTTTGCTCTTGCACAATTATTTGCAGCAAAGAATAGATTTTGTTAAAAACGAAACAAAACTCATTACAGTGCTTTGCCACTTGTTTGCTACTGAACTAAAAGATAGATTAAACTTGGCTACCTTTTTTATCATAGAGATGCATGGTGGTGATATATAATTCATCATCTCTAATGGAATGTAAATTTTGCTATCACATTCTGTGTTCTGCTCCATTGAGATAGTTGGCATACATTGTTTAAAACAAATTGTTTGAAAAAGATATCAGAAGATACAAATTCTGAAATGATCCATTCAAATTTGTTTCGCATATCTGTATCTAAGAAGATAATGAGGGGATGTTTTCTCTAGAAGTGAGAAATTCTTTGATGCTTTGTGTTCTTCTGACTTGTTTTTTAGATAGACATTGCTTAATTGCATTAAAGGGTACAAAGAATGACTAACTTAGAAAAATATCAATATTTTTATGCTCTTGCTACCTGGTTGTTCCCATGTCACTTTATTTAGGAACAAGATCCAGCAGATCTCCTAGCAATCCCAGTGTTTCATACGAAACCTCCTACTTACGCTATATATTTTTTGCTAAATCATTCATTAAAAAAAGACCACTGGTTTATCATTAAAAACTATGTGACTATGTGGGTGCCCCTCTGTTTTGTTAATTTATTTCAATTAGTACTTTTTATAAACCATCTAATTCAGATTTCAGAAATATCTAGAAAGGGTCCATTTGATCCAATATTAAGAAGTAATCTTGTATATTAAGAAATAATCTTGCAGTTTAAGAATGTGTTTTGCAATACTGAACCCTGGTCCATAGTTAAGATTCTTAGCTGCCACAGCAGTATCTCACGTCCACACTCGCAGATGAAATTTGGCTTTGTTGAAGCAGTGAGGTGAAGCTTGCTCCGTCATTATGCAATCATAATATATCCATAACACATACCATATTCAAACATATCCATATTCATGGCATGATTGTCCATGACCTGCTCAGCAAGACTTCCTATGGTCCCACAGGTAGAGCACCCGTGAAGAGCAGTGGGGAGGGAAAGTCACTGCATTCAGGGGCACGTATTTTCTCCAACCACGTACAAGATGTCACCATCAACAAACAAAATGAACAGCAACACCAACACCCAAAATAACAATGTAAAGACAATATCATTTACAAGGAGCAAGAATGAGTAAATCAGAAATAATGTCCTGGTGTAAACTTTTAGACACTAGTTTGGAGGAAAAGGTACTTAAGATAAAACAATTCTAGTCTGCAAAAATTTGAGCACTCCTAAGGAATTAAAATATCTACTATTTACATGTTACTTTAAGATAAGCTTTTACAATGTGGTAGTATAAAATTCCTATTGATAATTAAACAAAAATGTGTCTTTTCCGAGAACAAAGACATTTCTTTGCACTCAGCACAAAATACATTTGTCTATCAATCACACATACTATTTTCTCCTGATTTACTCTTTCAGTGTTGTTGATTACTCAATTCTATCTTAGCCACCATTTATAGAACTGCAAGGCACAGAAATTGGTCTATTTTATAAGGATTTTATTAGTGATGATTCTGGATCTGGTTTTAAAAGGTTTTGTTCTTCTGGCAGATGTAGCCAATTTCAATTGAAGTCAATAGAAACTGAAAATCAGGTCTGAAATAGAGAGTGACAGACTGGAACTGTAGGAAACGCTGGCTGCACATGAACCTGGAAATGACATTGGCGTATGAAACACATTTACTAAGTCTCTTCACTGAAATGTCATTTGGTTAAGGATCGTTTATGACAAGTTTGCAGTATCACTGAAACCCGCCTTTACAACATAAATTCACCCACGAATGACAATGTATTCAGACATAGCATTTTTGCAATGCATTTTTCTGCCAAGCATAAAATTTTACTTCTGCAAAGTGTAAACAAATTAACAATTTTGTATTTGTTTCATGTGGTGAATGGGTGCTTTTTTGTTTGTTTGTTTTCCTTTACATATTAGAAACAAAACCATTTCTACTCTATTTGAAAGTCTTTCCACAACATGAAATGGATTTTTAAGAAATTGTTCTCAGAGACTACTAGAATCTAAGAAGGATTTCTGTCTATTCTGGAAAGAACAGTATCAGCCCCTTTCCCTTCTGTGGTTGATCTAGGACAGATTAATATTTACCTAGTCATCAAGAGCCCTCTTTTTATCCCTCACTCCTGATCCTTTACATCACCTCTCCATCTTCGTTGTTCCACTTCGCTGCCCAGAGAGAGGACGAAGCAGAATCCATCAAAGATGGGAAGCAAAAAGAAGGAATCTGACCTAGCTGAAGTTAATGGTAAAATTGCTCCTACCTTTCAGTGAAAGCCAAGATTTCACAGGCAATATTTTGCAAGCTCTCTCAAACTTGTCAAGTATGATTCAGCTCTGAGTTCAGAGAGGTCTAAAATTCTCATGTCCTGAGGAAGACAAAGAAAAGCTATTACCAAAAGGCATAGCTTCTGACTATAAATCTTCACAGGCTCCAGTTCTTTAGTGATTTATGCAAATCTATCATCTCAGATATAAAACCATTTGGACTGCAAGCTTTTCTGTCCAGGGCCAACATGGTGATATCCTGGTTTATGATTAGAAACTCTGAAGTTCGAAATACCAATTATTGTAAAATAGTACTAATCCTCCTGAAGTGTAGCCCTCCATCAGGCTACGCTCTCATCATCTGCAGCAGCAAAGGGCTTGTGGAGTCGGAAATGCATTGCACTTGTCAGCCTCACCTGTAAAATAAAAATCAAAACCATAAATAAATAAACAAAGTGCAGATTCCTAAGCCATGCAAAAAACATTAGCCAAAATATCAGCTCTGCTGGGAAGTTGAGTGGAAAAGAGTTAAGAGCCTCTGGAGTGAAACTAACCCAAAGTCTCAAAATCTGCTCTGACTGGGAGCAACAGCATACATATGGGTAGGCTGTAACAACTGCAAGCTCATCTTGTCCTATGCCTTGTGACAGAGACTAAATCACGGGAAGTGCTAAAGGATGAAGTTTTGTTGATTTTCAATGTGGAAGATGCAGCGAGAAGCAGAAGTCCCATTATGGCAAATAAGGACCAAATAATTAAAAAAAGCAGTAGAATTGCCAGGAAAATGGATTCCTAGCTTTTTCCACTGTAAGTGGACAGCAATTGGTAGAGTTGACTAAAGAGTTAAGTAAGATATTTTAAAATAGAGAGTTTTCCTATTTTCTTTGTAGTCTGATAACAGCTGAAGTGCTGTTATATCTCAAAATTATGAACACAAATAAAATTGTTGGCATGAAACAGCCAATGTCAGGCCTTGAAAAATTGCAGGTGATATGAGTGGCCTTTCTTGATATCATGCCACAGGAAGGGTAGGGCTATTTTTTACTTTAAATCAATATTGTTACTTCAAATGTGCCACCAGTTATCTCAAATGCCCTGTACTCATGGTAGACACGAGTCAGATTATTTGTTGGCAGCAATATTCATCAGGCTTTATCTTCTCCTGGTCCTGCTTGCAAATGGCTGTGAACAGCTTTGATTTGTGCATATCTGATTGCTTTATGTAACATTTGGCAAAGCTAACTTAAAATCACAGATTGCTTGTAAGCTCAGTGTAATTCAAATGCAATTGAGTGGCCCAAGACTTTTTTGCTAATAGTATATTTTGGGCTCTGAGAGAATATTATTGCAAAAACTGCCTTCTCATAAAATCTGAATCTTAGACACCCTATGTTTGCTTTTCCTCTGTAGCTCCCTGGCCAAGCAGCATCACAGATTCTCATCTATACTGTTTACATGTTGTGTTTGTTGGTGTTGCTGCAATTAAATCTTTTTAACTCCTGGGCAAGTGAATGCGTGGGGCTACTGGTGGCCCCCTCCTCCATCTCTCTGTCCTTTTATACTACCAGTGAACAAAACTGTTTGAGTTTACTTACTTCAGCACATCCATAATGGAAAAAAGAAGGAAATTCCTTCACTCTTCCAAGTGAAAAGAAAAAAACAGACAAAATTAAAATATTTTGCAGCCATTCCTTTGCCTAGGCAATCTCTAGCAGGTTAGCACATGCCAGAGATCTCTAGGGCAGCTCCAGTAATGCTGCCCAGGCAGGTTGAAGTCAGTCAGACATTCATTCTCAATTTATTTGAGCAAGTTCTTGGAGATAAAGATGTTTTTATCTCTATATATTTTATTGAGGATTTGAGATTAGTTATATCTCTATGCATTTTCTATATTTTTTTCTAAATTATAAAAAAATAGATATGTAAAGCAGAAAATAGCAAGCCTTCATTAATACATTTATTTCTGAGGACACAGTCATATTGCAGTCTTAATATATCTATATTTATGCAGAAATATTTTTTTCTCTTTTTAAACCTTTACAAAGCTATGGTTTATTGAAGGTGCTTTTTCTATTGATAGCCATTTCTGAATGTGTGTTGCTCTCAAGACTTAATGAGTGACGTATTTTGAAATTGTTTTCACCCATTCTCATTCATTAAGAAATGAACTCAGCCCCAAAGATAAGAACTTGAGTTTTTCAAAGAAAATGTGCAAAGAGCCTCAGCATTTAAATGTACCAAAAATCATATTCATAGGATCACACTGACACAATGATTAATGGCTGTGCTGACCAACACACATCCACACTTAATTTACACCTCTGTAAACAATCAAACATGGCCAACCCTATCTGATCATATTGGAGTACAACCATGTTGGCATATTCATACTGATGTCATTGGGAGTGTGTAGCATTTGGACTGACTTTATTATTAATAATATTTCCAAGAACTCCCTTGAAAGTTTGCTTTAAAACAAATCAGAAAAAAAAATTGCCTATCATTCCTAAATGGTATTGATATTAAAGTATTTTAGCTACCCGCAGTGACTAAGGTTACACATCAGCATTAGAGAGAAAATAGTGTGCTTTTGTGAAAATCTTGCAATTTATCCAGTTTATGATGAATGGATAGTTTTGAGAATTTGGCCGTAACCTCACTGTTTTTAAGCAAGTCCAAGAACACAGATTTCCATAGCGTACCTGCTGATTTGAATAGCCTCTAAGTTATCCGATAGATAGAGAAGTGCGCGCACCTGCCTGGCCTCTCTGGACAAAACCTCCCCGGGTCTCCTGTTTCCTCAGTTCTTGGGGCTGAACTTGCACATACATTTCACCTTCAACCTGCTGCCACCAGCAGTGGCAAAATATTAGTGGCACCTCAGTGAACCTTTTTATACCCCTGTCATTTAAATATTCTCCTTTGTAGAGCCATGATGTTGCTTTTGTGCTTCTTCCTCCTCAGTCCTCATCTTAGGTCAATGCATTCATTAAGCAAAACTTCCTTCCAGTGTCCAGATGACGTACACAGTTCATAAAACTGTTATATCTGAGAACTTTTATTACAGGTTTTATGTGGTGGCTACACTGCTGCCACAGAAGAGACTCAGAAGACTTTTCCTGCTGTAGAACCTTTCCAATGACAGGAGGAATGTAATTAAAGTGTATTTTCTAGCAGCCTCTCCTTTGCTCAGAAAAGCAGCCAGACCTCATTCCTCCCATTCCCTTAGTTTTATTATAATTGTGACTAGAGTGAAGCAGGCTGCAAATATCCTTACAATTGTTTTATATTACTTGGATAGATAATTATCTGATTGTGCCAACAAAGACAAGTTTATCCTTCATCCAGTGAAAGAAATAATATGCTTCTCTGGCAATAATTGTGTGCAGGTGAAAGAGCAAGAATAAAATTGTGATAGCCAAATAGAGGTTTTTTTGAAAATCATGGGCTTAACTCACCTTGAAAAAATAAAATTTTAGAGTTCTGCTTTAGGGTAAAGCAAATATTTTTTAATTTTCTTTGTGATTTAAGAAATTTGCATTTGTGACTGAGAACACTACAGTTAGTGGGGAAGGAAAAAATTCCCCTTTCTAATCCACAATACTCAGAGCTGCAGCCCTCTGAAAACAACCTATCTTGCCCTTGCCACAACACTATGAATATTGCCCTTCTCCATCTGAAAAACATCAGTGAAGTACTTGGTATTTGTCCAAAGCAAAAGGCACCTTCAAACTCAGGCTAGGTTCCTTCCACAGCACAGACCTGCTGCAGCCTTGTCTGGACTGCCTGCACGTGGGATAATTTCTATCTTACAGTAATCGTTGTGGTATGTTGGAATCAGAATCCATCCCACAGCTAAGTCCAAATGTCCTATTCTCAGTTTTCCAAACTTTCCAATACTCATGTCTCAGCATGGCAGGAGAGAGAAAAAAGGTCAAAAAATAAGAAGTCCTGATGTACTAAATGTCAGTGTACAGTAAAAGCATCTCCCCAGACACTCTCAGCTTACAAATTTGGAAATATCCCATGCAGGCACCACAGTGGCACCACTACCAGAGAGTTCACCATGCTATTCAGCATTGCCATGCTGTATCACTGAGCTCCATCTCCATATGCACCTACCATTTATCTGTGTAATTGTAATTAGAGCAACTGGAGCAGTAGCTCTAATTACAAAGCACTTTGGTCCATAATTCTGACATCTGAAAACGCATGACACCACTGTCTATCATTTCAGCAAAATGCACAGTACATCTTGAAGTGAGAGTGGGCAGAAACGTAAAACTTCTTTTTTTTTTTTTCCTGTTTGAATAAATATCATATCCACATGCTCATTTGCCTTTTTAATCATTAATAAAAGGTTTCTCTGTTGAGAGTTTCTTATGAAATTTTGGATGCATCTAATTTACAACCAGAAATGTCATTTGTTTTTCAGAGCAGGGCAGTGCAGGCACTGCCTTGACACATTCTGGTCCTGGCAAGAAAAGTAAGTGCAGCAACAGAAAAGGAAATAAAAAAAAATGGTTTAAAAACCGTTCAGTGATCAAGGCAAACCTTAGGAAAGAAATGCTCCTGGGTAATGGCATATGGATATTCCCTCAAGCAAAGAGTGGCCTAATTTATTGACCTATTGCTCTCACAGAAAATTATCTGTAATGAAAAAGTTTCATTATACTCCAGCTATGAAATTATATATATACAGTTTCTGATGTATGAAACTATATATATAGCTGTCATGAAAGAGGCAAAAAAAATCCTAGCCTGTGATTTGCTTGTGATGGTCAAAGAGCAGCGCTTGGTAGTGAATTATTGTCTGTGAAATAGCAGAGGGGGAAGGAGCCCAGGCTTGGCTAATTAACACCTCTCACCTGCCGGGGTGGGCCAAGCCGGGATCCCCTGGCCCATCTGCACAGTCGTCTCCTCTCGCTCCGTTCCTCCCAATGGACACAAATTTGGGACTGTCCCAACACGACCATCTCCTCCTTGGGTAAAGCGCAGATATTCTGTGTCGTTTAGCCATCCCTTCCTGCCCAGGTCTGTGTTTCATCTGTTTTTAAAATAACAGCTCCTGCTGTATACAGCAGCGATTTATGGCTAACACCAGGCTCCTCTGCTCCCTCATATGGAAAAAACACCTCTCTCACCCATGAGCTGCAGAACAGCACAGCCAGGTTTGAGGAAGGAGGAGAGAGATAACACACATATGTGGCAGCACCTTCTCCAGTTTGGCAAAAGCATATAGGACCTTGTCCCATCTTTATATATAACATTATATAGAAATTATCATATGCCTGCCTCAGCAAAACATACTTGGGATGTCTTTTAAGAATATCTAATATAGGGCTGCAAAACAAATTGTGTGTGTGTGTGAATGAACTCAAGATGAGAAATAGGTAGACTGTCAAAAAGACACTGTAGTTCAGTAAATGTGCAAGTCACATCACCGCCCCTAGATGCAGGACAGATAACCTGGCATACAACAGGGAGAGGGATAGTTGGTGCTATTTGACTTCTGTGCCGGATGGTCTGGGAAGGTTAGTCATCATGACCAGATGCTACAGATACAGGGTCATTTAAGTAGGCGAATATGAAATCACTTGTTAATAATCATCTCTCTAGAGCTCTTTGATGTGCTAAATGAGAAGGTATTGATGCAAAATGTATTAATATATTTCATATAAAGCAAAAAACAACATAACTATTATGTTCAAGAGTTATTTTTAATGTAAACATAGTTTATTTAAGTTGCAATTTTGAGACTAAGTTATAAGCATTTCTGAGAAATGTAGTTTTAAATCAATTCATCATAGCATATAGCCAAGATAAAATCGGCACATTGCAGAGTAAATAACACATTATGGAACCTCAATGGACCTCCAAATAAAAGCCCATGGTCTGTTCCTTTCTGCAGTCATTATAAGGCAGAATAAGCAACTTGTAAAAACAATGTTGCAAAACTACCAGAGACAGCACGAACCAAACTGTCCCATTTGCAATGAAGAGTTTCATACTCTACTGTCACTACGTTTTGGGATGCATGTACATCCTTCATGTTGCTCCAGTCACAAGGTAACATTATGGCAAGGCTGAATTTAGACTCTGTGTAAAGTGAAACTTGAAATCCAAAGAGCTGGAAAAATGAAAAAGGGCCATCATCACAGACAGTATTATTTTAAAGTTACCTCTGTTAAAGCAATATTAATAGCATAATAAAAAACTAGAGTTAGGGAGTCTTGCAAAGATTTATCCTAATTCCTAATTATTGCTCTCAGCAACTGTGTACAATATCAATTTTATTCTGCACAAAGAATCATTACACTTTGAATTTGCAGAACAGAATGCAAGAGCTATGTCTCTTTCCCACATGATAAAAGACTAAATATTTCCATGAGATTTGCCTAGTCTGAGTGATTTTTTTGTCACTGTGTCTTAAAAAACTTTAAAAATGTAGGGAACTTTTAATATTCCACTGTGCTGAAAGCCCTTGTGGATTTACTGAGGCTTCCCAGTTCCTTTCATAGTCTTCCAGTCACACAGCACAAAATAGTCAGTCTTCCTGTGCACGTCTTAAAATATTATTCGCAGCTGTGTTTGGACACATATTTTAGGGCTGCTATAGACAGGGCTGAGTGTAGCTGCTTGTGGCCACAACGTGGGTGGGAGGCTGTGCAGTAATGGGGCAACTCTCACCATGAGACCCTAGGTAATATTTAAGATACACCCAGCCCTCCCTCATCCTGGTACCTCTGTGCTTGTATGAGAGAGATTGCCCACATCAGAAGTTTCGTCTTCTCTGCATTTTCTTTCATCTAGACATATAATGGGCATGCTAAAGGTGCTCTAATTAAAGCATCTTTGGTCCTCAAAATTATCTCAGCTGATCAGATATGTTGAAACTCGACGGCTTCAGGAAGGCAAGCCAGCTCCCATCCTCAGGCTGGTGACACCATGACTTGGAGTAAAGTCTTCCTCAGACAACCTTAGAAATCCTAGGGAAAAAATAAAAATACCTGAATGTAAATGTAGAAGATCTACCAGTAAGCTGGTCTATCGACTCTGTAGTCGCCATTTTTTGAAGATGTCATGTAAACAATATCAAAATACTGGAGGATATTCTATACAGCAACTGGTAAACCTCCATTACGAAATCTGTAGTGTTTTGCACCTCTTTGTAAAGAAACTCATAGCCTGTGCTAGAACCCACCAGAGCCATCAGATTCTGAGAACTCAGGTGTTGCTGCTGAACATAAGTATCCACTAGTCTATTTTATTAACTTTAGCTGTATGCCCCAGTGTTTTGCTACCAGCAATAATACAAAATCAATCAAACAAACAAACAAACAAAAAGGTACAATGAGGCAGAGCCACTTGTACATGTGGACTCCACAAGCAGCTGATATACAGGACCAATCATGCACCAAACTAAGGAAGAATTTCTTTGTGTTTCCAATGCACAGCTGCTGGAAGCAGATCTCTAGAGATCTTCAATATTAGTAACCCAGTGGGAGGACACAGATGTGTTCAGTTTAATCAATTTCTTACTAAAAAATGGGGAACAATTTCAAGGTATGAGCCACCCTATCCTATCCCTTCTCTCCTGTTTGTTTCATACGGCAGTGAGTTGCTGCACTGATGACATAACACTGGTTCATGGCAGCTCATTGCTGCAACCATCAGCTGCTCTTTTGACATCTCTTTCACAGATTATTGAAGTATTTCCATCTTAGGACAGGTCATTGGAACAAATACAACGGTAAATACAAAAATCAAAGATGTAACTATTGAACTGTTTGCAAGAATGACCAGAAAAAACACATTTTTTTTTAATCATACACACATTATTAGAAGACAAATGAAGGAGGCCACTCCATACCAGTTTTATGAGTGAATAGACTGCTACATTTCTACCCCATCACATTTCCTCTCTTTTCTTCCAAGGAAGGGCCTGAGAAAAGCATACTGAGCCCACAGAACGACCTCCAGGCAGCTCTGCTGATGTGTTTAAATCCTGACCTACACAGAATGAGAACACCTGAAACCGCAAAGCTTAACCAGATGTTCCTTTTGCCAATATTTTCTCTGGTTCTCATTCAAAAGCTCTGGAAAACCAACACAAAAGCAAAGGCAGTAACACTGTCTACGCCTGCTCGCTCATGCACCAGCAAAAAGCAGCAGCACAGTCTCTCCCAAGCTCTGAGCTTTTCCCATCTTCTCCAGAAATGTCCCAATGGCAGTACCAGTTTAGCCTGTTTTCTCTTCAATATCCCATTAAGCTCTTTCCCCTAATAGGTAAAGAGGTGCTGTAAAAGGTAAAGCAACCCAGAGCTCGCCTGACAAAAACAAATCAATAAATAATGGGGCTCGCCCTGGAAAGGAAGCAATTAATCTCTTCCACCACATACGCTTATTTACAAGAGCAGATTAAAAAGGCAAAGTGCTGTGCTTGGATTTGCTTTCGGGCTTTCTGTTCAGAGCTCAGACTGAACCTGCATACATTTTAAAGCATTGCCAGTTGCATTCATAAAAGTAGCAAATAACAGAAGATTGAAATGCCGTCATGGGAAAATTCTGTACGAAGGAAGAACATTGGCAGAGTGAGAGTCTATCCAGCGCTTGGCACTGGGGCCTTTCGTGCAAAACTGCCTCATGTCCCTTTGGTTTTGACCTCAAGGGAGGCAGCACGAGGAGTTTCAAAGCCGCGGAGAGGGGACACACTACTCCACAGCAGCAGGGCATAGCTCTGGAGGAAAATAAAGTACTTGTCATCTTTGCACAGACATGGACTAGTGACAATATGTAAATCCACCTTAGGAAATTCACAGCCTTTTCATCAGCAGTTTTCACAGAGCATTGCCTCCAAGCAAGCCAGAAACATTGTCTGTCCAGCTGACTTTCAATAGCAGTGATGCTGGGCATTTCTTGTTGTTTCTTTCTTCTGCTTTTGGGGTTTTAATTCCAGATTAAATTATTTCCAGACATTGTCTCATCACCCTAATTGCACAGTAACACTACAATTAAGTTCATCTCCGACCTCGCTCCTCCCGACAGGAGTGAGCTGTGCACGGCTCGGCCTTCCCAGAATCTGACCTCGCTGCGGCAGCTCCTGCCAGATCCCAGTTGGACACATGCAAGATGATCCGCTCCCAAGCATCCAGCTAAGACCGTGTTAGAACCGCAGCTCAATATGAAAGCTTTTGTGTTTTAAAGACAAAAATGTAGGCTAGGCACAAGTCCAGCCGCTATTTACGTTGATTTTATATGCTTGTAACCTCTCTTTCAGAGGGAATATGCCTACAGAATACAACACACGTACTTGTAAAAACAATGCCTGTTAGAAGTGTAACACACATGAGCCTAATCTTTCCCCTTTAATCAGCTCACAGAGAAACAGGCTTTAACACGACTGTTTGCATCATCTGTGGCTGGAGCTCCAGGAGAAAGCTAATGCACAACGTTTGGGTGGAAGGATAGAAAAACAAGACTTTTTAAAATCACAGAGCACAGCTCTGTTATCAGGATTATTAAAGCCATTTACTGTAAAACAACAGCTTTCCAGATCCTCTCCACATCCTAAAGTCATTCTACTGCTTCTCGGTAATTAGATGTGTTTCAAATGGGGTAAAATATAAGCATGTTTATGAAAAATATTCTGCTAATCAGGATGTCTTGGAGGATTTAGTACTAGCTTTCATCTGTCTTCCTTCTCATATTCATCTTCTAAGGGAGGAACTAGAACTTTGCTAAAAAATGATACTTTTGTAATTCTATTTTGCTAAGGTCAAGCCAAAACATTTAAGAACAGAAAATGCTCTAAGAAAAAGATAAAGATGGAATAGTTGCCAAGAACACAAGGAAAGTAACATTTCTGTATAAATTGCAATTCCAGACAGCAAGGATGTTTATGTGCCTAGATTCAGTTTCTGCAGGACAGGTTGGGGAATGAGTCCATGCTTTGTGCACCCCAGAGGAGAGTCCTGATCCAGCTGCTGGTTTAGAAAGGGAGACCCAGCACCATCAGTTTGGTATCTAATCCCCATTTCCTTTGCTTTCTGTGCAAGTCAGAGCTCACTAAAGGAAACTCTGTGGTGACTATGTGGTAACCAGGTCTTCGTTTTAGTTTCTCTATCAATTCTCCCTCCTCTTATTTCCCAAGCCATTGTTTTTTGATTGCTAACACTTTGAGACTCTTTGAATAAATGCAGCGATGAATGCTAAAATCCCAACTAGTAGGTTTGGACATAGATGTCTACACAGATGCCTTGAGGGCACTAACAGGCCTCACTGACCTTGGCCAAGCTCCCAGGCGCTTCCCCTCACCCAGTCTTCATTTCAGGCCATCCCAGGGCTGTCAGGCCCAGGCCCGTGATGCTGCAGCGGTGCTGGTACCAGCCCTACCTGTGCCATAGGTAGCCCGTCTCCAGCATGGAGTTGACTGCATGGCTAGAACCTGGTGAAATAAACACAAACCTAACATTTGCAGCAAACCACATGATGAAGGCAGGTCAAGCCAGGTCACCATATCAAATCCCTCTCTCCTCTTCGCACAACCACTGATTAAGGGTGCCTAATTACAAGCAGCTCTAGAAAGCTGAGCCATGTACATATCCTTACCAAGAGGAAATGCACGTCTAAGTGCCGCTGGAAGCCTTTAATCCAGTTATCTTAGATATTTTATGCATGAAGACATCCATAGAATGGATATGCCAAAGCAAATACCAACCCAGGACTTAAGAAGTAGAATTGTTCAGCGATTTCTCTCAATCCTGAATGGACAATTACTGTATTATAACAGTTCCTGCTTCTCTAAAATTTTTCTAATAAAGTCAATGACAAGAGGGAACAAATGGATACTGAAGCAATGAGAAAGTGGTTGAATAACATTTTTAACATCATAAATCAGACATATGTATTCAGAATATCCTACCCGAATGTTAATTTGCATCACAGTCCCAGATCTAATAATTTACAAAGAGTTTGCATCCAAGTACATCCATCCAGTCCCTATTAGTAATAACATTAACCTTGTACTGGATGCAATATTTCTTCCTACTGTCAACAAGGACAAACCCTCCTTGCCTTCCATTAGATCACCGGAGCTGTTCCAAAAATGATAAGCAAACTACTGACTGTTTGGTAATGCTGGAAAGGCTGATTCTCATGAAATACTGAGCCAAGTTTTGAAAACTAATAGTTTTGGCTCATCTAACTAGGCACCAATGTGAACCTGAACTTTTCTTTTGTTCTAGTTTCAGGAAGTTACCGAACGAGATTTTTGAAGGCTGGTAGCTTGCTCTGCCTCTTACTCAGTGCTTCCCTCAATCTTGTACTTTTCCTTAAATATTAATCACCAGATAAGGCCAAGAAAAAGTAATGGGGTAGATGAACTTTCAGCCCGAATGATAAAACTGCTTTAGTAATAGGTTTGAGTAATTGAAGAAAATGAATTTATTAAACAGATTCATTGTTCATTCAGGAGATAGATTTAAACATAATTCTATTCAAGAGGAAAGGTTACCTTTTTTTAATTCTCTTTTATTCTGATGAATACCTTGACATTTTCACCAGAACAAGTATTTTGAATGGTTCAGCATGGACCTTTGTAATTTTTTTTACTATTGAATAACTGCCTTTAGACTACATATTGATGTACTAAATACAGTAATCTTAATAATCAGATGTATGAGACAGGATGAAATGAGCCAAAACTGAACACCACAGAGGGGTGTATCAATTGCATGTTCCAAAGAACATAAGAGAAAAGGTGGGGAAAAAAAACACCACAGCACCATTTTATGGTGTCAAAAATATCAGTATTGGTAACAATTTCCTTGTATATTTCATTCTGGGGGGAAACATCATTGGCAAAACCAATTCTGGGATGGTTCTTATTGTATACAAAGATGCTTTGCTAGACTGGTGGTAAAAGCAGGAATGAATTATGCTGATATGATTTGCTCAATGTTAGAACTCCAGCTGTCATGTAGTCTGGACTGAAGTTTCAGCACATACATGCAGATGGAAGCGATATTCAGAGAGAGGAAACTCAAGCCCAGGAAACAGTAGGAGGGCTGGTGACACAGTGAGACAGCTTACATCAGTGCATTCTTTTTTCTTTTCGCTGCCAAGATGCACTTTGCCTAATTTTACTGTTGCTCACATGGATAAATTTATCTGAAAAACAAAATCAGTTCAAAGCGAGAGTGGCTGACAATTCCAAGTAACATACAATCAACCTGCATCTGTAACATCAATGGATTAATGCCACAACAAGTGACCAGCAGGTCAACCAAAGATCTATTTATGATTGCAAAGAATAACAATTTTTGCAAGAATTGCAAAGTTGAGAAACCTGAACTTTTTTTTTTTTAATATAAGTATTCAAAAATAATAGCTTTTTTTCCCCCTATCTTTTAAGTCACATTTTGTGGTGCCTTCAAGGCACTCAGCATGCAGGTAACCTGCTCTGGCCATTATGACCATTTGTGCAGACAGCCCCATTGCAATCATGTATTTGAATGAAATTATTTCTTCCATCTCTATCCTATTTGTAAAACAGAGATCAAATCTTCCATCTATTTCTCCACTTTATTTGTGGAGAGGCCACTGGTGAGGCCAAATGGCTGGTGCAAAAACACACGGAGTTAATTTAATGTTTCTGCGGTCTGGAAGTTTTATAAAATTCTTGATAAAATGTTTCTTATTTTATTTTTCCTCTTTTCTACCTGACATATACAATGCTGCAATGAGGGGACCTTTTATTCATTTTATCACATACCTCAACTCTTTATACTTTTACAACTTCAATTTACCCATCAGTACAAAATGTTTGATTAAAATAGACATGGGTGGGTGTACAGCATAAATTGCACTTAAAACAGCAATTTTAAGACGAGGTGAAGAAAAGTGATGCCCTTATGATTAACTGCAGTACTTTATTCTTATTTGATGTGAGGTACATGCTAATGACTGCTTTTAAGACATTCGTACTACTGCTTTCTTTCTTTATGTCCAAATTTTTTTTTGTCCTATTGAATAACTGCTGTGAGAGGCACTTTATATAAATATGCTGCACAAAAATAGAGAAATAGGATTACAATTGTTTTTCTGAAGTGACAGATTCTGGCAGTGGCAGTCCAGCAAAAGCAATGAACTGAGTACATCACCCTTTAATTGCTCCACACTTTCATATAACTAGTATCAGCACAAAAGCTTCTCTTTGCAGGCTGCAGGAGTTCAAATTACCAGGGAAGGGGGAAGAAGGGTTGTTCAATCTGCACTTTACAAGAAAAAGCCTTAAAGTAAGCTACTAACTTGATCTTCCAATGCCTCCTTGTATTCCCTGATGCTTTAAGCCCTCCTCTCCTCTGAAAGATGCCCAAATAGAACTTGGTACATGGAAAATATATAGACAATAGTAGTCAACTCAAGGGGTGTTTTTCAGCCTGCAATCCACAGACATCACCAAAGCAGTGATGGAAGCTGAGGAGAGCAAGTTTGTCATCCAGTGGCCTCGCCATCCAGAAACCTCACCTCCGCTTGAAAACTTTAGAAAAAAGTTTAAAAAACAGTGATTTCAGGAACTCCATTGATCAGGGCTTATCTTCTGTGTAAGAAAGAGAGAACAAAGAACAACCAGATAAGCAAGAGAAAATAAAGAAATACCTGTCCAAATAACAGCATTTTCATCTTTACACAAATTACTTGCTAAGGTCTGGAAAACTAAAGGCCAATTTTTCAGTCAGAGTTTCTGGGCCCAAGAAATTCTCTGGATCTCAGAAATACTAAAGTGGTGTAAAACAGATTACCTGTTGCAAAAACTTTGGAATCCTTCTCTTATGCAAGACAAATGTTTTTCTTCTCTTCCAATTTGATAAAACATAAGTCACTATTGACTTCCTTACAAAGAAATTTCATGGGAGACCTTCCACACAGGATTAAACATACACTGCATGGGCTCACCTGAGGCTCACTAGACATATCTGTGACACCCTTCTTAGCTATCACCGAACTTTAGAGATCATTAGATTTAAGTCATACACTTAAATGTCATGCGTAAAGAATGATCAAGACATCTCTGATGCTGAAACTTTAGTGCCTGACATATATGACGTATTTTGGCGCCCAGCTGAGAATCAGAAAAGTAGTTGTCCTATAAATGTATTCATTGTCATTAATCTTTCAAGGTAGGTGAAAGGTGAAGGACAATTATATTGTGATCATGTAACCATTGACCTGGGACTTGATGAGCAAGTGAGTATTTAGACTTATTTGCTGAACTGTTGCCTCTAAATTTCTTGCCTTAATGTATTTATTGTTTTTCATACAATCTGATTTTAGCTAAACGGTGCTTCAAGAGAACTGCACTGCATAGCCTGAGAAGTAGCATTTAGCATCTAATACCCATACAAGTAGAAAGGCCTGAGTTGCACAAAAATACTTCAGCATACGTAAGGTACCATAACTTTAAGTTAGGTAGCTGTCATAGGAGCACAGACAGAACTACACTGGTTTTATCAGACATCAGTTCTTCTATTGGGCTTGTATTTGGCCATCTGTATTTGCAAGCCAGGAGGCTACAAGAAGGTGTGCTGAGACTATAATATTTTCCTCTCTGAGAATGTTGTTCAAGGGAAATAGAACAGAAAAATTAAAATTTATCTTATTAACCTGGTATATGTTCATGTCTTCTCTAGCATCTGTAAGCTTGATAACAGGAAACAAGATGTACCGAGTAGTTTCTGGATGGGAGGGAAAGACTTTGTTGCATTAGGAGCAGTGATCAGAGAAGGCTGAGTGGGAAACTCTTGCAAAAGGAAAACTTCTCACCTCTGGAAGATAAATGGATAAAGATGGGTAAAATGAGAAACAACTTGAGGACAGATTTTAGGCTGGTTATTGCTTGGGTGGATTTTTCTGAGGAGGAGAGAAGAAATAGACAATTGGGCTGGGGGTAGATGGTAAGAGAATTGTTTTGGCATAGTTCGGGAAAGATCATCAGAAGATTAAATAGTGTAGAAAGGGGAAGGAGCAAGGTAATCTGTTGAATAGATAGCGAATGTCAACAAGTATCCGAGCAGAAGAAAGGCAGCGGGCACAACTCCAGATTGTGAGAGGGAGGATAAGAAAAGGAGCCCTTCCGACATAGAAAACATGATAGGGAACACAGAGGGAAAAGAGTGAGAATACTTTTTTTCCTGTACCCAGTTATTTGTGTTCTACATTAGGAACATGGGAATGTCATCTCATTCGATTCCCACCAAAATCCTATCTATTTGGCTTATAAGCACCACTAGCTTTTTCTTTGAAGTTTTGTCAAATCTCTTGTAACAGAGGAGCACATTTCGCTGGTGTGTCTGATAAAGCTAAGAAGTCAAACAGCTGCTTCTTTACTTTTTGTTAGAGATTTATATTCTGTGGTGAATAAATATGAACTTCATCTGAGCTCAATTCAGTTCACAAACAGGCTGCATATGCTCCTGTATGTAATTTAACTCTGGTTAAAGACTTCTGTCATTATCTGCCCTTCTGAAACCATCACTGCTTTTCAGGTCCCCCTTCATCCTGTGTCCGCTTCTGAACAGAGGCCACACTCTTTGCAAACAACCTTGTAAAAACTTCATAGAAGTGCATAAAAAGAGCTTTCATACACATTTTTTTTAAATGAAGTGCTTGACCATAATCAAATATATCACGATGTGTGTTGCTCCTCTTCTTCGCTGATTTTTATCTTTTGAGTCAGAAAGAACTTTTGCATTGGTAGCATTTGCTGATTCAATCCTCAGCCCTTCTGACCTCCACTGTCACAGTCATTCGCAAAATTCCTCCCTCTGCCAGCATTTTAAGTCATAGCCTTTTTTCATTATTAAACCATCCTAAAAATATATCAGCCAAAATTTAGCTTTGGGAAGCAGAAGAAATGTCTGCAAGACTCCGTATGTTATCAGTCTTAGTTTTGTTCCCTCCCAGTCTCATAATCTCCCTTACATTTGTTCCAGTAGTTCATTTATCAGCTCCCTGGAAGTACTTCAGAATAGTCCCTTCTTATCTCCTTACCACAAATGTGACATTACCTAAAGTACAAGCTTGAATAATATCAGGCACTGTGTTTTCCTCTCCCTTTCTTGATTAACACACCACACCAATTCGGCCCACTCTTTTGCACGTGATACTCACTGAAATAAACAGTTAATAAATACAAGCTGTTTTCTATGTTATTTAAAAAACAACTATAAGAAATACCTCCTACCAGATCACGATGAATTTGAAAATGATTATGTAACTGAAGCTGACTTAAATATTTATCTTTTTTATTGTAAACATGACATTTTACCAAGTAAATGTGAGAATAAATGCTGACTTTTATGTTTATGGTAGAGTCACATCCTGTCCTGGGGGATTATTGGCAGGACTGCTGCTGCCGAGTTAGAAAACGCTCCCACACTGAATACCTACGCCCAGGAAGCTAAATCCAAATGCTTATTCCTGAGCATCATACTTTCTGCCAAGCTTAGACAGATTTCAGTTTGCAGGGTCAGGCTTGTAAGCTGCCATCAGTAAATAACTGCAGCGCCATAAGTTCAAGAACCAGATAGCAGAATAGGGAAGGAAAAAAAAAAACGAAAACAAAACAAGACAAAAAAACAACCCAAGGCTATTCACCAATAAAGACTACAATGTAAGCATTTACTTGATAGATAGGATTTGTTAAAACATTTGTTCTGCAGCCCGAAAGAAAATGGAAAAGACTGTTTGCAGATGTGAATGAGAGCAAGTGGAAAAGAGCTGACCAAGGCCAATCATCAGTGAAGATGTGAAAAACTGTGGGGTTGTTCAGAAGAAAAGTAGATCAAGAAACATCAGGGTATGCAGGTCTTCAGAAAAGATGGTGGGAAACAGAGTGGTGGGGTTAGGTAATCTGGACCTTTTAGGAAGGTAGAAGAAGAGGAACATTCTGTTCATCACCAGTCAATGGTCGGAAAGCCATCAGTCAGGTAGAAAGTGGTTTTAGCAGCAGAATGCCAGTTATGCTCCAATTATCAAGGTAACTATTTAAGTGAAAAAATATATAGTGATTTTTTTCTATCATTCTTTAGGAGAATCCAGTCTTTGCACAATATATTAAAAAAAAAACTTGCTTTTCATTTTCAAGAGTCTGTCTTTACAAATTCCAGACCATTTGCTGGCCAGTAGCTAAGTGAAAATAATTAGTTTCCAGTTGCCACTAGTTCAGTACTCAGCAGTTTTGTCTGCAAATCCCTAGAAAATTTGCTTTGTCCAATTAATGTACTTTGATTCATAAATTTAGAAGGAATATTAAATAGCTAATCCCTGATGGATTAAGCCCTTTCTACTTCTGACTCACCAGGTGTTTGCAGAGGATTTGTGAAAATAACCACATTCCTTCAGAGCTCCTGGTAGAATGGTCATGTCCCAGGGAGATGGTTCCTTGTAAGTACACCCCTCCTGGAGCAAAGGGAAGAAAAAAGAAATAAAGACCTGCTAAATACATTTGCACATCACAGAGCTTACAGAGCCATTAGCTTTAGGGTGAGTCTTTTGATTTCCATCTGTTAAGGTCAAGAGCAGGGCCTGTTCTATGTGGTTCTAGCAATCAACAGAAACAGTGCACTTGCCATCAAAATAGACTTTGAGAGAGCTACCCTAATAACATGCTTTCTGGCACTGGGAAACCTTGAGGATACAGCTATACAGCTACACAGCTACACAGCAGCAAATGCAGTTCTTTAGAGGGCGGACAAAAAACTGCCTGCCTGCAAGTTCTTATGTGATATGTGCAGAAAAAAATTAAAAAAAAAATTAACTTTTAATCCACTCGTGGATGAGTATTGGAGACAAGAGCGGTGAGCTCCAAAGAATGCCTTTGCTGTGTCTGATCAGCCATGCCCAGCCTGAAGGCCAGTTGGGGAGGTGCTAAAATTTTGAAGGACAAGCGTTAGGATATAAAACAGCCAGCCTGTGTTTTCCCATGCATACCTACAGGAGACTGAACTCAGCATCTGACCTCTGGTTCCTTAACCGAAGGCCCTTTTTGGCATTTCCCGGAGTGCCAGTGGAAGTCTGGGATGGCTTCACAGTGGAAAGTGAGAGCAGGTCCCTTCTGGTTGGGTCTCCTGGGTGCTCCACTCACAAAACACTATCAGCTATTCCAGCACATGTAAGCCATCTTCCCACAAAATTACAGCTTAGTTTAAGAGCTAATTGCTCTATTTTTTTTTTTTTTTGGCTTGGGTTATGAAATCTCTTACTCCAAAATAGTTCTGCATTTTGGTCTGAAGTTTATAGCACTTCAGGTTGGCCACTTGCCAAAAAAGTACTTCTAGTTTCTGAATTTATGGGAGAATGTTTGGTTTAATTAGCATTAAACTCAGTATTTATCATTAAAGCTTAACTTTAAATGTAAAATTAATATTAAATCCTTCAGTTATTCAGAACTATTCAGAAGCTTGGAATGATTCCAATAATTATCCATGGTTTACTAGTATAGTACAAACAACACGCTGAATTTCTGTTTTTAAAAATGGACATGAGATTACATCTGTCTGGCATAAGCCCTGGCTATAGCTTTCACATGATCTAATAAGGCCTACACGTCACAGAAGTTTAGTGTGCTGCCTACTTGTAAACCTGTCTGAATCTTAAGTAGAGTAGGAAGCTGGTCATCTTGTAACATATTCCCAAATGTAAATATGCAAAGGAGAGGAAGAAGCCCTCATATTTTATGTTTATTTTTAAATTACTTAGTCAGCCTAACCCAAATGAAGAGTGTATTCTAATTAAATGATTTAGTGTGTTAGTCACTGAAAACATTTTTCCAGACTCATTATCTGGAAACTCAAAATTACGCACTCACATTTCTTTTGGATAGTTTAATGCTTCTAATTCTTGGTTATATAACAGCGCATTAATCCAAGATAAATTGCAAGAGAGCAGCAAACCCAAGGCCCTTGAGAATTTTGATTCTTAAATGCACTTTGGCCTAAAAGCCCCCTTACCTCTTTGACTGAATCAGCAGAAATTTTTGTATCGTGGTAGAAGCTATGACCAATGTGGTCCTGTATCAGATTCCTGCCCAGAAAAAATATGTTTTCAATTTCTATGCTCTATATGTTGTTAAATGTGATCAGTCTTTGCCAGAATGATGTACTTGTTTGTAACAAACATTTTGTTCTCCATCAGGACCCTTTCTACAGAATTAAAAGTTCAGGCAGGTGAATCAATCCAGGGACCGATGAAACCCCATGATTCACTGTGTAATTCCATGTCATTGTCCAATACGGATTATATTTCTCCCTGTACTAGCAACATGTACCAAAGGTCACTAAGTCCTACCTTGTTTGCATTGTTTTCTTGTATTTATCTACTGCGTCTCTGGTGTCTATTTGCTGTCTCTTCACAGGAAGACAGTCAACAAAGCAGCTCTAATCAGTGGAAATGGAAGAATGTGATATATCTTGCTTTTAGTTACCTTAACTCTTACAGCTAACACAAATAATATTCAGCATCAACAAATCCCTTTTTTTAAAAAAAAATATCCCTCCAAACAGGAGACAACAAAAATAATTTGCAAAGATTCTACTTAATGGCTCTTCTGAAAAGTTAGTTAGATAATTACTGACATGTTACGGATAAAAAGACAAAGATACAGAAAGGTTTTTCTTAGTTATATCTTTATCATTCTTATGGGAGAGGAGAGCAATGATGGTCAAATTCACAGAAATGGCAACTTGCTAAGGTTGCAGATCTACACATGAGTGAATTTTATGGTCAAGAAAAGTGAAGGCTCAAACCCAAAGAAAATAGGTGGCAGAAATGCTAGATTTGGGGTTGCTCCCCTCTCTTCCCTGAGATTTGAGACATTTCCCTCAAATCTGGCCTGAAAGGAGGACATCAGAAAGAGAGCAAAGGATTCAATCCAATTCAGTTGGCCTCAGCTGAGGCTGCAGAAAAATTACAAGAATGTGTCACATACAGCAGTGGGGTTCTGGTAGTTGTTCCTACGCAGAATAAAATGAGAGCCATCACACCAATGCTTTGCAATAAGAGACCTGTAATCAATCACCGTTATGATGACAAATGTATGGCACTATTCACCTGAGCTAAACGTAAATTAAGGAATGTGCTATAATAAATCCTGGCTAAAATATTAAACTCAATAAAACTACATTCATTAATTTAAGAAATAAATTATCCCCTGACATGTGAAAAGCTCTTGCTCTTATGTGAGAGCGGTTGAAATCTTTGGGGATATTTAATGGAGAAAAATAGAATTTTCTTGTGGAAAAACATGGAAAGCGTGCCAAATGTTTAAAAAAATGCTCTCTTAGGAGACATTTGAAAATATGAATAAATACTTTTACATTCATAATTTACTGAATGTTTTAAAATAAAAATAGATGTTATTTCATGAACTTCTAGCTCCTCATAAACAAGAGAGAAGCATTCACTGGAAGAGCACATTGACTCCCAGAAGGTATTTATATTATTCCCAGAGAAGTTAGCAACCCCTTGCAAAGCATGTCTTCAGCATGTGTTCCACACCGTATATTCTCCTTCGAGTCCTCCTATTTCCTGATAGTTTTCGACCTTGCAACCACTCAATAAATGTCTTGCTAGAGATGAAACAGATAAGGCATTTCACTCTCCCATCTCTCCCATTTTCTCTCTTTACAGTTTCCTCATGTTCAGGCCTGGCGTACGTGTCCGTTAGGTGTAGCAGCAGGTAATTTCTCTCTCCAAGAAAGCAGTAGGCTTTCTGAGAGTAAGGTCCTCCTTGCAGAGAAGTGTCCATGCAGTGGCTAACTGGTGAGGTTACATATCTGGAATAGGGGGTTCAGCTTCGATTTCTGCTCCTGAAACTTGGCTGTTTTTTACATTGGAAAGGGGACAGACACAGTGGGGTGAGCCTCGTCTCCACAGCTTTCTCCTTCTCAGTGAAGGAGGAGATCCACTTTGGGTGCAGAGTCAGGTTTGCACTTAGGATTTCTGCCTCTTGCAGTCTTGAATTCTTTGCCAACTATTGCTATATTTCCAAAGAAGATACAGAGAGTGTACCACCACCTTAGCCTGGTCATCCTGCAAAAAATGAAGAAGGAATAGAAAGAAAGAAAGAGAATAGAATAAAATAAATTTATTTCAGGTTTTCTGCTTTGTATGCAAGACTTTAACCACTTGGATATTACTTACCCAATCTCTTTGGACAAGTTTTCCCTCATGAACTGACCAATAGATTTTGCTGCAGAGAGAGCAAAAAGTAATTACACGCACAGCACAAGAGAAAAAAGCTGAACCAGCAGGGTTTGTCCTGCCTAAAAAGAGAAAGGCAAAGAGGGCACAGTAATAACCTTGTGATGTTTAGAAGGCTGTTGCAAAAAGCATGTTAATTCATCACTCTCTGTGACAGCTACGAAAAAGGCAAAAAAATTGCCACAAATACATAGGTTTACATATTAAGGGGGGAAAAAAGAAAATAGATCTTTGGAAACAATCCTAACAGCAGAGGTGGAGAAATACCCCCTCAAGGTGGCAAGGATCATCTTTTTTTTTTTTTTTTTTAATTCCTATTCAAGGGAGATTTTAAGACCAGGGCATAACCTAGGAATTGCATGGAATCTCCAGATGTAAAAAATTTTCTCCGGGCCTTTATTTTTGGCCCGTATCTAGAAGGAGCAAGAGAATCTCCTGCAGAACAGGCTGGTTTCTCCTACCACCTTTAATCAGTGCAGGCCTCCCCAGATGTTCAGAAGCTAAAATGCTGGGGTATATAATAATAGAAGGGTCAAAATCAAGTAGGTGAACACAGCCCATGTATTAATAGCAGTGTTCAATCTGAGGTTTTCCAGCAGCAGCGTTCCCAATGTTTGCTCCATGGTGAGGAGCCTCTAGCATTGCCCACCTTGAAGCTTGCTGTGAGCAGACCCTTCCTTATACACTGTGAGGAGCTGGAGTCCGGGCTGCCCCGTGTGTCACCGGCAGCACCGCTCTAGGGTGCCTGGCAGCAGAGATCTGTCCTTGACCCTTTACAAATGGAAATGATTTACAAGAAACCAAGCCACAGGTTCCTGTGGGCTGGCATTTCCTAAGGCAGCTGGTTGTCCGCGCTGGAATGCACTAGGTATGTATCCATATGAGATTAGTGGGAAAAATACACTGGGCATATCCACTTTTCAAAGGCTCAGAAAGTTGGCCAAATCAAACTCCATTTCCGATCTCCAAAGTTTTTACCAATGAGAGCTATAATCCCTGCCAAATGCCAGTTTTCACTTTTAGTTGCAGAGCAATTTAAACAGTCATTTAAAAATGTTTTCATAAAGGGAAAAAATACAAACACCTCTTTCTTCTTGCATTTGCAAGTAGGAGAAATGCATCTCATTGCAATTTCTTTAACGATGAAGTAATACTTTTATCCTGAGAAGAGAAAGCATTTTAACAGCTGCCTTCACCACCTGCACTGTACGACCAGCCTCTTCATTTCTGAACTTACTGCACGTTAACATCATTTCCTTGCCAGAACAAGAACTGTGCCATGCTGCTGTGTCATACCCCAAATACAGGTTCTCTCTTGATTTTGTCCTGGAACAGCCACAGCTTATGAAAGAGCAAATACCTTGGCACAATGAGGGTAGGGATGGTAGCAGCACTAACATCCCCTTGGTCATCTCACCTTTGCCCAACACTTGTCACTAAATCATTCAGAAAAAAAAAGGTGGATCAAGCAGCACGTATCATGATTCACGCACATTTATGTACAAGATGTACTTGTTTTTGCAGAGTATGTGGAAAACCTGCCAATAGTTTGCTGTGCACAGGAATATACTAATGTGCCCGTCAAGGTATAAACAGAGCTGCAATATAATTCATCATTCCTACTGGTATCTTGACAGGACCCTTATTAAGTCACCAAAGTTGAACCTTGCACCAGATCGTTTCATTAAAGGAAACAAACAACTGTTTTGTATACTTTTGCTGTTTTTGTTCCAGCCAGAGCCAACTTCCATGCTGTCAGTGCTGAAAGAGCTGAGGCTTTAGATCAGAAGAAGAAACACATGGCTGACTCAAGCTTACCTAATAAATCTTGTTGGCTATCTCAGAGACAGTTTTCTTCAGTATTTCGGTTCAACTCTAGCTTTCACCTGCTAGCTGATGGATTTCCTATCATTAGCCTGTGGGAGGAACAAGATTAACATCTGATATTCCGGGGGAGGAAAGGGAAAATTATTACGATTCATTTCGTTCCTTTTTAAAAAATGGCTTGTTATTAGTTACTATTTTTATGTGCTTCATTAGAGTGAGGAGTGACAAAGGAACTTCCATCTACTTGCACTTGACTCTTTGGGGTAGAGCTTGGGGATGCCTCTTCCCCAGCAAGGAGGCGTCTCACAGCTCCGGAGCGGTGCCACCGGCACAGGGGGAGCTTTGTAGACGTGAGATGGCAGGCTCACTCTGACAAGCAGTATATACATACATAAAATATATATAAAGTATATAAAAATATACTCTGACAAGTATATTACTGAGTTTCTTGACTGACACAACATTTCCATCTGTATAGATACTAAAATCCAGGGCAAAGTTATATCCTAGTTTAATTAATAACAAAGTCAGAAGTCCCCAAATGCTGGTTATTTAGCTACTTGATTGCAGCCATTCTTAAAAATGTGTGGTCTTGGGTTAGAGAGTGATAGGAGCTGGCGCCAAACTTCTCAAACGAGACATTTGTTTTCTACCCACCACCCCACCATGTTGTCACCACTCTTAACCCTTGGTGGCCGTGCAAGAAGGCAAGTCAGCAATAGCTATGGAAAAGCACTTATAGAAGATGCCAGAAGAACAAAAATACAGGACCTCCTCACCCCTTCCACACTCTGCTCAGCAATCCAATATGCTGGATGATGCACTCACTCAGGCCACAGATGTTTATTTCTCCTTCCCCAAGCCTCCAATACCCTATAGCACATACAATTTCCAGTGTACTAGAAAAAAACTCTAGTCTAGGAAATGCTGTTATTCAATGTTTAAAGTAGTCTGTGCTGTAGGGTGCAGTTATAACCAGGTGATCCCCACTGCGCTCTTCCAAAATCTCAGTGGAGTCAACAGAGGGTCGTCATCTCTATTTCAAGTTAATGCTCTTTATAATTTTCCCAGCAGATCGAAATCTGTGAGGGTTCATAAACTCTCACAGAAAGTAGAGACAGGTTCTAAGACTGAATCATCATCTTCTAATGAATATTCTCATTTTGAAAAATGTTTCCACTGTTTATTGAGGCATCTGATAAAACTCAGTCCTATATCAAGATTGTTTTAGGCTACTGAAGAGAGCATATAAATAAAACTAAAATCAATTTTAATACTAATTTATTTAAATTAATTGGATAGGCATGCATATTAATTGTGTTTTCATTTTTCTTTCAGATATTTTTAGTGAACGGTGAAAACAAGATGGAAAACATCTGTTCCAGGTGAATGACATGCATAAAAGCCATCAACAGGAACATTACACAAAGGCTGGCCAAGACTCTTAGCATTGCTTTACAAACAGTGCCTAGTGCATCTTAATAGACTGATCTTAGAAACCAAAAGAAAGACATTCTTTCTGAAGAGTTATGCTAATCAAGGTTAAAATATACACAATTTGATACAGAAGATGAACTGAAAGCATAGAAAAATATGTGGACCAAAAATAGGAAATTCTGACAAGGTACTGCAACAAAATAAAGGCTAAGTTCTAATTTCAGCTCTGCTAGTGCTCAGGTTTCAGTATTATTATTCCAGACTTAGGTCAGCATAACAAAAATCAGAATCTGGCCTGGTCTGTATATTGCCTGAGAATTAAGTAATATCCCAGCAGATGCTATATGGTTACTTTTATGAGTCTGGCCATTCTTTTCACTGTGATTAGTATCATTTCAATCTTATCAACAAATTGGTGTAAACCTTAAGAAAATTAAATATAAACTTAATGACATATTTCAGAACCCAAAGTCTTGGTAAATAAAAGGAAAAATTATGTTGGTATATTACCTGAAAAGCAGATACTTTTGAAAAATGGGCTGGTTAATTAGGGTGACAAAATATTTAAGTAACATATTAAAATAAAAGGTTTTGTTACCTGAAGTTCATTCTGTCCACTCACCATTTATATGTGCTCTGTATCTATATCTGTATATGTGTGTGCTCACCACTGTGCTTTCACAAATTCAGAGTGGACAAATCTTTTGGGTTGCTTTTGCACATTGAAAGCAGAGGTGCCCTTTAGAAGGGCTGCTTTCTGCTTGCAGCTTTTTCCTAGCAATGTAAAGGAAATCGTATGCACAATAAACAGGTTAAGTCTTATCAGCGAACAAAACATTTTCCTCAGATAAGCTCTCTTTTACACTCCTCTGATTTTTTCCATAAACCCATACATTCTATTCTGGCTTCCATTGCAACTATTAGGTCAAATCCAAAGTGAGCACAATAGATACAGGAATATATGTGGAGCTAATTAAAGGAGCTGGAGGACATCCAAGAAGATATACTATTATGAAATATTTACTTACCTTCCAGAGGTCATACAAACAACTTTAATTATATTTCCAGGTTCAAAACTGCATGGAAATGAAAAGGGAGAACCTCCCACAGGAATATGAGAATGTGATCTAAAAAGGCACCATCAGATAATAGGACAGGATGCTTTAGGACTTATTAATGCAGGGAACTAGCAGTAATGAAGTGAAAACACTCCCTTTTTCACAGATATGTAAGAACTAGACCTAGTCTACAAGACCACAGTGTTAAAACTCAGGAAAACCACACTGCTAGCAGGTAAGGCTTCTCTTTCTAGTTCCCCAGTTTTGGAGAAACATTCTTGCAGTATATACTAAACAACAGAAATATTTTTTCCAATCTTTCTTTTTGACTTCCTTTGATACGTAAACTATGCAGTCAAGATTTAAAAAACAAACAAAAAAATACATGTTTGGATTCCCCAGTTGGAAACCCTATTTATTAAATTGTTGCTTCTTTGTTTCTGCCATGGCACCCAGTTAAACTGTCTGCAATGGGGATGTTTGGCCATCTTTTCCAAAATCATCAGCAGGGCAGGCTAACTGATACACAGGACATGAAAATTTTAAGATTCAAACATTCAGAAAGTGAGAGAGAGGACAAACCCGGCCACCTGGGGTGTCTTCCACATCCATTCGGAGCAGGACTGCACTTTTGAAGCAATTCTCATAGTTGTTCCCACTCCCTGCACTTGGTTTTCATCTGAAGACAATCTCAGAGCACTCAGAGAGATTTTCATTCGTATGAAACTCAAGTGTACAATATAGTCCAGGACAGCACATTACACGCTAATGGACAGCGAATCCGCAGAACCACTGGCTGGTCAAAAATAAATCCCCCACCAAAAGCATACGCTGTTTACACTACACCCTCCAGCATGGCTTTACCCTACAGATCTCCTGCTGTGTGGCACAATTCATTCATGTCACCATTACAATATAGGACAAGGATTATACTCAGTTAATTCAAAGCAAGATGAAAAGGAAAAGGTAGAATATGAAAGGACTTATTCTTCATTGTGTTTTGGGATCATAGACACTGAATAGTTCTATCTTTGCCTTCCTTTGACAGTTTTTCAACCCACAACTTCTCACTCTCAATAACATAACTTCATTTCAGCTTAGTCTGTTTTGAGACCTAACGATCAGGCTCTGGATATTGATGTTTTCCCTTAAGGCTCTTTCAGGAATCTGCAGTTTTTGGGAAGATCCTGGATTTTACCTTTTGCTTGTGCCATTTTTTTAAATAAGTTTCTAGTTCTGAGTCTTGGCAACCGTGATGAAAAGGGTTATAGTGCAGTTCAAGAGTAGTCTTTTAGTTTATGAGTCAGAAAAGACAAAATATAAGATATAAAAATAAAATACTGTTATTTTAATTTAACTGTGGCAGGGCGAAGGAGGAGAAAGTACTAATGCTTAAAATGTGAATTCCTGTGGCTGACAACTGTTTCATCCAACCCTCATGCTGACACAGCCCAGTTACAGTATTTGCAAACATTTCATGTGGAGTGAGACCTCTCTGTTTTATGTACAAACCACAAAGCCCTCTGCCATTGCACAAAACTCAGAAGCCGACCAGCTATCTTTTCAACAGCTCAGAGTTTGAATGAAGATATATAGAAGCCTTATCCTTTTTTAGGATGCCACAGTTTGCAGAAGAGCCCAGGATTTCTCAGGAGGTCTGGGAAAAGACATGTACGCCTGCATAAACATGAGATTTCCAACCAGCCTTAGGTACATGGGCTGCAACTCTACCCTGAAGAGAGGCCTCCGCAAGAAGCGTACAGACTATTAAACGCATTCCTCCTGACTTTAAACAGGATTCTGCCAAAATACTTCAATGGAGATGGTCAGCTGGTTGCTGTGATGAAGTGAGACACTGGCCCAAGCTCTGTCTACACCACAAGACGAGGAAGCTGGTAGCTGGTTAGCGGTGCAGTGCGCTGACCGGGGCGTCTCCAGCAGTCATGAACCCGAGCCAGGACGCGCTCCCGTCCGCAGAGCATCTGCGCACGTCGCCGTGTGCTGCTCACAGACGCGGTGCTCTCCAGCGCCAGGAATGCACAGAACCAGCCACTGAGGGCTCTGGACCCGCTAATTCAAGGCCAGGATTTATAAACAAAGAACTGAAGAACTCTGGCTCCCTATGTGCCTTGCAAACTGAGAGCAGGTGAATTTGTCCTCAAACATCTGGGTGATTTTCTCTGTGGTTCAAGTCTCTGGAGACTGCCCTATTCTTTTTTTTTTTAATGCTAGCACAAGTGCAAAAAAAAAAAAAAAAAAAAAGGAAAAAAAAGGACTAAAACAATGCACGAGCCAAACAGTAATTAAAACTTCCCCTTGCATTGCACTGACATTATGAAGCCGTGGGTGGATTCACTGACACAGTAGTGAAAGTACGAAATCGGCATGGGCTCCATTCTCTGGAGATGCACTGCTGCTGGCACCCGGACAGGAACGCCTACAAGTCTTGAGAGAATATGATAGCTGACCCAAAATATTTGTATACACTAGGTTATTCAAACATTTTTCAAGATATTTCTGAGAGCGAGCATTATTTTAGTTTGATCTCTGGCTCTGTGCTCGAGAAACATCTTGCACTTAACTGCAAATTTGCTGGGAATCTAGATTATATCCCAGCACTGAATGCTTGGCCAAAGAGATCAGGGGATTCTGCCAGGAGAAATATACACTAGAAGACAGACTGCTTGAGCGCATTTTACCAGTATTCCGCCACATCTTGGACTGATTTGAAACAACCAATTGCAGTTACATCCAACCACAACGAACAGTCAAATTGGGCACATTTCATAATGAACCACCTTAGAAGGAATTGAATTTATATGGAAATTCTTGCAGTCTTTACAGAGAGGGAAGCAAGAGCTCATAGTAAGAAAAGAAAAAAGCTTTGTACCTCAAGTGTGTATGGATAGCCTTGGCTCTTATTTGTTTTTTTTTAATCTTCTTTTCATGCATGTCTCTAAGGTCACAAAGAAATTATGAGATTTCTTTCCTCTTAAAAATTCTACAAGTCGTATGCCTTTTTTGCCATTAAATAAATGAAAAACAACTAGGAATCTAATATGGTATAGAAATTTAAGTTAATTAAATGTAGACATTTGAAGGGGAATAAATAACAAAGGCACTCTAAAAATATAAGAATTGTTTTGCAACACAAAGCATGCACTGGGGTAAAATTCAGGGAAAAAACAAACAAAAAGAAACAAAACAAAATTAAACAACACAACAACAGCGAAACAACCTGCCCCCATAAGCTACCTATTAGGAGTCACTACCAGTCACTTAGGGTTTTAAGAACTGGATCGTCTGAAGCACAAGAAAAGGCATTTCATGAAAGAGGTTTTAACGTTAGGGATTAGGGCCCAAATGCAAAAGTTCATAAACCAACGTTCACTGACAAAACTCATGCAGAAATGTGCAAGAGGAAAAAAACCAGAAATGCTGAGGGGGTTCAAATCCCAGTCCTCCTTATCAAGGAAATGACCTAAGCATGGGACTGCCCCAAGTTCTCCCCACTGTTTCACTGCCGGTAGAGCCTCTAGCTGTAGATGTTGGCTGCGCTATGGCACCGTCTCACCGCATCCGTGTGATCTTTGCAGTCTGGATCAGGAGTGCATTTCTGAGGCAAATCTCTTGAACACCATCAACTGCGCTTAGGTTCACAACCTGGAGCGGTCTCAGGACTGCAAACTGGCTTCCTTTCACATGACACCCAGTTAGAAACGAGTCCCAAGGGAGCACCTAATGTTCTGCAGCTGGTAACAGGCATTCCTCGGAAACAGGCAAGAGCTAGCCCAAAGTGTATGCGTTTAAAATTCAACAGCGGGGGACACTACAGCTTCAGTCCAGGTCATTTATATGCACAGATTTGCTCCTGCCGGGCCTCTGACACCTCTGGATTATTCTTTCCTTCAATAAAAAGTCGATTCTACAATACAGAACCTACAGCCCATCACAGCCCACTTCCTTCTCTAATGATTTTGGTCTGCCAACAGCTCTAAATCCTTACACAAGGACTCTATTCTTCCCCTCAGCCCTGTGACTGATCCTCTACACCTCCAGAAATATTCATCCTGGAAATCCGTATCTCTGTGAAGTCTTCACACACATACTTGCACACTAACAACATGAATGTAACCCACACAGAAACATGGCAATGAAAAAAAAAAAAAGGCGGTTACAAATAGTACCAGCTCCCTTTTCTGGCATCCAGAGACCAAAAGGAACTAGGAACAAATCTGGTATCCTCTACTGGGCAGAAGCATTGACTAAGGCTTCCCACAACCCCTACTGTGTGCTCTACTGACCAGGCCTTGAAAGTACCTGGATCTCATTTCCTTTCTCTTCTCTCATCCGGTGACTATTAAAAAAGATGAGACAATTTTAGAATCTAGTTAGAATTCCACTTGTATCACAACATGGGTGCCTACCCTGGCAATTTACCCATGAATCTAATCCTTCTGTTTGTTCCAATTGCTAAAATGTTTACCAAACTTTCAAAGTGGCACAAACTAATTTAGATTATAGTAGAGTGCCACCTAGTGCTAAGCAGGTTTGAATCTGTACGACCTGATCCTATTGTGAGAAACTCTTGATCAAAAATTTGCTCTTCAGCTACGTTAGCAGGATAAGCCACCCTCTCGGAGAGGGTGTGTGGAATGCTTACAAAATATCAGAGAGGAAGATTGCAGGAGAGCAGGAATTAATTACATCCCCTCCCTTATGAAGTTGGCTTAGCTTCCATTCTGATACACGAAGGAAAAATAGAAATTCTGACAAACAAAAATGCACTCAAACTACACAGGCAAGGCCCAAGAATGCAGGAAAAGTCATGTTTATTTTAAACTTAGCTTTGCAAGAAGAGTTCCCTGAGGAGTTAATGTAAAGACTCCACTTGTGGCCTCTGAGAATGGCCTTACCTACAAACATAGCATAGAAAGACAAAATTTTTTGTCTCCTAAATGATTTTACTGACCTAAAGGAGATTTGAGACTGGCTGAGAGGGACGGGGGAAGAGAAATTCCTTGAGAACTCAAATAGAGATTAAGCATTAAGCACGGAAAAGCACTTCCCTAGCAAGGATGATGTTCACATGCTGTCAATGATCTTCCTTAAGAGCAACAGAGGAAGAACTGGGAAATGCCAATTTTATATTTTCTTTCAACACACCCAACAACAGGTGCTTTGTAAAGCAAGATTTCCCAGAAAATGCTAGCCATGCTACAGGAACCTCACCCCCTTCTCTCCATGAGGGCCACAAATGGTTATGAACAACTGGCTCACACAGATTTGTTGGGGTGGAGCACAGATATTCCCAAGAAAACACAATCTGAGATAAAGTCTATTTGCTGCTTGATGCTGTTGTCTTCCTTGGGTGTGTTTAAGAAAGCAAAGGAGATTATTTGCCATTTATTTTGAAAAAAAAAAAAAAGGCAGTATCTTTATAAGTAGTAGTAGTGCTGGTTGGAGTGAATCACAAAATAAATCCATGTATAAACTGAGTTTCTGGTTCTTGTCTCATCTCAGACTGAAGTAAAGCCATGAAATACCACTTCAGCTATTGCAAGTATGGGCAGAAGCAATTTTTCACTTTAAAAATGAACAAATAAACTAAGATTTCAAGATGCCTTAATAAATGTTTACAAATATATGTAAATGCAGTATTTATTGTACATATTATATACCATTATATTCTGTACATATATATATATACACACACACACACATACATACACACACCCAAACATATATATGCATTATTACAAATACCACCCTGCAGTGGCAGATATTAGCATGATCCATGAGTTGACCTTTCTTGGTAAAAGGAGCAGAGTTTGAGTAATATGGAATACAAAGACACAGCCTTTGAGCCCTCTGCCCGCTGTGCAGCCATTACACAAGCTAAAGCCACCTGATCTTTTCTTCTCCTGTTGATCACAAGTCACCAGCTCTGACACAGAAGGTTTATTCTGGAGGATGACAGAGGTGCCACCCTTGGAGATGATGCTGATTTTCAGCTGCTGTTACCATGATGGAAGAATTTGCCCCAGCCCAGCAGTGTGTTAGCAGCGGGTGGTTTGGCAACGCCTCGGTGGGCTGGTGGCCTCAGGACACCTTGCCGGTGACCATTGCTTGGGAAGTCCCCTTGCCTAGAGGGATCAGGAGGGGAAGTGCTGCTGTCGTCCACATTACCTGCTCTCCTGAAGAGGGTTCCTCATGCCACATGAAATGAACCTGCCTCTTCCCAAGCACCACAGGAGCAATGTCCCCTGTCATCATGCAGGTTCCTGGCCTGCATGTTGATTTGCCACCAAGAAATCCCTCATCTATACAAATAAGTATTGTCATCACCACAGCATCTATTTTGGTATATTAATATATATTATTTAGTAATATTATTTTATATAGATTTCTATTTCTGACAGGACAACACACTCCAGTTTCACACTCCTTTCCATGCACAGAGAAACCAGGAGGCCAGAGTGAAACCCTTTGCAAAAGCCTCCCTGTTTGTTGACTCCTGAGCAGGGACTTGATTTTTTGAGTTTCCACCTAAGGTGCTCCACTCAGCTGCACCTCTTCACACCCCTGTTCCTGAGGCACCGTCCACACCAGACCCTCCATCTACTCAGAATCCCAGTTTAGCAGACAACTTTCTTTTGGGAAAGCGCCGTAGCAGCCAAAGGCACTTAAATTCAAGCAGCAATAAAGAGTTCTGTCTTGCAAAACTGCTTAGACAAAACAAAGAGGCTAATTCTGAATGATCTGCATGATACTGTATAATGGAATCCTCTTTTGGTTATTGCATTTGAACTATTCAGACTGAAACACAATGCTCAGCTGTAAAATATTTTCTTTTTGGCAGCTCATAATCTTGTTCCAAAGGCACATGTGAAATACATTCCTGGGTAATCTCGGAGTGAAGTGGGCCAGATGGTAGCAGTCAGATGTGACCCAGTTCTTCTTAAGCTTTCATATTTTCAAAGATGTGTGCTTAAAAACCTCATGCTTCTCTCCTGCAACATATATATTTCGGACACTGTTTCTGAGGCCGTTGCAAGCCTCAACAGAACGGTCACCTACAAGCACCTTGAGGATAGAGCTGTGTGTGTTAGCTAACAAGTTATCCCATCACAAACCTCGTTTTATTTCCTGAAGGAGACTGGGTCAAGCAGATATCAGTCAGCCTCCGCATTTAGGCAGAGTGAGGGAGCGGAAATACTTTCTCATGACTCTGCTGAAAGGAAACAGATAAGAGAGGGATGGAAAGCAGCTCCAGTTGTTATATCAGCTGCAGGGGAGGGAACAACTTTCAGAATGGCTGTAGAATGTTTGAATTTATGGTTTGGGCTTGTTTTCCTCAAGAAGATTTAAATATGCCTTACTTTTATTCAATTAAGAAGGACTTCTGGACATTTTACTTTTGTTCCTACCTAGTTTTCATATATTTGGCATAGGCATCTAAGCAATATCCCTCATATAGAAATGTTTCAGCCTTGATTTTAATATTGTGGAGATCAGAGTGAACCCATGTAGTTTATATTGCAAAGCCTATCACAGTACAAGAGCTATCCCCAGATTCGGGGGAAAGAAGAGCCCAGACAGCCTAAATGGCAACTTAAGCTGACTTATGTCAAAGCAGGGCTGGGACTGTCCCTGATCTTTCTCTCTCTCATCGTACAGTAGTTTTCAAGGGCAAGGTCGGGCTTTCAGTGTGTGTGCAGACAGCCCTCTCTGTACACCCTCTGCTTTTCTGGTGCTCTGCTTCCCAAGCAGCAGCTCCTTTGCACTCATTCATGACTACCTCATGCCATCATGGTTCCTTCCCTCTTTTCCCCTTCAGAAAAATCAACTCGGTAATTCATTGCCAAGTCTGTCTTTCCCAGTCTAGAAGGAGCAGGGGGAGTAGTACTAATACTACCTATTAGTACAGCTTCTCCCCATGCTAGGAGAATTCCAGAAAGTCAACCAGCACATGCATCCCCTCAAAAACCTCTGCCCAATAGAACACAATGCTAACAACGCCCAAAGCTACCTGCAGACTTCCATTGCAAGCACAAGCTTGCTAGGTTGCTGCCTGGATTTTGGATTTGTTTGGAAGTTGGATGGCCAGATCCTGGCCCATGCTCACCCATTCTTCTGCTCTTTGGCCTTGCACCAGCACAGTGCTCTTAGCTTGGATGCCCCAGCTCAACAGAAATGCTGTGGTCACACTCCAGCCTGACCCTGTGCTGGAACAAACCATTAGAGCAATGAACGTATGGATATTTCACCTGATTTGGGAGGTCCATTCCCTCCTTCAGCAAAAAAATGCTGCGTTAGAAATACAGAAGGGAAATTCCACATCAGTCCCAACATTTTGTTCTGTACCAGGAATCACTGGATTCATCAGCAAGAGGTCCTTCAGAAGGGACAAGTGTAAGGACTGCTTGTGTTCTTGTTCCAGAGGTTGGTAGTTTGCAGTGTCTCAGGTTCCTAGTGTCAGTGATGTGAGTATTATGGCTCAAAGTCTGTGAAGAAAGAAAAAAAAAACAAACATCTGCAGAGTGCCAGGGAAATGTTTTTCTTATTCCCATTGACAGAAAGTAAATGATGGGACTCATCATTTAAAAGAAACACACAAAAGCTAGGTTTTAAATGCAAACTGATGTCTCCTTTCTCAGCTGAATTTCATGTAAAACAGAGTTTAGCCTCTCTGCGGGTGAATGGATTCAACCACTCACTTAAAAGGACTTAGACATTCAGCGCACACAGAAACAGACCTTGGGAGCAGGATGTTTGATGTATTTGACACCTGCATTTCAGCGGTGCAACAGCGTTTCACTGTCTGCAGAGACATGATCGATGTCTTAGCTTTAATATGTTGCTGAAGATATTTCGTGGGATTTCATGGACCCTTCACCGGCAGTGAAGGTGGGATGTTTGCTTATTAGCCAGTGTGGCAGCCAAAATTTTTCAACATTAGGATGATACATATGGAATTCCTTCCTGGAAAAAAGAATATCTGAAATGCAAGCCTGGTAGACCAGCTGTATCGAAATATAGCTTGTTTATTAAGACATGTTCTTTAAAGGCAAAATCCTGTTTCAACAAGCTCACAGACTACTCCAAGGAAAAAGAGAGGGAAACACTTTTTTGGCCATTCCTCCAGACTACATATTCTTATGGTGGATACCACCCGTGTCCTATGAAACTGGACATGCCAAGAATGTGCTAGGTAGATCTCTAGACTTCTTCCACTTTAAAATGACTGAATGTTTTGCTTCTTCAATGGAAAGGGTGGGAAATTCAGAGGAAAATTGGAGGATATAGTTCAAAAGCTTAACTCTGAATATGTAATTCCTCAATGGTAATGTGTTTCCTTTAAGGATAATGCTCAAATTAACCATATCAATTTCTGCATAGTTCAGATGGTACTCATGTAGAATCACAGAATACATGAGGGAGGAAGATATTCAGAACCTGCTTGGATGGAAACCAAAATAACAAAATCCAAGTCCCCAGGAGGGTTCAGTGGGTGGTGAGGACATGGTTTCTGAGGAACAGAAAGCTCGTATCCGCCCATAAACTTTAACAACTCCTTTTTTTTTTCTGGAATATCTTCCCTGAATCATGATGAGAAATACTGGAAAACAAGAATTACAAGCAAATACTAGTAGCACTATGAAGAGTATGCCTGATTCAAGTGGCTTGAGAGAATAAAAGGAGCACTGGAAAAATTGGTTAATATTTTATGCTTTAGGAAAGCCTACTTTGTAACATGTTTAGACAAAGCATTGCACAACTTGCTTCCTGGTGCTTTTTCTCTACTAGAATATCAAAGGCCCCTTTAAAAGGTCAAATTCTTGTAATTTGGAGAGTGAAAATTCACAAAAATACTGTCTGTCCTGTGATGCGCAGCACTAGCTCTCCTCTAACGCAGGGATGGTGAGCACATTCCTTTGCTAAGAAAAGCTGGATGAGCAATGCAGGCAAAATCCCCTCTTAGAGCTTTCCCCTTCTTTCAGCTTTCAAATTACTCAAGACACATATGATCATTTCCTAGAATGCATGAATTCTTGTACTAACTCAACCACCCAGTATTACTGTTTGGAGACCAATTCTTTGTTATGGTTAACAAAACTGAGTGGTGGAATCCCCTGATTGCATTATATGGATCGGTTGCATGCATATTTTCTTTCCATCATTAACTTTCAGATTCACCTTCACATTTGGAAATTTAAATTTGTCCCTGTAAAATTTCTTACATGAATATTCCTTGGCGTTTGCTTAAAAGCTGCCTTGTACGAAATTGCCTTAAAATAAATAAATAAATAAATAAATAAAAGGCAGTTGCAGGCCTACTCTGCTACTCTGGGGGGAAATGCAAGTACTAGACCAGGTGAACATTCATTAGGCATTGCTCGGGTATGCATCCTCAGAACTCGCAACCTCCTGCCCACCACCAGGGTTAGAAGGTGACAACTACCAGCATCTTTATATAGTCACTGCTTGGTGCGTGAGTTAAGGAAAAGCAGATATCAGCATTACTCAGTCAAAGCAGCTACTAAAGGCAAACAAGCCTAATTGAGACTTCTGTACAGCTTTACTAAAGAGTTTTTTTGGTGCCTTTACTGTCTCATTTTTGGAGTTGGTGTTTTCTGACTGCTATATTCCATTACTCTGCAATCTCATTCTTGTGATGTTTGCACCACCAGCAATAGCTTGACTGATTTTGGACCACAGGAGAAAACAAATTTACTTTTGCATTTCATTGTTGTTAGAATACAGCTCTGCCCTGTAAATGGCTCTGAGCTGCAATCCCTAGAGAACTTCCAAGGAGGAAACTTCATAGATGGCCTTTGAAAGTTGGGGGAACAAGTGAAAATAAATATATCAGGATAAGGATTACAAAAGAGCTTCATGTTGATATAACAAAAAAAAAAGAAAAAAAAGAAAAAAAAAAAAAAACACGACTCCTGCAGCTGTACCTAGTCTAAAGGCAGACGCCAATGCCACGCTCCTCTGTGAGGGGACTCGCTGGACCTGTTCTCAGTTCAGCACAAAGCGGGACTGTAGAGCAAGACATTTATGGCTCTCCTCCCCATCTACAGCCTCCTCCCCACCAAATCCTTCCTGCTCCTCACTGTAGAGCTTCAATTTATTCCCATGGGATGATTCTGAATGAATCTGTATCTCATGCAGTGGGGAGACAGAGTTGGCAATAATTCAGGATACAGCCCGTAATTCCCTTTTCTTTCCTTCTAACACACATAAAAGGAAATGCCTTTGGTACCATCTGGGACATTAAAAGGACACAATCATCAGACTCCAAAGAGATGGGGGCAGCACAGGAAGGCACTTTCCAGTCAGACCTGTGACACACCATGTGACAATACATCTCTTCACCCATTTCCAGTAAAACTAATTTAAATCTGTGGGATAATAATGATAATAATAAAAAAGGAGAAAAAAAATCAAGGCTGTGAAAGCAAATTCTGAATATAAAATCCCATCCCTTCCCCTCTTAGAAATTCATGGATCGTGATAGCCTGCGTGCTGCTGCTAAACTGAAAACACGCTGGGAGAAAGTAATCCAAGTAAGTGAATCTGTTCCAAGAATATCCCAAACGCTGATAATGATGATATACTATAGCATGGAGCTCATAAAAATAGAGAGACCTTAATGGGATTCTGTAATCCATGGTGGACCAGGGAACATTCCACAGCTGCCTTTTGTCTTTTTTTCTCCTTAACTTTTTTTTTTTTTTTTTAAATATCAGCATTTCTGCATTTGCATATATACATAACCTATTCAATTTAGCCTCTAATTGCAACTTCAGGATGAGGATTTTTTTTTGAAAGTTGAAGCTAAGCCAGAATTTTCAGATAACAAAAGATCTATTCGAGTTACAGCATATCCCCTCTTTGATGGTTAGCGAGAGAGAGCCTGATTTAATTGCTGGAAATAACCTGAAATGCCATCATACCCTTAAGAGAAAAAAAAAAAAAACATTCTGAAATGTTATGTATAATTGAATAAAAATTTATCAGAACAAGGGGCCTACTCAGGGAAAGACGTTTTTGGAGTACAACTTTAGAAGGCCCCCGAGAGAGTAGTTTGGAAGAAAATTATTTGTGGAAGTCTTTCATCTGGAGAATTATTGATTCTTATTTAAAATGTTCAGTAACAAAATTAATGTATACCACATACAGAAAACAATGGAAGCAGATTCACATGGTCCTGGAAAAGGATTGAATGGGCATCCATCCTGAAAAAAATCCTTTAGGATAATCTAAAAAATCCTTTAGGTTAATGTTTCACATTTGCCTCTCCCACAACTGGTGTTAGACAAACAGATAAGCGTTAGACAAGATTGTACTTCACAAATTAGGAGACATGCAATCATTAAAGACAAATTGCAACTTTTAACATAAGAAACCTAACTTCAGGCACACTTAACTGACACTTAATTTTCACTTGCTAAGCGTGGGGCAAGTGGAAACTTTCAAAGAATCCCGTCTACACTACAGCCATTTCATGTTAAACATTCATGACAAGCACCTGTCTAGCACTAGCAGTGGTGGAGTGTTGTCCGTGGACAAGACTGACTCCCATCCCCATGCTTATTTCCATGTTGTCCCACTCTTCAAGAAAAAAATCTAAATCAACACAGTGCTAAAGACCGTGTTTTCCACTTAAATCCTGCCTAGGGTAGAGTTTGCATCTTCACTAGAAAACAGAGCGACCGCTGCAGGGAGGCAGCTCCTCCCTTGTCCCTGAGGCAGAAGGGTGACGAGCAAGCTTTGTAGGGGGACCTCCTCTATACACAGTGTATTCAGGAACTCTACTGCAAGGAGCAGAAAAGGAAGCTTTCTAGACTAGTAGTGCACCTAAGGAAACTTTAAATTCCGAAACAGAAATCATCAAATGCTGCTATAAGCAAGTGCTTTTGGATTGGAAGCGTGATGACGTGCACGGGATGAAGGGTGCACTGTGTGGCAAGGGGGATTCTGCACAAAGTCAACTTGATAGAGAAGCGGAGCACGGCAAAACCATCAAACTGCTGCAGCGTCACGCAACACGGGATACAGTCATGCCAGAACTATCCCGAGCATTTATTTTGGATGCCCAAAGTTGTTCTAGTGATAATATTAAAAGTTGCTTTCTTCATTAAGAAATAAAGTATGGACAATTAAATTGGAATTCAGACAGCTTGTAAGAAATTATGAGTTTTTTTTTTTTTTTTTACAGGAATACCAAAGAATTAAAGCATGGCTATTGTAAACCAAAGCAATGTAATGCAGAAAGATGTATGTAGAAGAGACTGCTCACACTTGGTATGGATCTTCCTGACCCTGACTTGTGACTCACCTAATGAGACCAGTTATCTCGTAAAATCTAGTGAGGGCCCGGAGGCCTCCACTGAAATTACAAATACACACAAATCACAAAAGTGTGGACTCATTCCAGGCTTTAGCTTAAGTAGATTTTTTTCTGGAAGAGAACAGAGTCTTTTAGAGTTGTTTTTTAAAAAGAAACGCAGCAAAAATCTCCAGAAACCTCCTGTTTCATGAAATCACTGGTAACATCAGAAGTTGTTAAGAAAAACTCAACACTTACATAGATTTTCTCATACGGAGAAGACCTAAGGGGTGAGGGAAAGGGCTGGAAAAATCAAGTCACAAGTTCTCTAAATTATTCAGCAAAAATGCCCCTTGCCTCCTGGTGCACTCACTTAGCAGCAGTAACAGGAGATCTGTTTTTCACTTTTCAGTGACAACACAAGTCCCACAGATAATCTTGGTAACCACCAGTATTTCTCGTTGGTGGTATGTTTTGGTCTCCTTCTCCCTCCCTGGCCTTCCTGAAACACATTTAGCCTTGGCAGGAGGAACATAAGCCTCCCAGTCTAAAGTTTCTCTGTCTTCATGGAAGGAAAAGCAATGTCTGTGCTAGCAGATCTCTGAAGGGGTTGTTACACTGTCTGGTAAAACACCCTGGCAGAGCATTTAGGGAACACATCTAAGAGCCCTGGAACACTTATCTTTAGAAAATGTGTCAGGCTGGAACCTCCTCAGGTTTGCAAGGCTTGGAAGCTCCTCAGCCTTGCTCCCCTTGGGAGGAGGGCAGCCAGGCACATGGAGGTGACATCGGGACCTGAGCTGGGGAACATACCTTTGGTACAGCCACAGACCCACAACTGCACATCCTAGTCATGTTGCCTGAAATTAATTTTCTTGCCTTGCGAGAAGGTCATGCTAGGAATGCCTCCTAAACCTTCTGAATTTACTGCAGTGTAAAGCAATCACATTGCTCTTTCAAACAAAAAATGGCCGTGAGGAGCCGTATCTTTGGATGCTCATATATGTATCTCTGCACAAATACAGAACCACAGACATACATTAAATATACGTCTACAGTATCTGTTTTTCTAAACCACATATTTTCCAACCCTACTGTATGCTGCTCTTCACTTTCAGTTGATTAAAGTATTAGTACATAAAACATCTGTCAGAAAAAGATTAGGCAATAGGCTCAAATTTGTACAGAAATGAACAAGCAGGCAGCATAAATATCCCACAAATAAAATCCATCTCGTGCAATATTAATCCTTTCATTGTCAGGAACTAACATTTTATTGGCATGAGGTAACGGAAGGGAGAATTTGTTGTTTGTTTGGCTCAGCCAAAGTTAAATTTCACAAGGACATTTATGTCTCGATTCAACTGAAATAATTCACTGAACTGAAAGAAATATAAGGGGCTGTAACCAACTTGCAGAGATGAAGAATAAAGTAGAAAATACAGCAACAGTATGTTGCATTTGATATGACATGGAAATTTGATTTATGCCTGATTGCAGAGAGAAAACTAAACCCAAAATCTATGTATTCTTAGGAACAGTAAAAATAAGAGGTTGAAACTTAACATAAATTATATGCAAAAATCATTACTTTATAAGGACAATTACAGCAAATGCTTGGCTCATGAATACTCAGTCTCTGCCTCTCATTCTGGAACTTCTATGGGAAAACAGAAAAAGTATGTGATCAGACCCTCTTTCAGGGCTCTTTTTAGATAAAAAAAAAAATATATATCCCTATGCATGGCATACACTCAATACAGACTGATACTACATGCATCCATAAGCTTAGTATTTCCCAACATTCAGATATTATACTACGCAATTTAAAACAAGTTGATGCAGATTTTGAAACTTGTATTTCAATCGTGTTCAAGTGGGGTGTTGTCAGTATTATGCCCTCAGTGACATGTATACCCTGCACTTCAGCTCCACAGGACACACGCCATCAATTTCAACTACCTGAGCTAGCAGCAGATGTTGCCCAAAAAAAGACTGGACACCCGGAGCCACATCTTGCATCTATCACCAGAGAAGTTCACAAAGACCAGATTTCTAACTTACTTTCTCTTGAGGGAGATCCCTATCTTCTCAATTCCTTCATCCCAGGAGAACGGGTAGAAAAAAATCTTATGCTGAATTTGAACAGAAATGGAACAAGTCTAGACCACTCTGTTGCACAGCCCTCTGAGTGCAAGGTGGTAAATGGTGCTGTAGACATTTGGGAAGTGGCATGGCACGTCATGCTACTCCTGTCAGAGCAACAATATTCTCCTGACAATTTGAAGGCCCTCTGTGATTTCCAGTCAAATGTTTTTTCCTCTCTCTCTCTCTCTTTTTTTAAGGAAGATAACCATAAAGCATCTTTTTCCTCTCCACCCTGCTCTTCACCATTTGTGAATGACAAAAACCTGCTGCAAGAAATGGAGGAAATTCAAATTTTCATGAAGGACTGAGAATGTTTCACAAGGAATATATTAAGAAACTGAAGCATATTGTAACTTTATGCATCTGCGACTGGACACAGACCACTCAGAACACTGAAGCATTGCAGCATTCAAGGTATTATTTCCAAAATATACTCACAGTTTTTGTATGACCTTCAGTAGAAATCTTCTGATAGAATCCAGGAAGGTGGACTGCAACAGGTATCAAGAAAAGTCCCTATTTGTATTCCCAAGAATTCCCATCAATTTACTACCATTAATCAGCTACAGTATGATCACGCTAGCAGGCAATTGATTAGCAATGGACAGGAGATATGTCAGAAAACATTTCAAATGTCAACAGTCAAGAACATTGCTTAGGAGTGTCATGATTATTCATGACATTGAACAGGTTTATTTTTCATAAGTCTAGATAATTATAAAAAAACACACACAAGTTAAACAAGACTTTTTCTTCTCTCTTCTAAAACCCTCCACACTCTGAAAATGCTGAGATGACATGCACTTTGTGTGCATAAAAGCAGCAGCATTAATATGGAAAAAGACACCGCACTTCATTATTCTGATTATTTTATTTTTTAATCTTCAAAATTTTCTGCCTTGAGACAGGAATGCATGATAGATAGAAATGGCTCAAACATCTTCACATGAAACACTCTTAATCATAATTCATTCACAATTATTTTTCTAAAACATCTACAGTTACATAATCCCACCCATTTCCATCCATTATCACAGATTTAATTATTTGTTAAACAGTAGTTGCCAGCAATTGAAAGCTGTAAGGCTTTTTGCATATTAGTAGAGTCTTCTGAACTACAAACACAAGAATATCACAACTATAACTCTCACTTTACATGGCAACCCCAGGCGACTGATGTTCCAAATGAAATGTGTTGCTTACTTGGAGTTCATAAAAATCAGAGAGAGAGCTCTGTACCTCATTAGCTCTAAAATCCTTTTTTGCGTTACTAGGATTATTTTCTAAACCTACAGCATATTCCCCGTTTGGAACCATGTGTTTTGAAGATCTGAACTTTATCTTTCATTGCTATTATTTGGCAAATTTGCGAGTCAGGCATACTAGAGCCCTCCAGTAAAACACTATGTACAGAGCACAGTTTAAACATGGGTTGCTTGGAATCCATACCTCCCTTCATCGGAAGGGAACTACTTTGAGGTTTCTGGAACTGTTGTAAACACGAGGATATTTTATATATATATGTGTGTATATATATATATTTATATATTTTATATATAAATGTTCTAAATGTCCTTTGGGAGTCCATTTGTTTTTATCTTTCCAAATGATGACTAAATACCTGATCTGTAGCATTTCTCCTGAGAAGATACTAGTAAGGGAATGACAGTTTTGATGCACTTTGGAATGGCACAATCACGTAAACGCTTGCATAATTAAGACTTATGAACTCATCCAAAGTTTCTACACATGATATTCTAACTAAAAACTAAAATACCAGCACAATGCAGCACTTAAAAAAAAAAAAGAAAATTCTATGTAATCAAAATATAAACAGGTACATAGGAAATGGATATCTGTCAGTAAATCTATACCTTTTTAAAGTAGGAAACATATGCACTTAAGAAAAAAAAATGTAGCTATCTGACAAACTTCATAAAAAAATTACTTTCCAAATGCATAACAAATGCCAAGATATCCTGTAACTGGCCAGGAATAGCCACATGAGAGCTGCATGGCTTAGAGCAACTGGGGGTGGGGGGAGGAAATCACAGAAATGATAGATCAGCAAGTCTGAAAAAAAAAATCACATCATCTAAATTGCTGTATGCCTGTATGCTTGTATCACAACTGCTAAGGAGCCAGAAGAGAGAGAAAGAGAAAAAAAAAAAAAAAAAAAAAGAAAACCTCCCTCCCTTCTCCCCAAAAAACAATTTAATACACTAATCCCAAGCACCAATTTAATAATTTAACTGCATTTCTATTTCTCCTACTAGGGATGGAGCAAGTTCTGCTTGAAGGCTTGAAGTTTAGCTCTAGAGCCCACCTGACTGTGTTCTTGCCATGCGTTCTCTGCTGTTCACATTAAGGTCACTGTAAAGACTCTCTTAGGTTTCAGACTCTCTAGGCAAGCAATTCTTTGAAGAAACAATTACAACTCAACCTGCAACTGAAATCAACTTTCAGGTCATGAACAAGTGAAACACACCGGTATCTGGTTAGTCTGTTATTAAATGGTCTGTAAGATGGAACAACCAACATCGTTCCTCGATAGGATTTGCTTTAGGAATAGCAGCACCCAGGGCAGACCAACTGTGAGCATGTCCAGACTCTATTAAGAATTAGTAGTGTTAGAAGATTGCATATGTGTTAGATCAAGATGGCATTGATGCACACGGCACCGTTACACTGTTTTTCCTCTCTTTTTCTTGTTAAGAAAAAACAAAGGAAAACAGCTCTACATAGAGCTTTTCAGGTTTCTGTTTGTCCTCGCACCTGGAAAAAAACAGCATACTACTACTCAACTGGAATCACTCAGTGCTTCTGTTTAGTTCTTTTAGGAAACACTTTTGCACAGGAAAGGTGGTTTACTTCAGCTAATTCTTAAGAGCTAGCCTTTTTTTTCCAGTATATATTCCATGCCACTTCCTGACCACAATTTCAGAATTAAGAAGAATGAATCTATGGTAATGTCCACTACTAACTTTGACCAGGCCTTGACACAAACCGTGAAGCTGGGCCCTTGAGATGGTTCCACATATTGAACTGAAGGTCAGACTAAAAATCTCACTGAAACTCAAAAGCTGGTGCAGTCATGAATCTCAGCTACTTTTCCCTATTTGAACCCTCACCCCTTAATGAAGTAACGCACACCAAGGGAAGATAAAACCCATCCAAGTTGGAAGCGTTAAGACACTGGTGAGTTATCCTGTTGCTCTTCAGTTACAGTGGATTCACTGTGCTCCTCACTCGTCTCGTTGGATGGTTCTTCATAGCCTGGTTCTGCAGGATCCAGGCTGCTCCCATCGCTCTGCTCCTCGCTCTGCTCTTCACTGGCCTCTGCAGATGGCTCCAAGTTGCTCTCCAAGGAAGCTGGAGAGCTGCCAGTTACACTTTCATTTTGATTTATTTCATTAAAAGGCTGTGGAAGAGGTGCAGGAGACTGTACAGCATTTTCACTGGCAGGGATGGGTACTTTGTTTGCACCGATTTCTACTACAATGTCATTTTGTGGCAGAGTTACCTTCTCCACAAGTTTCCATTGAATAATACTCATGTCTTTCCCTCCAGTTGAAATCAAGTGACCATCATTATAGGTAAAGCTGACATTTGTCACATGACTACTGTGAGCGCTGTATTTGTGACTTGGGGCCTATGGAAATAAACAGGAAGATAAATCATACACTTGACTAGAAGAGCACATGATACCAAAATCTAAACAAACTATAAACATTTGTGCTTAGCCATTTGAGAGAGCCCTTTGTTCACACAAGCGTACCAATTTATATCTGCCTTTTTTTCCTCCCAAATATTTCCCTCCAAAATATCTTCTTATGGCTTGTAACTTGGGACAAATTTAGAAATATCTTCATGCAAAGAGTAAAAGACTTAGCACAATGCGCAGCCAAGAGAAAGCATCAATCCTCTGCTTCAGAACTAAAGAATAACTACCACTACTTCATACATACATATATTTATGCATAAATATGCATGTGTGCATATATATATATGACTACTTTCATGATTAAGTTTTTTTTTTATATATATATATATATACACACACACACACAGATAGATATATGTGTATGATTCCTATTTCCCCATATAAATTTCATGGAGAAACAATGTTTTTTCTCTAGCTTTGTTCTCAGGGAAAAAAATGTACCATTTGGCTGCAACGTTTGAAAATAACTGGGCTGGAAGCAGATGTCTGGCACAGAAGACTTCATGCAATGCATACAATCACATAGACTAGACTGGTCTAGACTTACCTTTGGCTTGGAACAGGGATACTGAAAGAGATGGACTTTACAAAAATCATCAGCAACTGCTATCACTTTTCGATTATGGGATCTGACAAGGGCATTTATGTCTGTCCCATCTGATCCTTCAGGCCAAACTCCTAGGAGAGAACAGAACTGTTCCATTTAGTGATGATACTTTTAAAAACAAATCAAAAGTTAATCCATAAATAAAAATAAAATTTATAAAGCCAGAGAAAAGGCAAGCACAGTAATAAAAGAGAAACATAACATTCAACCAGAAAATCGAAAAGGTTTTGAGTTAGGCTTTGTAATTTGTTGCTAGTCTAACACCACTCCCTCCTGCAAAACCCCAAACTGTGGGGGCCAGGACAACCTCTCAGACTTGAAAACTTTCCTTAATTGAAGCCTCTATCTTACTTTGTACAAATGCATTAAAACCTGATACTGAAGCATCAAACAAGCCAAGATATAGTACACTACCTACAGAATTCTTTTGTTTTTTAAAAATTCATGACAATTTTTAAGATTCTTCTGCATGATAAAAAAAGAGACAACTGATTAACAATATTTTGCATAGAAACCCAGACTGTCCATGTTTCATAGACAAAAATGCTGTCAAGTGCTTAAGTACAATTCAATATGCTTAAGTGAGAAGCATGATGCTGATACGTCTAGACAAAACAACAACAACATTGCCTGGAGGAGAAGCCCTGAATAAATACAGGGCTGCAGTTTTAGCGACAAATAAACAAAAACATTAGAGATTCCTGTAACAAAGTTCATGATTCACATCTGGGAGGAGAGAGAAAAAAAAAAAAAAAAAAAAAAAAAAAGGAAGAGATTAAGATGCTATTTCACACCCAAGTTTTGTTGTTGTTGTTGTTTTAATAATTCGGAGTTTTTTTTTTTTTTTGGAATAACCAGATAATTGGTCTCTTCTTATTAATTTAGGATTAGAAACACTAAGAGTCAAGACTGAGTCTCGTAAGTTGTATCTTTCAGGTTCATGAATTCTTTTAGCATTTCTAAACGTATGGCAACCCTTTGTCACAGGACAGCATGATTTGCTTTCACTGTATGAGGTAAGCAAAGAGAAAACAAGGCATTAACTTGTCCAAGTATTTGGGATTCAAGAACTTAAAAAACACGAATATGAAGTAATACAACTCTTATTAGGTGCGACAGCAGCACTTCAGTTTTAGTGATTTGTGCTAGCCAGAAGTAAGTTTCTCCAAAATAATCTGCTCTGAGGAAAATGTGGAAAATATTCAGCAAATGAGGGGGAGACTTCAAGCACTTGGGGTGCAGACTGATGACACTGCTAAGCCAATACAAAAATATTTACTATGAAAAAGGGACAGTGCTTCTCTCATCCCCACCTTGCATTTCCAGCCTCCTCCTGCTGACAACAGGGCATGACTGACCACACACTATCCATAGCACCAAATTAGCAGAATGAGCAAATGTACACACCCAAAAAGCCCCCAGACCAAAAATTTAGCCCTCCCTGCGAACATCCTAGTGAGCAACCCTCCCTCTGCTTGTTTGGACCCACGAGCCAGATCACCAAAGGGTCAGTCTTGATTCTTTTTGACTTCCCTTTGAGTAGTAGTGAACCGTTGCTTAGACTTAGTTGTTCTGTCTGATTTAACGGGAGAACACTTTGCTCGAGACCAAGCCATAATTTTAAGATTCTGTCGGAGTATCAGGCTACTAGACAACATAAAATTAAAACTTAATAGTTCTTGGATGGAAAGTTTACTTTTATATTTTCTAGATTAAATATATTCTCTTCTGCTCCAAAATAAAATCATATTATATCTACTTTACTAAAAGGTCCCTCAGGCTCTTTGAAGATTTTTTCAGCAGTTGAGACTAATTGAATTTAATCCATAGTGGTTAAAGTGCATATTTATTTGGAAGGAAATTCAGACAGAACCAGCAGACATATCCACTGAAGAACAGTTTAAAACAAGAAATAAAAAAGACTGGAAAGCCTCAGAACAGCAATTATGGGAACTGCTCGTCCCTAATCATCTAGTTTCAATCTGGCCCAAGTCACCAGCAGTTTCGAATCAATGTCTGTTAAAGCCAGATAACAAGGGTCTAGCTGTTCAAAGCCAATGAGACTGTCTCAGTCAACTCCTTGTAAGCAAGCAACTGAGCTCAGAGACTTATTTCTGCATTTTCACACCTCATCTCTTCAGATCATGGATAAAGGACACGATTGTGTCTCAAAGTATAGGGATGCACAAAGCTACTCCCCATATTCAACCATTTTTAATGCCAAATGCCGTGGTAAAATTTCAGTACCTATGAGGAAGACACCTTCTAACACCTTCAAATCTTAGTTATATTTCAACTTGGCATAAAATGTTAAATGGCTGAACATCCTACACTATTCCAGACTACTCAGTACCTTTGCTTTACAAAGTATCTATGCAAAGATCTTATATTAAACCTTTGTTTTTTCACTTTCTCTGCTTTTTGTTGAATCTTCTAATATCACATTGGCAAAAGCCATTTATGCTACTGTTGTCTTTATTTCAGTCTAAGCTCTGCAGCAGCACAGAAAGTTAGCAAATGCATACTGCAGATTGATATCCTTAATGGGTCTAGTCTTACACACACACGACATCAGAAGGAAACAACTCCTCTTTTCACTAAGACAGACTGAATATAAAAGCACATCTCAAACCCAGTTTAATTCAGAAGCCAGTATTCTCAAAGAAACAACGGTATTCAGCTCCAAACAGCATGTTCCAATTCATTTCTCCTACCTACCTCAAACTCCTAATAACTCAAAAATATTTACAGAGTCAATCAACCTGTCAGCATCCTCCATGTCCCCATCTGTTTTCCAGCTCTGCCTCAGATCTTTGACACCCAGGGAGAAAGTAAAGCAGGCTTCGTTATGAAGCCCAAATTGCCTTCTACTCTACTAATATACTGTACAGGAGCATCACTGTGAGGACTAAACCAGCCACCATCCTTTAAAACTACTTCCTAAGGACTTGATATTCCAAGAATATACATGACAGTTGTGAGAGGCTACATAATGTACTCAGATTTATCTGATTTTCCTCCAACCTGCATACGAACTGATGTTTAAAACTGAACTCCTAGGAGCTGTGAAAAGCAGGGTAGATCTAACCCCCACCCTCTGAAGAGTTTAATGATTTACTTCTAACTTGCTTTTAATGTTTCCTACAACGTGAATAACTAAGGAAGGCATCTGACACCAGCAGTGAAAGCAAAGGATCCAGCACCCAGCACAGACAGAATGAACAATACTTTTCAATACAGAGGGGACTCCTAACTTAAGGCCAACAGAGTAGCTCTAAGCAAAAATAGTTTGAACTATCAAGCCACAGCCTTGAATTAGGCAGTATTAAAGTCACATCTGTCAGTTTCGTCATTTTTTCCTACACTACTTTTCTCTTTTTAAATAAACCAATAGGCGAAAAAAATGTTTAATCTTTAAAGCATTTTACTCTTTAGAAGCACCATATCTATTACTCAGTGCTGATGGCAGGTCTCAAGGTGCTGACATGCTTTTAAGTCATGAACTATATCCTGTATTCACATCGTCACTGATCGTTAGATTTGCTCCTATCCCAAAACAAGGAAGCAAGGAGAATGTGTGTATACCATAAGCAATTCAGAATATCAGCTTTTAGGTCCGAAATAGAGTTGACAGCCCCAGAATCGACAGCCTAAAATGACAGCAGAAGAATCAAATCCCAGCCTTCAAGACTAAATGGAAGTCAAGTATACATAGTCTATGAAGTGTACTCATACCCATCGCTCCATATCACAGACAAGCACTGTCGTCAGCCTCTCGGTTGGATATCTCAGCACCATAATTAACAGTAGCATATTCTTCAGGACAAATTTCAGCAAAATTAATAACAAAAGCACGAAGCAAATAGGTTAAAAGCAAATTAAATGATGCTTACCAAACACTTGAAAGCCTAGCACACAAGTGTATGTCGTCCAATCTATATCCTTACAGTCAGAACGATTCCTGACTTGCTTACAGCCACTTGGAATGTCCCCTTTAAAAAAAGTGAATGAGGAGTTATGGTATATAACTTTAGATTTACATACATGCTCTTTATTTATGCTATGACTAATAGAGACAGTAATAAATGTGTCTTAAAAGTCTAGAATCACACTATAGAAGCAAAGATAGACCAGGACAACATTATACTGCAGATCCATTATCAAATTCCAACCATTTCAACCTTCCCTTGGTTTCTAAGAGCTATATTTGCTTCTCTTTTCCCTTCCAGTGTACTGAGGTACACTGTTTCGACATACCTCAAAAACACTGCCCAGTGGTTTGGGTCTCCTGTTACCTCTCTTACAAAACGTTTTAGCAGTTTCTGTAGTAGCACAAATTGTCCTAACACCTCCATCAATATGCCAAAATTCAATCAGTTGTTCAGGAAGCTCTGCTTTTAAAAAAGCAGTGAGAAACTATTGCCATAGGAGCCTTAAATTGCTTTTCCACCTCTAACTACGACAGGAATGATTATTTATTAAAAGAATGACCATCCTTCCATATACCAGCCAAGTACTAATGGGTCACAGCTCTTTGCTTCCCTATGCAGGCAACTATAATCATCAACATTTTCTTTTGGCAGGTTCAAATACTGAACTATCCAAATTTGAAATGTAAGTTGCCATCAAGCAGAAAGGAGATGTTAAGGTGCCAGATATATTACACTACTGCTTTGCAGTGGCTCTTCTTGCTGCATGGGACCAGAGCCTACAAATCTTGTGTTCTAGTTAAAACCATAGGAAGACAAGAATAAAAAATAGTTTAAATATACACTGATTTGCACTATAAAAATTGAACTTGTGATAAAAGTGGTATATATTACACTTAAATTCATACCTGGATATATGAAAAGACAAACATGAAAATAGTATTGCCATTAACTCATGCAAGTAGTTGCATTCTTTGCTCAGTTTTTACCACCAGCAGCTAAGAAAGTTCAAACAAACAGCAATAAAAAAAAAAAAAAAGCAGTGGCACAGAATCACTGGTTTTATTTCCCCCAAATAACTGGTTTTGTTGGCACTAATTAGGCAACTGTACCTAGTATTTTCTATCTAAAAAACTTTCAGGCTAACATCAAAACCTATTGCCACTTGTTCTGTAAATTCTAAACTGTTAACCTAATTTATGACCTTGTGGAGAAGTAAGCTATATCTGGCATTGCCATTAGGTAATACACAGCTCTGAGTAACATCAAGATATCAGGTTACAGAAGTTCAAATTAGTCCCTTTGTCAGCAGGCATTTTGTGCAGTCCTCATCAAAACCATTCTTCTATATGTTCTCATAGCTAGTATAAATTTCTGTTTCCAGTATATTTTGCTTGATACTTACAGTGTAATATTTCATAGTCTCCTGAGTTTGACATTATATACTTGTTGTCTGGGGACCAGTCAAGGTGTGTAATATAGCTGGAATGTCCCTACAGAAGAAAGCAAGAACACCAACATGAAATGCACATTTTAGTTGCAACAGAAACAAGAGTTGCGTCCCTAGATGTGAAAAAACATCCAGAAAAGCCTGCCCTTGCACCCCGTCAGGTCTGCAGCACTTCCCCTGCGCTCAAGGATACCCTTACAAGCTTTCCAAAAGCCTCTGCCATGCCCCTTGCACCACACAGGTTCATGCCAGCTACGGGGGTGTTCCCTCTACACGTGGGGTCCTCACGGTATCAATAAACCCACTTTGGCCTGCTTGTGTGTTTATCACCATCAGTAGCATGCTAAGCAGCTACCTTTCTCCTGCATTTGGGGAAGAAGCTAAATGCATCCATTTAGAGTGTTTTGACTATGCATTTTGTTTATTGGTTTGCTGATATAGTACTACTAGTAAGAATGATATGAAAGCCTCTAGGGAAGCTGCAGTTTTGTAAAACAAGTTAACTATTCATAGAAGGGGGCATAGGAAATGAGCAAGTTTTCAAACAATTACTTCCATTTCACTCTTTTTGCTTTCCTTGCCTAATAAGACTGTCCATTTTTTGCTACCTAATCCTTCTGCTCGGCATCTTTTGATGCTTTCCTCATGACTTGACAGCTGCCATCTCCTCTTCTTTCCCCTCCCAGCACACGTTACAAAGGCAGGATCCCTAGGGCCAGGCTGGATCCCTCGGCCCTGCCTGCATCATGCAGGACTGTCTGGAGCACAGGTCACTCTGGGCATGGGCCACTCTGCAAAGCGGCTTCCAGGAGCCACACTACCCATCACTGTCTTCTTGACTGCAGAGAGGCTGATTGCCTCTAGAATTACATGTAGAAATGCAGTCATCTCTGTTCCCCTGTCACCATGCCTTCTGCAAGGGATTTCAGGATTTCAGAAACACTTAGGGGAAAAAATAACATTTCAGATTTATTTTCTTTATGAATTAGTCTCTGCCTCTAGCAGAGGAATTGCATATTGACATATCTACTTTGCAGTCAAGGGTAAGATGTATGATATTAACATGCAAACTTGGCATTTTGAAAAAAAATAAACATATGATTGGCTAGGATTTTTTTCCTTATTTTCCAGTCCTTAAAAATTGCAAGCTAACTCCAACATGGAAAAGAATTGGTCAGTCATTTACTAAATCCTGCCAGACATTTGGCAGCTGTTAAAATTCCTAGGGGCGGTGGGGGAGTGAACAAAGCAATTGACCAGGGGGCTCCATGCTGGAAAATCCCTTCAAGCAAGTGATCACTAAATGATGAATCTGAACAGAACGGTGCCACAATATTTTAAATAGCACAGTCTTGTTTTCTATTAAAGTCTCTCTTCAGTAGCTCTCAGAGATAAAGCAACATTTTATTCCTGCCTTTTGTGCACCTTTATACACAAAGGGTGTAATGACCCGTGTTATCATTGGTTATTGCAACTCTCTGACTATCTGAAATCATTTCCTTCATTGGTGATGTTTATCCATTGCAGACTTAAGTGGTACAGGGGTTGAAATGTCCACAGCTTACGGGATGGGCACACTGATGATTTCAGGTTATCCTCCGGCCAGCTCAGCAGATGCACAGACCTTTCTGTCTCAGTGACGTTAGGCTAACAGAGCCAGGGCCACTTACCCCAGAGCTGCTGACACACTGTAAGTTCATAACCTAGCCCATGCCTTCAGATTGCTGTCTGCATATCTGAAGCCCTCAAAACAGCTGCACGAGTCACAGTGGTTGTTCCAGCTCATCGGAAAATCTTCCTGATCACAACCAACATGGAAACAGGCTTAGGAGTCAGCCTATTTCATGCGGCAGAAAACCCCATCGTGACTGTTCACACACAGTAGTAGCGATCACCTTATAGCCAAGCTGAGGCTGGTCTAGTAAATAAAATACTTCTAAAAGGATTCAAGCAATGTTTTCAGGTTGGAGGAAATAACCAGAAATTGACTACCAGAAGGACTAAGTCATCCTCCTTGGAGGTCACCCTCGCTGGGCTACTAAAGGACTGAAGAACGCCAAGAGGACGTGGTGCCAGAGCACAGGCACCTGACCAGGAAAGAGCTCAAGGTCTCAAACATACCAAGGTGTCTCCCTGCTTAGCATCAAGCTGCTATCGGCCCTCAACGTGTTGGCAGCCAGCACAGAAGGGTAGCGGGTGCGTGAAACTCGATCGCCAGCCTCGCTGCTCAGCCCAGCAAGTTAATACACTGCTGCATTCTGCACAAGCTGAAAGGGTCAGAGGAGCTCAGCTCAGAGAGAAACCAGGTTGCTAAATTTGGCTTCCTTGTGCAATCACTCACATTAAAAAAAAAAAAAAAAAAAAGAGAGAGAGAGAGAAAAAAATATCTGCTTTGAAGCCATAACCTTTCTGCCTGAGTACAACAACGTTCATTTCTCTCATCCCTTTATGAACCTTTTTCTTTCCCCACTACCAAGATGCGGGGGAACAGACAGACCAACAGACAGAGATCACTAAATAGAAGCCAAATACTTTAAAAAATCTCTGTGGGTGTTGAAAGAGGAAAAGGATAAGGGAAGAAACAAACACATTACGCACGAGTGCTATCTTTTGTTTCAGTGCAGACTCTCCATAGTCAGTATACTGAAAACTGGAAGATTGATCAATCTTCCCAACTACCAGTAGCTTTGGAGTTATGAGATCATTTATTACTACATATTTGTCGTGTAAATCAGGCGTTATCATCAGCAAACAAACTGCATTTCTGCATACCGCTCAGCAGAAATTGTCTTTGATCTGTTCTGCTTTTTGTGGCTCCCTCCAGGTAAAAGGGACAAGGAAAAAGCAGGCACACCATGGTTGGCACTGACTCGGTGCTGATTCAAACTACAACATATTTTCTCCTGGGCAGCGTCAGTATTCTATGCAGAAATTAATGATCACATACATCTGGAAAGACCTCAGACCTTTAAGTAGGGTGGGTTGAATATTAAATATATCTTGGCTCTTGGACTGGGCTCCTGATTTCTCACCCTGTGTTCACTTGGTGATCACTGAGCTGTCTGCTGACCCCAGTGCCACCAAAACCACCATCCACCTCCTGCCCGCAGCTTCACCAGGCCAAGGCTGTGGAAGGAGGTGGAGGAGGAAGGAGAGACAGAGCCAACGTGGCCGCTTCGAGGCCCCAGCTCGTGACGGCAGAAATTTTAATAAATAACATCATCTGGGGAGGTGATTCGGGTGTACGGGATTCCCCAGGATTTTCAAACTAGCAAAGCAGCTTGAGGCATGCTCATATTTTCAAAGTTAAAGAAATGCAATTGGTTATAAATACATTAGGAGTGTTCCAACCAGGGAATGCGTCCTTAAAAAAATCTTATTGGAAATATGAATCTATTTTTATAGTTTCACTTGCAAATCCCATTGAGGTTCAGACGCTTTTTATGTCAAACCAAGAAAGACAGCTGTACTTTAGGCCAGGGTATAATACAACATTGAACAAAACAGAAAAAGCTAGCCATTTATTGAAATTGGTATTTTTAACACTGTGAAAACCTCATACAAATGTAAGCACCAGTATAAACTCCATTACTTGTGCTACACTTGCTTTTATTTATACTGGGCTAGAAATTAATTCTTGAAAGATAACATGTCCCCAATTTCCAAATTTTTAATAGCAATTGCAGCTTAGAATAGTACATAGTTATAACCCCCAAAATTTTATCTCCTAATGAAATCCCACCATCAGCATTGTGCTGGCCCAAGAACTTGTAAATAGAGGGAAAATAACCTCCAAACAACTGCAATATTTACCCAGAAAGATTTTCAGCATGTAGATACACAAGGCTTTTGCACCTTTCTTCGAAATAGGAAGTTAGCAGTAAAAGTTTGAGAAATCAGTTGTATTTGGCACAAAAGGGTTCACCTAACAACTAGCAGTTTTGAAATCAATCACTCTAAGGTTTAAAATCTACCAAATCGTGGAGGGAGTGTGTGAGGGGGTAGGAAATCACAAAAGGTCTAACCAAACTAAAAATGGTTACAAAACTTACACTGCATTTTCCATATCTGCTATATTTTCTTCCATTTTCTGTTACTACGTAGAGGTAAATCAAGTTGTCATGGGATCCAACGGCAAGCAAGGTGCCATCTATAATACAAGATCAAGATATTTGATATAGATTAACAGAAGATTAGTTTTCTAAAATTTGATGATTTCAGATTTATCACTAAGGCAATAGTCTCAATTAAGCTATTTTTCATGAACTGTACTTAAGGATAGATTGCTGATTACAATAGGTTTTTTTTCCAGTATATATCTTTTTACTTTGTGGCTATGCTTTTAGGGCAAGTTCTTTCACCTCTACTCTTTTTAAGCAAGCTCCCAATGGACAGGGTAGTAGACTCTAATTCTTCTGACTGCACTGGATTTCTGGAAATATTTGACAGCAGGCAGGCAGACCTGAGTTTTTCAAATTATAAAAAATGCAGAACAGCCTTTACTGTCTGATTATATTTTGTAGATTTCTTTTTTTAAAGTATTGTATATAACCAATGTCAGATGAGATCTAAACAGCAGCAAGTGGAGCATTTAAACATTAATGGCAATTTTCTAACCCTTGTTCTAAAAGGTTCATGATCCAGAGTTGCCTTGGACCATGACCAAATGCCTCTGTAGTGTTAATGAGCATCTGAAATATATCGCTGTACTCGGCAGATGTAGCTGCAGCAGAGTAATGCCTACTGACATGACATTTCTTCCAAAAGCAAACAACAAACAGGTTTATGAGATTCTTCTTCCACTGAGTTTTAACAGCAAGGACTCAGCCTTGATGATTTGTCACGTCTGAAGAGGAGACTCAGTACTGGCTTGTAGTCCATGTAATCCTATAGCAAATATTTTAGAGTGAAAAGCTCCAAGTATCAGACAGACCTGAACTTAGTTTTATGGTTTTATAGTAATAAAGTTTGAGAATTAAATATGTGTGTGTATATATATATATATATATATATGTATATTTATGGACGCTCTGTGTAAACTGAAAATTAATAGCTCTCCCTTCTCTGTTAACCTTCCAACTAGTTAGTTGAGAATTATTACTTTTTCTGGAAGCAGAGTTACCATTTGTTATAACAACACAGATCAACATAAGGGAAAGGCTGAGATAGGCGACTAACTTTTGCGGCCACAAAACTAAAGTTTAGCATATGCAAACCTGTAACAAAGTATTTAGGTAGGTATTAATCATCTTAAACTATCTTTTTAAAGCTCTGTCTTTACTGGTGATTGACAGTAACACGGCATGGGTAGACACAACTTAACAGAAAATAATTCATTTATCAGAAATTTAGACATGCAATCGCTCTGAATGTATGAGAAGTCTGCCTACCTACTGAGTAGCGCATCACTGAGAGCTGCTCATTGCCATCAGTGTGTATTGAAACCAGATCCCTCGTTTCTGCATCCAAAACAAACCACCTAGAAAGAGGAGAATTCCAATGAGTTCCACTTCCACTAGACAAAACAGCAAGAAAAAGAGCAATAATTATTGCCTTTCTTCTTATTCTCATGCTAGCTTTTCAAGGACGAACATTTGTCTTTAACACATTGCTTTTTTCGTTCACAAAGTGATATAAGCGTCAGGGAAGAATAGTTAGAAATCCAATATATGTTTTTAAAAATTCTTTACCACTGTAATAATCAACAAATGTCCTGTCCACTGGATGATAAACATACCACTAGATAGCTAATATGACTGCAATGTATCAGTCTGAAGCCTTAACACTACAGTTGAAGGTTGAATCTACAATTTCTACCCTATTTATAAACCAGAGCTGTTTCTCAAAACTAATCTTTCCATTTGTATGAAACAAAATTGAAAAAATAATGGGAGTAGGAAGAAGTGGAAAGCATTTCTGTGCTCATTTTAAAACACAAAGTCAAGTCTTATTTGGCATTTTCGTCAGTCCTTTCCACACTCCTATGAATGATTTTCTCAAAGTTAAGATGGAACAACCATTTATTGAAGTCTAACTGTCACCTAGCATGTTTTTTATTTCCTTCTTGGATGATTTATATAACCAAGGTAATTAATTGCATACAGTGATTTTTTATTATTCATTTAAGAGTAATTTCTATGCTGCAATATTAGTTATGAATCCAGAATAAATAACTCTAGAGCAGTTGCACAAAACTGCTCTGGTAGGATATGGAAGATTTATAGAATAAAAAGATTTTTTTTTCTAGCTTGGAGTAGTTAAGAAATTACTAAGAATAAGAAATCCATTTTAGAATTTTTATTGTAAACCTGCAGAAACAACCTAAAATGACAAAACCTAAAAGACACGCTATTTTTAATAGTAATTTAGGCAGCTCCAGCACAAATTAATACAGCAGCAATTCACATTTGCAAATTCAACAGATACACAGAAACAAGTACGACTCTTATAAGAAGGGAGGAAAAGGTTCACTGCTTAGTTTACAAACGTTAGACTCTTGGTTTGAAGGCAGACACAGAGCAAGGAAATTAAATTAGTTTCTAACCCAGTATCAAGCATGCAGGGTTTCAGATCTACTCGAGAAACCTCAGGAGATACTGTGGGATAAAGGCACTCAGAGTCCCAGCTTCTAAGGTCTATCTCCAGCCCTCCAAAAGCCATCACTCATCGTGAGCCTAGAGCAAGCACTAATAAATAACATATAGGTATAGCATGAAAACACAAGATGTTAACATGACTGCACCCATGAAAGTTTCCCTCGGAGTTAAACTTCTTCAGTTGCAAGTTCTGACCTCACAACTACGTTCAGGTCCTAAGGCCAGGTGTTTGTATCTAATGGCAAGTGATGAATTCACGTATGTGGAAAAGAGTCAACCCTGTAACACACAGTTATCTAATATTCGACTTAAATGGAAGAAGCATATTGCTAAAACTAAGACTATCTATTCCAAAACAAACTTATATAACTTAAAATAAACTCCAGGAGAAAGAGTACACACAGCTCTCACTGATCCCATGTCTGAAAGCCAGATATCTGGAAAATGGCCTGGTCCCAATGGCTGAAAACCAATTTGGTCCCAATGGCTGAAAACCAATTTGTGGTTAGAGAACCACATGAAAGAAATAAATTAAACAATATACACACAGGAAAAAAAAAAAAAAACCCACACAACCAAAAAAACCCACCCCAGCTCAACAAGACTTTTGAATAATCTGTGTGCAAGACAGATGGAACCAGTGGAAAACAGCTAATATGTTTTCCTTGGACAGCGAAAGAAACCATGCTCACTATCACTGCACCATAATGCAAGAGGTGGACATTTGCTTACTTCCAAAATGGATGCTGAAACTTTGGAGGCTACCCCAATGCACTGGAAAATACATATTGCTATTCTGCTATTTCGTTACCCACATCCTGCCTGCTTGCTTTTGTCAAAGGTTTCAATAAAATATTGCTTTCTTGTATCTGTCTGATAAGGCGGGTAGTGGTGCAGGAGCTTACAAAATCGGGGTGGGCAGGGGCAGAAGGGAAGAGAGGACAGTTATGCCACTTTGCAACCACTGAAAGATATATTACTCCACTGCAATAATAAAACTACTCCAAAAGTCCTTCCTGATGGAACTACAATGAAAATGTGAAGAAAGAGCACTGCCATCATTGAGTTAGTCTCATCTTATTTTTAAGAAGCATGAGAAGCTGCTCTGGAAGCCAGTGCACTGGTCCTTTTTTTTTACAGTTTGTTGAGCCAGCAGAGCCAACAGCGCTCCTCAATGGACCACGACACTTTGGAAATGCACAAAAAGATGCAAGGGGGCAGCTAGGGCAGGGACATTTTTGTCTTCACACTGACCCAGAATTTCAGAAAATTTGCTGATGCTACCAGCTGGTTTCCCAAATGCCCTTTGCTGTTTGGCCACTGCCCTAAAGCAGGCAATGTTCCACTCAACATTTCTTATTTAAAACATAAAGAAACCCCAAAAGCCTAAAATTCAAACAGAAAAAAACCTGCCAAGCCATCCCCTTTGCTGAAAGCCCTGAGCTGACCCGGCATGACATCAAACATAGTACAAAACTCTTGCTGCTCTTGGAGGATACACTTGGTGTGAGAGGTAGCATTTTGCAACATTTGTCCCTCTTCTCCAGAGTCTTCTTTACCCCCCACAAGAGATACAATCCTAGACGCAAACTTGGCCAACTGCAAATCTCACAAGTGCAGGACAACAATTTTGATATTACTTTAGCATAGCAGTGCTGGACACATCTAGTTCACAACTGCTCCTTGATGCTTCCACAAGCCATAACCCCACACACTCTCTTCAACTGCCTAAGGTCTCCCAGGGCTGGGAGACACCGGGATTGCCGCCACCAGGAAAGCCAGGCTCCATGAAAGATGTTTCCAGCCTGACGGATGCAGCAGTGCCGTGGCAGGCTGCGCCGAGGCTGTTATTCCAAAACGGCTGGGTCCCACCATACAACTGCCCTTCTGGAGAGGATTTCACTGCCAAAACGAGTGTACGCAGCGAGCAAACAGCCGCTGACCCTGCAGGAGTTCTGCCGGGCTGTGAAATGCAAAGCTTGGCTGCCAAGCAAGCTCTTAGACTCCTGGGCTTGCAAATCAGATGAAATAAACACGAGCGATGCACTGGTTATAAAAAGGCTTTGGCTTTTTCTGATTGTCTCCTAGTTATTACTGAAGATAACATGTTTATGAGTTAAAATAAGCAATTCAGAATCTTTGTACTTTTGATCTCAGTTACCTGTCTTCCCACTCCTTTGGTATTTTCCACATTTTAATTTTAAATAATCTTTCTACCTGGAACAAATTAATCACTTAGAGATTAAAAATAATAATAATAATAATCTGTAAGCAGTTCTCATCTGGAAACCAAACTGTGATTCATGACATAGCCATCAATTAGTGATAACTTACATCTGTGAATGCATTTTTTTTTTTAACTGATGAAAGCACTAGAGAAACGGAGTATTCCAAAGTAGTAACGTACTCTTGCACTAACGTTTGCAATTGCTACAACATTATGTAATACTGAATATGGAACCTGCAAGGGGTCATCAGAGTGCAGGTTGTTTAGGTGTATTCCCCTTTTCACTGCAGAAGACGCTGACCTGGTGCAAATGTGAATAGCTCTGCTTGCTGCTTCACCTCCCTGGGGCTTTGGCTCAGCTGGTTTCACCTGCCAGCCTCCCGTTTTCTTATTAGTGCTGGTGACTTTTGCAAGAAGCTTCTCAGCCTTCTTTTTTTTTTTTTTTTCCCTGCAATGTTTTTGAGTACTTGTATCAGCAGCACTCAAAATACTCTACATGATTAGTCACAGGAAGATCTGCTTCCCTGCAAATATCCTCACTGGCAACATGGCACAATAGGCTGGGCAGTACCTTGAAACACTCAGTTTTCCGGTGGGATTTCTGATTGCTAGCCCTCCCTATTTTTTTCAGCTGTGCATATCCAGCAAACATCAGGATCCAAAAAGTATTAGCTCTCTCCTGTCCAGGCATAGACATAACCATAGGCAACTGATGAATAGACACACAGCAGGTAGTTTTTTTTTTTTTTAAAAGGATAAGAAAACAGGCAGTCCAACATTTGGAGAAAGTCCCAAAAGACAAGTGATGCTGAAATACACACCATGGGAAGCAGGACGTAAAATACACTCCAGAAACATCACATGTCAGCTCCGATAAAAACACAGTACAGTGGAACACCAGAGAATGTGAAGAGAGATGGAAAATTCAGACTGCAGAATTTTCTTCGGACGTCAGAATTTTAACCCTCAAGCCCAGTCTCGTCCATGCCCTGTTTCCTCTCCCTGTCTTACTGGCCTCTGTGCTGAAAGCAACGTGGCACTAGCGCTGCAATAAATATTACACATTCGGGGTTTTGGTGTATTAAATTCTAAGCAGATTAGAACCATTTAATGCTTGCTTTATGAGTCCTGGGGTATGAATCAAGTCAGTTATTATACAGTTAAGGCTTCAGAGATTTTTTTCCTTTCTTACAGTAAGCCAGATATATCAGGCAAATCTCATTCCTTCAGGAAATAACTCCCTGCAACTGGTTTATCTGGCATGGAAAGGACCACATGATATCGCCGGTTAGTCAGTAAATCTAAAACTGCTCTGTTTATCTTGTTTCACAATTCCATTTATTTCTCATCCACTTGTACACTTACCAGACCTCATTTCAATTCAGTTTCATTTGTGTATACCAAACCTATCATTGAATCATGCAATATCAGAAGGCAATAAAATATAATAGTGGAAATAACTGCTTCAGTCCAAAACGATCATAGGAAGAAAATAATAAGACCATGATTATAAACATATCCAATATCATATAAATGGGCTGTCCTCAAGTAATTTAAAACACTGAATTTAAACTTAAATGCACTGAATTGAAAACGTAATGAAAAACTGTTAGGAAAAATATATCTCTCTCTATATACGTCTAAAGCAAACTGCTCACTATGACCTGATTGTATTTTGATGTAATTTCAAAAATGCTCAAGCAATGGGGCCTGACATCTTTTCTTGGTATCAAGTATTACACAGGTAATATCTTCTGCTGTGTCTAGCAAAGGTAGAAACACTGGTTCAATTTAACACTGTAATTAGAAAGGCACAACAAAAAGAAAAAGGCACAAAGTGGAGTACAGATGTACAGGAGGCCAGCCAGATTTTATATGGGAGGTTGCACTATATTTTCTAGCCTGATCTTGTAAGTAATGAATTTATTGCAGTCTCGATCTTCATCTTGGAGAAAGAAAATCCTTGAAAAACATTTTTTTTCCAGGAAAGTTAAAAATGTGTTGCATATGCTCAGCAGTTTTTAAAAAAACAAACTTTTAATACCTAAGTGCATTCTTAGAAAACACTAAAAAAAAAATCTAGGGGACAAACTAACTATGCAAAATAGTTATTTGCTTACAAACACTGTGTATTACTTTATCACTGGCTTGCCAATCACAAGGTAGCACTGAGGCAGAATGAGAATGGCAGTAGATTTAAAAATGGCCGCTCCGGCCTTTCTAATGCTGTTAGTAAACTGTTTTTTTTTTTTCCTTTTAATTGTTATTTGCTAAAAATGCTTTGCATGAGATGCATTTCTTGGGAGATGGTACCAAGTTAAAGAGAGCTTAAATATGAATTGAGGCTTTTTTTCCCCCACCACTAAAAGATGCCTGAATTCAAGGGTGTGGTTTGTGTTCAGACAGCTTTAAAATAAGAAAGAATATTGGGATGAGTCTGGACATCCTAATGTTCAACAGCTCTTCACTGTGCATTACAGCAAAGTGCCACGTTAAACTCTGTCTATACAACGTCAAAACACTGTTCAGTTGCCTTTCCTGCTATATTAAGCAAATTGAACATGTTTGAGGTGGAGGATGGAAAATCAGTGATGGACTCAATTTCTAAACTCATGCAGTACACTCAATTAAGACACATGATACTTGGTAAACTCAGCAGGCAGTGCTCATGAACACCAAAAAAAAAAAAAATTCAAAATGTGGGTGTTCATGATTAAAGAAACAATGATTCATGTTCACCATTAGTTAGCTTTATAAAAAAGTATAAAAAGCAAATGGCAGATGAACTCCAATAAATAAAAAACCTAATATTATACCATCTCCCTTAAATTTTCCATTATCACAGCTTAACGAAAACATATTTACCTTCCGGAGTGTGTTCCGATTGCTACCACTGTCCCGCTTGGGTGGAAGTCAGCGCAGTGCCCAGGTTCCTAAACAGAGGCAGAGGTAGGCAACTTACTGTCCAGCTTATCTACGGGAATAAACCTCTCCTTATATTAAAGATAGTCTAAGAATTCCATGCAAGCTAGCAAAGAAATAAAAGAAGGAGATTAGCTAGTTAGCAGCATGCTTATAGTCCTCAAACCAACTTTTTAGTGCATCACTAATATGCATTAAATGACCTTCTCGCATGTAACACACGTTTTTTTTTTTTTTGTCAAAAAAGTTGCATTTGCTTGGTTGTTAGCAAAGGTACAATATAAAACTTTACAATAAGGAAAGACGTCTAAAGCCAAGTCTAACATGCCTCCACTGACAAAACAAACTCTTGAGGGTTTGAATGGTTGTAAAAAAACTAAACTATAACAACAACAGCAGAGAGGGATTTGTATTTTATATCCTGATTTGTGTGGCTAAATAGGATCATGGTCATCAGACTACCATATGTATAATGACTGATGCATCCTGTTAAGTTTTGATGAACTTCTGAATAGTCATTTCTAATGTCACCATTATGGAATGTTTTGCTTTTCCCTGCAGTCAAATGGAACATGTCACGAAAACAACGTCTTCTTCTATATTCCAATTTTATATTTAACATTAAAGAGTTCACATACATCTAGCAGCCTGGTCCATTCCAGTGTGTGGTCCACAGAATTCCACAAACAAACTTGCCTATCTTTAGCACATGTTAAAAATAAATCTTTGAAAGGATGGGATGCCAGTCCCCAGAGCTCATCTGTATGCCCCTGAAAAAGAAAAAACACATAATTTAGAAATGAATATAGCAAAAACCTGACTGGGAAGCCCTAGCAATTCACATTTTTGGATTATGCATAAAAAAAAAGATAAAAATAGTCTCACCTGTACTTCTACCAGGAAGCCATCGTTAAACGTTGCCCGCAAAACAAAGTTGCGTGAAGTACCCACTAAAAACTGATCTGCTTTTCCTTCTGCTACTGCCCTGATTGTTCCATACTGATCAGGAATCTGGGAAAACAAACATCAGGAAAGCCACATTCCAAATCTTACTAGGCACTTATTTTTCAAGACCATAATTACCATAGTGCACAATAACAAGACCAGAACTGCCGTTCCCTCTGCAAAATGGAATAATCTGATCATCTATACATTGAATCAAAATTTGACCTGAAACTTGCCTCACTCTGTACAGGCATATACAGGAGAACATCATTCCAAAACAAGTACAATTATATCATTTTCATAGGTCTCAGTAGAAAAAAAAATAACAATTCTGTTATTAAATAAATGTGCTGCATACCTTTAAAACTCATCATTAAGATAGGAATTATTTACATTTTAAAAGAAGATATCCTAAAAATTAACTTAATCTTGTACTCACAGTCCTTATTTTCTTAATCAAAAAAATCATTCAGAAAGTTGTGTGTAAGAATTCACTTAATATTTTTTCAACATAAAATAATCAGTTTGAACATATCACATATTGGTAAAAGGAGCAAGGAGGCAGTGCTATGAATTCAATATGTTACACTAGAAGTCTAGCAGCTGTATAGAGTAGTCAATGTTTACTTATTCTCAGTCATGCTTTGTGAAATTCCTTACCTTCAAGCTAATATTATCTTCAAGGAAATAATAATGAAAACACCCATTTATAACCCACTTCAACATTTTTGTGTTTAGTTCTCAAAAAGTTGGTAAAAATGTATAGCAATTAAAAGGTAGTGCAATATTCCTAAAACAACTATTTAAGAAGAATACATAACTTCAGGCGAACATCTCATGCTTGGGGAAAAAAAAAAGTTATTTTAAATTCACAGCATGCACTTTTTCTAGTTCATCCCCATTCCCCAGGTGACAAAAACACTTAGGTACCCAAATATATGTTGAGGTAAAGTTAAAAGAAATGCTTCCACATTCCTTGCTATCTGACCGATTCAGAGTACCCTTATAAATGTTATTATTTATCCAACACCAAATATTTTATAAAAAGCTTGATTCCTGGTAACTTGTCTTTCTCCAAGCAGGCAAATGCAAGAAAAAAAAAAAAAAAGGTAGGTAATACTAAAGAGCATCTTCAGAAAGGGAAAAATAGAGAGAAACTCAGTAGGGGTTCAGGAAAGAACACTTGAGTATTCCACTTGCTTAAAGAGAACATTATAAGAATCTCAGAAGGTACCATATATAAACTGACACTTGACACACTGTTATAACAAAATACTGCCATCCACATAGAAAAAGGCCAAAAAGAAAAGCTCTGTCATATTAAATACTGGTCCCTCTGCAGGGTGCAGGAGCTTCTGCTTGCTGCTAAAAACACAGTCCAATGCAGTTTCACTCTTCTCTCGCTTTCTCACCTCAATTTCCCTCTCGGGATTCAGATCATGATCCCACAGGATGATCTTGCGGTCTTTCCCACCTCCAGTTAGCAGCATCCCATTCCTCAACTGACAGAGTGTGAACACACTGCCATCATGGGCTTTGATTTGTCTGCTTATCTGATATACTCCTACACGCACAAAAAGAAAAGAATATTGAGCCCTCTTTTTTTTTTTTTTTTTAAAAAAAAAAAGGGCTTATAAGCAGCAGTGCATTTTGACACAAGAGCAAAATAGTAGCCTATACTAAATAATTACATTTAGACTGTCACCCTGTTACTATTGCATTAGTATTACAAACACAAGGTGGTAGTGTTTTCTTATAGGATAAAAAGATAAACGAAAAGCTCTGCTTTTCTAAAGAGAACACTTTTTTTTTTTTTTTTTTGAGACTGTCACTGTTCTAAATCCTAAACCTAATTTGAAGGCAGGAACATAACAATTGCTTGCAAAATACTGCATATATTTTCCTCACAAGAGGCAAAAATATTGATGTGTAACTATTAGAAATGAATTATTTTACTCAAAAAAAAAAAAAAGCTCTTAAGGCTATAGATGAGGAGTCTAAAGCATCTTATGGGAATAAAAATGGAAAAACGGCAAATTATTTATAGTAAAGTTTCTGGAATGTTTGATTCCAATAACTCATGCTGGATGTTGCTTTACTATAACCAGCACTTGGTATCTATAAATATAGTAGCTTACTCAAAGGAAAACATGAGGAAGAATAAAAGGGTGAGAAAATTAAATACCAGTGCTATCACAGAAAAATAGAAAGACTCTTGCATCCTAGCTCAGTCTTTATTAGAAGAGAACTGCTACCTATTGTGGTAAAGTATATTAAAAAAAAAGGCAGGGGGGAGCTTCCAAGATTTGCACACATACAAAGAGGAATCACAAAAAGCCTAAGACACCACCTCAATAAACGCCAACTTAATTGAGCTGACTCTGCCTATGCCTCAACTCAGCATGCTTGGACTGCCAAAACGAGTTTGCGATAAAGTTCTGTGACAGATTTAATATGATAAACCAACTAAAAGAGCCCATATTCAATTTAGCCAATGCAAGTAAAAGTTCTATTTGAAATCTTTCAAGATTGTTCTGGGAAAAGGTTACTTTGTACAAAAGAACTTCAAAATTAAACATCAGATAATTTGTTAAATTACTTTTCCATTGCAGTTAGCTTGAAAGACAAGAAAGATTTACCTACAAAAGCAGACTTACCGTTAAAGATTTGCTTTTTACATGAATGTTTTCCTGGCATACCAATTTAAACCAGAGTGTTTGAAATAGCTGCCAAGTAAAATAAATTATACTTGAATTTAAAAGTTACCTTAGGGCTCAACTGTGCCAGGTTTGCATATGCTGGGTAACAAATCATTTTTCTTCTCTTTTCTACAAGAAAAGATTTTAACCCAAATGCCAAATAAAATGAGTTTTAGAGTATATTTTACAGCCAAGATTTGAGCATCTGCTTAACCAGATACCATGTTATTTGTGTAACTGCCACAGCTCTGCAATATGTTTTTCCTTCACAAGCCCTCTTAACATCAGCATCAACTTTTACTGGTGTTCTTTTGAGACTAAGCATGGTATAACCCGAGATTTGACAGGCAAATGCAACTCACAGAGCCCTCAGATTAATCCTACACAGCCTCCTCCACATCACAGGATGAAAGCAAAGTTGATTAACTGCACATTTTTTTCCATGCAAAAACATTTAACTAAAGTAGTTTTCATTAACTCTGGGTACAGGCTCATAAATTGATGAGAAACTCTGTATGGCTATTAAGTCAACTAATAAATTCATGAGACTTGAAAGAGTTTAGTACCACCTGTTATAATAGGAAGTGCACACTCATAGCCAGGCCAATTTTCCTACTCCATCTCTAATGCAGTCTTTTAAAAGTTTGTCTTCTACAGCCTGTCTAATCTGTGATGAACTGTGAATGCATCCTACCTTTAGGTCCTTTTCCTGGAGTAGATTCTACAGTAGTTTTGCCCCATATAAGTATTATCCCACCTGAGTCTCCAGTGAGCACATCACCATTTCCCAAAAAAGCCAAACATTGAACAAATTTGGGTTTTTCATATTTCTGAAACAAAATAAGCAAAAGAAAGGGGTAATTGCTTGTACTCTTTTTGCAATTGCCATAACATACCCACACCCATATGCTCTGCATCCATATAAGCACAAGTTAACCTTTTTCTTTACCCTCAAACAAGTTAAGGTGACAATGGGACAAGCTTGTGGTTGGCATGAGCAGACCATTCTCCACTGACTTAAAACCTGACCCAATATAAAGGCATTCTTACCCCAAATATCCCTTGTTTTCTTGCTAATGAATTGCCACTCCATGTCCAAAAAAATATATGAGATTTGCCACATGTTATTATGGTATTTGCATCAGTCGGGTGGAATTCTACAGCAAGTACAACTTCATTTGTAGTCTGAAAGAACAACAGAAGAAGCATTTATTCAGATGGAACATTAGCTTTTAGACCCACATGAAAAATCCCAAGTTTTTTTTTTTTTAAAAAAAATAGAATAAAATGAATATCTGATTGATTGGATATATGAAAGGATCCATAAATACTTCCATGTTAAATCAACTGTTTGAACAAACACACACATCATTTTAATACTACCCTTTCATATTCTTAAAGGATTTTAGAAAACTTCAGTAGAAAAGTAGGGCTTTTCATTTTTTTTTTATTTGTTATAATCCTTCTACCAGTTGGAATGGCTAAAGCTAGTGCTACCCAAAAGGAACAAAATAATTTTTTTTTAAAATTTAAAACAAGTCTGTTTCCATATTGATTAGTTTGTTATTTTGGATAACAAAACTATGATAGAGATAACACAGAGAATCATAACATACCACAATTACATCCATTTTCTTTGAAACACTTTTTTTTTTTTTTTTTTAAACCTCCTCTTACCTTCCTGCCTCCTCATGTGAGGACACCCAAGTGAATATTATATGAACATGTTACCAACAAAATTTTACGAATATACCAAACTGACTGGTCATTTATCTAAGTTTTAATGAAAATTCTACAGAATTGTCTTTGCTTCAATCTCCTGGAGGCAATGACTCCACAAAATACTTATGAAAATGCACCAAGGCATTTGTTTTTATGGGAAAATTTATAGGGTTTAAGCACCTGCTCTAAAAGAACAGCACCTTGAATTTGCACCGGTGAGACTAATGAAGATACACCCCTTCACTGTGCCTTTTTAGGTTCATTTTAGATAAGTAAACTTGTTTGATTTCATTGTTTTTGATGATCGCATTCATTAAATTATTTCGTATACCCAAACTTGCCATGAGTGGACCTGGCACGTCCACAAGCCATCTAAAACTGGACGGGCAGAAATAGTCAAGTTCAGGTGAAATGAGGTGTCCACTTGAGGTGCTAACTGAAGGGTAGAAGCTCTCAGCTCACAACAGTCTCAGATGTTGTGGAAGGTCCCTAACAGACCACAAGGCCAATTGCTAACTGTGAATAATTGAAGGGGAAGTTTTCCTTATTGTTTAGGTTAATTCTGAAATAGCAAGGAGCTTCCAGAAGAGTAATATAGTCAAAACGAAATGTCACTAAAAAGGCAAATGGGAAATATCAGGCATATGCCAATTAGCTTCACATTCAGTATCAACAAAGAAATGAAAATGCTGGCAAATTTACATTAAAGACATATAGAATAGCATGCAATTAACATCAGGTCTACGTGATTAAAGCAAAATAGGCCAAACAAATCTGATTTCATTATTTGAAATTGCAAGTTTGTAGTCCAATAGAGAAATATGTTTATCGAGTACTTGACTTACTGATTAAAACAATTGCTTAATTAAAAAAAAAATTCTCAGTTCTACATCTATATCTTGCTACCTTGATCTTGTAACACAAAGCAAGATAATCCCAAAATGTAGACTTCACCAGTAAATTATTATTTTGGGTGTTCTAGTGCAATTGATTTTAGACTGACAGAGTGCTCCACCTCTGGACACTTGTCAGTGAACAAAAGAAAAAGTCTGGATTACAATATACAGAAGTACTGATGGAGACACACATGTATCCAAAGAATCAGTGTCTGGAACCACATTCAGAAGAAAAAGACAATACAGAACACTGGGAACTGTCTTTTAAAAATAAAATTTACAGACGGCATTATCACTTTATTTCCCTAAAATTACCATTATTTTTATTTTTAATTGAGACACTACTAGGGAATTTTTTAATTTGCAATGAACTTTAGGCCTAAGTAAAATGTAACAAATGCTCCCATAGTCAAAACTCTTGCATATACATGTTAAGAGTACATGTATTTTGTATTATAATGATCTTGTAATACTTAGAAACTATAATGATGCAATACTGCTGTAAACCAAATTCACGTCCTACAAGTAATTGCCCTTCTGAGAATAAAAGCACTTATACTTTAGAATATTTCTTTGCACACTACTTACCTTTATTTCTGCTACTTTTGATTTCTTTTGCCAATCCCACACCGTGAGCATATGCTCATTAGAGTCATCAATCACACACAGATGAGTACCAGAATCCTAAACAAAGAGAGAGAGAAAAGAAAAGAAAAAAAAAAAAAAAAAGAGTAATGCCAAAGTACTTCCAAATCACATTTTAAAATAGGGTGTGACAGTACTATTTTAAAAATCACCAAGACACAAATATAGATCAGGCAAATCCTTGAAAACAAGGAGTTTTTGCATTTATCATTTCTTTTAAAGGTAAAATATCTAAATTTTCAGATAATCTAATATTTTGGATAACCTCTCATGATTCAATTAATATTTTAGGAAAACTTTAGAAAAAAACACCCAGTCTTTGTAGTTCATAATTTTTTACCTTCCCGTTTGTTATACCATGCCGAAAGCATTAAACCAAAACTGCTTCTCTTTTTCTATTCAATAAATATTTTTTTTCCTATTTGTGCTTTTTTTTTTTCCTTAGTATTACTGGTATCTACACATAATTTTGAGTGATCAAGATTTTGCAAACAAATTTCAGTTTTCCCGCAAACAGTAAGTACCAAAACTTTCATTAGACAATTGGTAAAACTGCAGCAAAGAAAATATTTTCTGAAAAAAAAAAAATATTTACAGAAGTACCAAGTCTAACATCTAAAGTTTAAATAACTTACATAGCTCACTCTGACTAATTTACAACAAATGTGGCTATTCACCTTTCATAAAACAGGCTGAGACTCTCAGAACAAAGGTATATATTAATTGACACCATCATACAATTGCACAAACCAGTTGTTTCCAGAACCTGCATAGAGAGATGCGTACTTTAAAGCTGATTCTTGACAGTTCAACAGCTCTCATTTGCTAACAAATTATGAAAACAGTGAGGTGGCTGAATTTTTCATTCCCAGGCACTACTACAAGCAGATTGTCTCCAAAATACATGTCAATACTGAATTGGGGAGAGAAGAATAAAAGAATGGAACTAAAAACTAAAATCTAATCTTTAATGTTTCATTTTTTTCCTTTTTTGTGATGGAACATGTATTTCTTTACCTTAACAAATCTGAGTTTCTAAGTTTTATCGATGTGTTCTAGGGATTGCAGGTTCCTTTCACACTATTCTATTTACACAGTATATCTTTTATTTCATATATGGAAAAGTTTATTTTAAAAGCTATTCAAAAATTAGTATTAGAAGAACTATTTTATTTACTGAAAGACAAAAACCTCGATTTAATTAGCTCAGCAATGTTTAACTGTTAGTAAAACCGCAACAAGACAGTAGGAGCATTTATTTTCAGTGGGTTGCCCAGAGAAGTTACTGGGTCTTCATCCTGGAAGACATTCAACACTCAGCAGACACCTGGGCTGTCCCTGCTTTGAGCAGGGACGGGTAGTTTGGGTGATCTCCATGGGACACTCTGTCCTTCTCTCCTGCTCTTTAATAGGAAACAGCAGACGAAATTTTGCTGCATTTTTGTTTATAAATCCTCTCACTAGCATGAAAGAATCACAGCTTGGCACTACAGGAGCTCTGATGTGTTTTTAATATATATATATATTTAATACATAAATGATAAACCTCCTCTCTCCCAAGGACAGGTATTTATTTCCAACCAAGGTATTTCTTGCCTGTTAACCTGGTGTGCTAGTCTGATACTACAGCTTTACGTGTGCAGTTTCCTGTTTTTCCACCTAGCTTGCCATTAGCTATTTTTTATAAAGTTTACGAATGTTACCGGCACACTTCAAAGCAGGACAGCTAGAAAACGGCACCTAAAAACCTCCAGCAATTTCTCTCCCCTTTTCATAGAATTTGACAAAGCATTTAAAAGGTCAAATGAGAAAGATGTGCCTTACCGCTTTGGAAAAATCCAAGCAGCCCACGCCGCGCTCAAAAGTCCTGAGGCCGATGACCTGCAGCGTCGCCAGGCTCACCGAGTCCCACACCCTGACATGGGGCTGCAAAGGCTGCGCAAAAGCAACGGGACACACAGCATCACTGACTGCAGCCGGGACATCAGGTGCAAAGAACAAAGTTCATTAAACACACGTCTCCATTAATGCCAGCACCACGAACCGAATGCCAACAGCTTCTGCTCGTGATGCCACCGGCGAGCGCCTTTAGGCCAAGATCCCAGGCAATTCCTGCTCACCATGGCCGGGCTAGGACATGGCAGCATTGTGATCAGAGCAGGAAATTAACTACCACAGCGAGTCACAAAAATAAAACTTAGCCCACCTTAAAACACCGCATAAAAAAATCGACTACATATTAATGAAACTGGTGGTTAAGCACTACATATATATATATATATATATATATATATATATACACACACACACACACATATATATATAAAATACATAAAATTGGCCACAGTGCATCACAGTGATGTCACTGAGTGCTCCATCATCAACCACCAAATCAAATCCTTCAGGCTATACATCATCCAAATATTATCCCAAACCTGCTTAGCTTCATAAATGTGATACAAATGCTAATAAAGCAGGAATGGAAATGGCTTTAGGACAGCCATAATAAAGATAACACCCTGTATGGCTGATGTGAGGGGCGGGGGGGCAGAAACACCACATCAAAAACCCTTCTCAATCCTAGCAGGACATTGAACACATATTCAGTGGAAGTCATAAGAACAGTCATAAGAAAGCCACGCCAATTTCTTAAAAGAAATACAGATTTAAGTTGGGCACCTGAATAAGGCTTCTACACCTCAAAAATATTTTTGTTACGTTTTACTGTGTGTAACTTATTAAAAATAAGCTGGTCATTCCAATTCCAATGGACTCTTTTAAATATTCTTGTCCCTGGCTGCTAAAGGCAGCTGTCCTTAAGCAGGTGAGTTTGTAGGAAAGCTTGTCACATCTTTCATAAATTCCCAAAGCCAATTTCTTTTTCCTTGAAGATGTAAGAGGACACAGCCCTACAGATCTGGTGGCTTGTTTTACCTTGAGGAAAGACACATTGGAAAGAATGTTGGAGAAATGTAATTGTTTTGGAAGGCCACATGAAGTTGCTCACTTACTTTCAGAACTCAAACTGAGTTTCTGATGCTGCAGATAGCAGAAACTCATAAGTTCTGTCTTTTCAATATATATCCGAACACTCAGTTGCTATCTTTTGCATTTCTCATTATGAGAAAGTATGATGAGTAATGATATTTCTCATTACTTTCAAAACAATACTATCTCAGAAAATGCATGGCATAAAATAAACTGCAAACAAAAGGTGATGATGATGAAAAATTCAACACTTTTTTCCTGATTTTCAAAACAAGATACTACTGCTCAACAGCTCTATTACTTACCCTTCCATCTTTATCCACTCCAGCTAACTGTCCTGTTGCAATTTTAATTTTGTCTGGATGAACTGCAAGACTAAGACAGACAGAAATATGACTTGCTTTTGCTGCCATTGGTCTTCAAAACTGAGAGGTTTTTTTAGATTATATTTGTTTGCTCAACAGAAGCCTATGAGGACACTTAAGATCCCATTTTTAACAAGACAGCTTGAACGTTTTTCTCGTTGGAATATTTCATTACACACTGTATCGGAAAATCCGGATCATTTACCCAGGCATTTGCAATGGCTGCTAGCACACGGCCAGAGGAGCCACAGCAGCCTCCTTCATATCCACCCAGGCAACTCTAACATTTGCATCTATCAGGGATCCACTGTAAGAAAACATACGTTGTCTTGTCCTATTCTTTCTAGGTGCAGTTGTCATACTTGTGAACATTATAGTGTACTGTGCTGTGCACCTAAAACCTGTTTGTGAACCTAGGGAGGAAAAACAACTGAAAAGTCAGCTGAGGGATTGTGCCAGGGATTATCATCACTTGAAATGAGCTACTGATTTAATTGTACTAGTAAAATTTTTAAGTGTGCTGCACTATTTGTTCAAGTCAAAATCCGCTTTTGCCTTTCATATTTTGCTTTGAAGCTCATGTGAGGAAAAAAAAAGGAAAAAAGAAAAAAGGGAAAAAAAAGGAAAAAGGGAAAAAAAGGAAAAAAAAAAAGCTGTTGCAACTTCAAAATTCCTCCTACTCAGTTTTACACTGGATTTCTCATTTACTTTCTCTTTAAAATTACAAGGGCGAAGAAAACCCTTGAAAAAGGCAAAGTGTATGTTGGTGGCAGGCAGGCCATAGTGATGGAAACCAAAAACATTTAAAATCAGTCTTCTAGATGGTGTGTGAAGAGCACAAGATTGATGGCATTCCTCCCACAGGAAGCAATTACAGCTATCAGAGCAAAGCAGGAAAAAAAAAAAAAAAAAAAAAAAAAAAAAAAAAAAAGGATGTGAGGCTAGAGAGGAACTCCTCTTCCTCTTCTCCTCCATTCACCTAAAGCAAGGAGCCTTCATGCTCTATGAAATTCATAAAGCCTCACAGCATTTTTCAAACTAACACTGTAAAGTGAACAACTGTGCTGCCAGTGATGTTGGGTTCAAATTTCCTGCTTTGCTGTTTCATTTGCAAATGCCTTTCTGGTCTCCCACTTTTAGTGCTTGGATGGGATATCTAGTAAAAAATAAAAATAAAAATAAAAAAATAAAATCATAAAACTATCAGTCAGTGTTCTATTTGGTTTTCTAACTCTCCTTTAGGTATATACCTTTGTCATACTGCTTGTAAATCACTGTGACTTAGAACCGGGCTGACGACAACTTTTAATTACTTTGATATCCATTTAGAATAATTTATACAAATATTCTGTCTCTAATCTGACACTCTTAGATTATCTATGCATCCTCTTCTTGTTTTATATTTAAATCTAGAAACCATAAGCGAGCAAGGACTGCTTTATCACCATTCACATAGACAGTACTTACTACAGTGTAATCCACTGGGACTGATGGAAAAGAAAATAATGACTATTACGATGACCCTAATAAGATCATAGACAAAAGGAGAGAATTAAAACAACAACAAAAATCCTTTTGCATTATTCGCACGCACACAGACACTCATGCACAAATGTTACATACTGACCATTTAACGCAGTCTGTGTGACCCAAGTAGTGTCGCTGAGTTCTCTCATCATAGTTAAATAGTACCACCACTGATGCTATGAAATACACTATTTCTCCGGTAGGAAGGAGGTAAACATTGGCTCGACAGTCTCTCCCACGATACCCATATCTAGATGCATATATTTGTTTAAAGTCAAGGTCATAATCAGTGCATATCGGGAAATATAAATTTTGAAACAATGGGCAATTGTTCTCATGACACAAAACATATTCTTCATTATATTATTCTCTGAAAGTATAGTATAAATTTAGTGAATAATAGTTTAAAAAAAAATGGTCAACAGATTTGGGGAAACAAAACCCATTTAAAGTGATGTTTCACAGACACAAAAATAAAGCATACTGAAGTAGAAGGCATGCTGAAGACAGACAAACCTAAGTGTCAGCTTATAAGTCTGACGCTGGGAAGTTTCACTAGGCAGTGATGATACTCGCTGCCCTGGCTTCACGGCTCCTACAGCAGCACTGGCATTCCAGAGGGCAAGTGCAGCACTTCCAGCTGGCCTTTCCAACACGTGTGGGAAAATTCCTGATGCTCTTCAGAAAACGGCAAGATTCTGCAAGAGCAGCTGCCAGATTCAGAAAACAATTTCTTTGCGAAACATTTTTCAATATTTCTAAAGCAAACAAGCTTTGATGCTAGCTGGCAAGGGCAAAACTGAGTGAATCTAACCAAAACACATCTCATAAAAGAGATGATTTTGCAGAAAACCCATCCTGCCTCTCCAACACCAATGGCATTAAAGAATTTTATGCACTACAGTCCTACCTCGGTTAGCCCAGATCAAACTTTATTCGAACCTGATATTTTGAGGCAGGTGGTTTTTCTTCATGGAGACTCCTAAGGGGCTGCCTGCCCACATGTCAGCCCCCAGGGTCCTTGTACACCATTAAGTCCCATCTCACGCTGCAACAGTAGCTCTGGAGCTTTAAAAATGAAATTACTTTTTACAAATTATGTCCTGCAACTTAGAGGTACTAACACATTTGTAGCAACAAGGAAAATATGGGCAATACCCTAAGCAACTTTAGCTAAAAGATCCCAACCACAGGTCTTGGTTGATCAGACAGCAAGGGAATGAAGTAAAAGACCCACATGGAGCAAACCCTTCCTTACAAACATTAGCAGATACGCGAGCCTAAACCGACATCTGAACTGATGGCCCGACCTCTATTCTTCATGAACAAGGCCTACCCTCCCACAAAAAAAAACCCACTCAACATCCAACCAAAAATTACAAAAATGAAAAAAACAAACAAACAAAAAACAATCAAAAAACCCTACCACATTCTTTCCAGTCATCCCCTGAAAAAGTCAAAGCACTACCTACAATAGAGATCTTTCTTCTTTTGTAGCCCCATTAACATGGCATACGCAAAAATTTTGGTTCCAATTGGGACATTGCATTGAGTTGTCAATTAAATCTCTTAGGAGTAACAAAGAGAAAACAGGATCGTTTGCAGAGCACTTACTACAGAGCCCCACGTGAGATCTCTGACGCAGATGTTATTCACTGGCCTGCTTAACTAATAATATCAAGAGAAATGCTTATGTGATATAATGCTGAAAGCAGAAAAAAACAGGATGCCTTCGTTCTTGCCTTATCACTCTTTATCTTCCCACTAAATTTTCCTTTCTTTTTACTTTGTAAGCGTCAATAGCACAAAAGGATAATATTGACAATGGCCCTTTTACAAAAGCAAAGCAAATCACCCAGAGCTTCCAAATCTGATGGGCGTTGAAATTATTATTTCTGCGCGGAGGCCCGAAGAACACTGTCCTAAATAGCACCTCAGAGGAGAAAGGCAGATCCTGTCGGTTTGTCCTCCACAAAAGGGAGTGTAGTGGTAAGGATTTGCTAAGATTGACATCTTTGAACATCCACACTGGAACGGGATTAATTACTTATGCAAATATGCCTTTCATAAAAAGCAGCCTACCATGGGGAGGTAAGGCTGAATAATCTGGCGTGTACCGCGGAGCTTTGGCACTCCTGAAGCTGCAAGAAATGGTGTACGCTACCTTCGTGCATTCTTTTATTTCATCCCTCCTATATAAGACGGTACGAAAGAGGGGTGGCATTTTCTAGAAACATGGAAAACAACAGTGTATTTTGTGAGATGCTTTTGCACTCTTCATTCTTCATTTGAAACGACCCTAGGGGTTGCTACACACCAGTTCTACCCTTCTCCGTCCATTCTGAATAAAGTAGCAAAGAAATACATTAGTAATTGACTGTGATTCTACAGTAAAATAGCTAACATTGCTGTTTAATTTTCATTATATTTTAATGGTAATCTTTCAATAAGACTGATGCTCCAGGAACGCAAATTCAAAGACAATAGGCTTAATACTGTAAAGATGACTTTTAGGCCAACTAAGAGAATGGCTTTGTCTCAAAAATGATATGTAGAAGCACAAATAAACAGTGATTTATTTATTTGAATTGGCTAGGATAGTCACTGCCCCATGCAATTCTGCAATACATTAGAATGCCTCTAATACTGACTTATTCTTAGGAAGAGCATCATTAAAAAAACAACAAGAAAACAAATGAAAATGACGACAAAAAAACCCACAACCTTAAAACCCACAAAAATTCCCTCCAGAAATTGACTTTCAAACTGTGAGAAAGATGCTATAATATCCCCAACAGCTAACAGCAGTACCAACAGTGATCTCCCTTGCTACTAAGCCCATGCCTCTACTACTAGGAATTTCAGATATGTCTTAATCATTGCTGACCTGCAGCAGGCAGGATTGCACAGCAAAGCAAACTAAATTTATGCAAAAACACTCAAGGGCCACCATCAAGGGCTCACATCTTCCTTCTCACGGGCTGCTTCAATCCTGCCAAGCAGCTTAGATATTTTTTTGCAGTCAACAATAATCTGCAGCACAAACAAAATCTAACTCCATTCTGCTGATTCCACAGGTGCTGATGTCAGCACCTGAACAAACCACAGGATGCAGCCCACCTACAAAGCAAACATCAGAACCTTTTTTTCATCTATTCTTACTCTGATGTAGCTGACCAGTCAGGCACATGGCACCAGCAAAGGAAAGTCCAATTATAAACAGTCCTCCAGTCTTCCTTACATAGAGAAACACTGGTCTGATTTAGGATGACATATAAGATTCATTTCTTTAAAGAGATTCCAAAAACATATGGACAGCTTTGTTTAGGCTGGATTTATTTCACTTTAATTAGCCCTCAGCAGGAAACTGGTTTAACCTGAACTTAAGGTCTTTGGACATTAAATAAGTATGTCCACACAGGGATTTGCACCTACTTAACTGAGGGGTGTGATTTCATGATCACTTTTCATTCATCCAAAGTCCTCAGTGCTGAAAATATAGATTTGATCTTCCCCTTGTCTGTTGTTTCTAGCCCTTATATATTTGTGGAGTAAATCAAATTAATGAGTTGATCCTGCTAAAGAGTAACTCAGTAAAAAAACACAACCAAACAAAACAAAACAAAACAACAACAACAATTCAGCCAGATCTAGTTCACTGCATGGTCATGAATACCAGAATCAACAAATCAACACCCAAGAGGGCTGGCAGCAGGAAAACATGGCAACACAATTTTGCAAAGTCTGGAAAAGAGTTCTATTTTCCTTTTGATCAGGACTTTCAATCAAAAACTTGTCTCCTTTATGGTCTACACTTCCAAAAACTTGCTAAAGTTCAGAGGACACTTTTTTCCCATCCTCCTCAACTAAATGCCCCATCTTATCAGTTTCAAAAACCTATTTGTTTGCAAAAATAGAAAGACTATAGATAAATCTTCTTTTGTAAGTGGAAATAGGTGGATTAGAATATATGTTTGCCTTAGCTGACAGCGCATGGGCAGCCCTTCCTGTATATATCCTGACACATGACAGTATCATCATCATTCCTAAAAACCTTAGGGCTTTCAGTAATATCAGAAGAACCAAACTTGAGATAATTACACCAACTAAAGGGTTGCCCAGCCCATGCTATTTTACTGACACATAGTTTCTATTGGCTCTTCCATTAAGCTGTGGTTCTAAAAGTTAAGTGTATTCCCTGAGACTAGCAGAAGGGAAGGACCCAAACATGTTCAGGAGCATGTTTCTTATAGTGAACTTAAGACATGATACTGAACAAAAATTCCTGACCTGCTGTGTCTGGAGAAATGTCATTAGTCACATTCAGACTAACTCCATTCTTCACACGATAGATGTGCTCAGCGCCGACTGTCTTCCAAGAAGTGAACCCTTTAACTGCGGGGCTGAAACATGTTAAACAGCACTAAGAATTTTGTGGACGGAGAACTTCTGCAATCCTCACTCTGTAGACAAGGAATTCTGCATCTTGTTCAGGATTTTTCATAGCTCTAGCCTTTTCAAAGTGAACATAGAGGAGAGGAGGAAAAAAAAATACAGAAAAAATATATTTTTTCCATGCCTGGAATTTTTTGCAGCTTAAAGATGTACTTTAAAGTACAAACTATTTAGACTGCTTCAATAAATTAGTTCTTTTACCTTTTCCTTGGGGTAAATTTTACTACTGAACACAGAAAACACACTCCTAGAGCCTAAAGGAAAAAAAATGAAGACAAGAAAAAGCGAGTCACAAGTAATTATTGATAAGGATACACCCACTCCAGTTTTAACTTTTCAGGAGGCAGTTCTGTCCTGATATCATCATAGTTTTCTACATCAGAAGGAATGAACATTGTGATTGGTCGACCCCGCATGAACATCTTGATATATTCTCCCTCTGTAGAAACAAAAAAGCGTATCAGTTGTGTGGCAAGTTTACACGAGAAATTAGCACAGGAAAAGGAAACAGTAATAAGCACAGAGATGCAAATAACACTTGCAACATGATTATTTATAAAATATGAGCTTGGTAGAGGCCCAGATTTTTAAAACGGAGCACAGAAACCACACACAGACACACAATACACATGCACAGTAAGTGCTAGCTGAATGTGTGATAGCTTTCTGGACAGACTGAGCATGTAACATTTTAGACATGCAAATTACATAGCAGAAGCAAATCTCAAACAAAACCTAAAGTTGAATAGACAGTCATGGAATCAGAGGATGAGCTATTTCAGGCTGGAAGGGACCTCAGGAGGTCTCTACTTAAACCATTTCCTCAAACCAGGCTCAGTTATGAGGCCAGGCCAGGTTGTTCAGGGCTTTATCCAGGTGGGTCTTGAAAATCTCTAAGGATGGAGATTGTCCAGCTGCTCTGGGCAACTGCACGACTGCTCTGCCAGGGAAAAGCCTTCCCTTGCATCTGAGTCTGAATCTCTCTCGTTTCCACCTGCCTGTCATCCTTGCCCTCCCTCACGCGTTGCACTGAAGAATCGGGCTCAGTCTTCACTCCGGCAGCCCCACTCAGTCTCCCTGCGTGCCAAGACATCTGCTGCCACCCACGGACCAGCTGAGCCTGCATCGCGTTGCCTGTTCCCACTCGTTGATAGAAGTGCTGGAAAGGACCGGTCCAGGACAGACCTCGCAGCTCGTTACTGCCCTCCCGAAAGAGTACCATCCATAACCCCCTACCCTGAGGCCCAGCATCCAAATAGTTCTCTTTTTTTAACCAGTCCGAGGTGTAGACTGTAAAATCTCATCTAAATTGCAAGAATACTGTAGCAGGCAGTACTTTTATGAACAAAAAGTACTTTGATGACAAAAGCTTTGATGAAGCTTTTATAAAGACATATATACATACAATATATATAAAGCTTTATCGTAAATAGCATCACAAACCACTATGCTAATTTGAACTACAAATTAATTGAAATCAGCCCAATTTCATCACTATCACAGCGGGGAAGAACGAACAGCTCCCAGTGGCTCCATATGTATCACAACAGCTGTGACAACACAGACTTCTCTGTCATATACTGCAAGGAGGCCCCAGCATTGCACAAGTCTTTAGGGGGTCCCTTTTCTAATCAGTAATAGTGGATGATTTTACACCAGATAATATTAATGGCATAGTTTCAACATGTCATGGCACTGTTTAAATGCTCCCAAACTGCAGAATCACGTAGCATCAACCCAGGCAAAATTTTCATTTACTATATTTTGATATTCCTATTAATTAGAAAATAGGCAAATAAATCTAATTATCTACATTCACTTGACACCATCATTTCATTCCATAAAAGCCACAAAAAAAGCCTAATACCCTATAGCCATACAATGAAATTACTGTTTTTCACCATTGCATGAATGTCAATCATCCCAAATGAGAACTCTGTCCAAATAAGTCAAAGAATTAATGCACCTGTACAGGAGCTAGTTAAAAGCAAACAACCTGCTATATGTATGACATTCACTTCAGAAATTCTGTTTGGAGTGTAATGCTTTTCAAGGTTTTTATCTCCTAGTATAGAGCAGTTTGATTTCTTAATCTTTAATTAACAATTTTAATACAACAATTTTAATTAAACAGTTTTATCAAATTTACCAAATTCCCAGACTAAAAGGGTAGGACTAACATGACCCTTTTTTCCTCCCCCCAGCTTTCAGTGTGCTCAAGTTGACTTTCTGAGACCAAGAATTCATTTTACTTGAATTTCATGTGTCTTTTAATCCTCATAGTAGATTTACTCAGCACTGAAGGCAAGCGAAGACAGAATTTGATGTGATAGTCCAAATGCAACTGAAAGATAATGCAAAAAATCACAGGCTGGAAAAATATAATTCCTATGCCAAAATTGTAATTGACTCAAGTAAAATTAACGTATGCATGAAGGTTTCTCCTTATTTTGAAAGCCAATGAATAACAATAAAAGTTCAGACCTTTAATCCCAGTATTTTGATAGCAGACCAAGAAAACGGAAAATAGTTGTCTGACTTCTAAGAACAAAACGGAGATTCTTTGAACCAGAACCCCGAGATTCTGTCCACTGACGACAGTAGAAAATTTTCCTCAGATCAAATATCAAAGAGCGAAAGAACAAAGACAACCACCTCCCGGTAGCTAAATTAGAAATGGCAGTTGTTTTACCAAATGTGTATCATTTAACTACATTGCTGAGAAAAGAGAGAGACCCGTGTTGTCACTGGTTTAAGGCAAATGTTTAAATTGGCCATTTTATTTTTCAGCCAGTACCTTTTTATTGTATGTTTTTGGGGAAGACAAAAAAAATACTGTAAAGGTACACATAATGTATTAATAACAATCCTTCTATGAAAATCTGAAAATTTCAGGCTCCTATAATTTGAAATACAGTAGAGCCTGAAGGTATTTTTTAAAAAAGTTTCTGTGTGCAAGTCAAACGACACTGAATTTTCTTTGCATTTCTGGTTCTGTAAGATCAGTTCAAAATGACACCATAAATTTAGGATCAAACTTCTCTGTGCTTCTTAGACTAGCAGAGACTAACTGCAATCAAAATTCCTGGGGACAGAGGCAATTACGTTCTCCTATAAGACCCTACGGATGAGACAGATGAAAGAATCCAACAGAAATTGAGTCAAGTCTTTTGCCTGGGGAGAAAAACCCTCTTGGAGCCTTGGGAAAAAAAATCATCTCTGGGGCTTTCAGACAGATTTAGCTCCCTGAACCTCCATATTAAAGGAGAAACATTTTTGCTTTTCATTAGATACTTGCGTATCTTCAAAGGCAATCTTAAATACACACGTTTAACACACAGTGACACATGAACTAGGTATAACATGATTAATCCTCTCCCTACAGGAAAGGGAGGATAAGAAAAGACAGAGAGACAACCCACTGAAAGATTTTTGTCTAAGACCGTAAATTTCCTTTCTTCAAAATAACCTGTAGGGCAGATAAAATATTAATGTAAGAAAATCTTTTGAAATAGTACAGAAGATGGCAGCGCATCAACAAAACCATTCCTCAAACAGAAAGTAATTGCCTAAGGCCAAATTCTTGTAAATGCAAGTTAAGAAAACCAGTGGCTTAACTCCTTCACATCATAGAGGCTCCCCGGACGCTCAAGCGCATGGCATTGCATTGCTTTCCTCCCAGCACTCTCATGGTTCCTAGGTCTTGGTCATGTCAGGTATTTCTCTGTCTTTTGGAAGACATGGAATTGGTGATTTCCATGGTCATATTGTAACAGAAATGTAGGCAAGCAGGTATAAGGGAGGGAAAGTGAGAATTTTCTAAGAGTTTTGAGGAAAACCAACACACCTCTACTGTTTTTTTTTTTTAATTTTATTTACCTGCCTGAAAGGAACGGGAACCAAAACAGCTGTTTCCTGTACTAATTCAAGGGGCTGCTCACACTCTAGCACCGCAGGGAGAGCACGTACAGAACAGATTTTGGCTGCACGTGTGCGGGTGGGTAGTGGACAGGAGGGGACTTAGGCACTCAGTAAGTTAATTCATCTGCAATTGCACGAGTCCTGCAAATCCTCTCAAATATTGATCAGATCAGCATGAAGAGCACAGCTAAGCCTTGTCAGCACATCTGTGTGCTGCAGATGATCTGTGCCACAGCAGAAGGAACAGCTCAGCCCCAGGATTACTACAGAAGAAAATACATTGGGTGGGAGGTAAACCAGCAGTCTCCTGTCCCAGATTTCATTCTCCAAGAACAAAAATACCCATCTCTAAGTCTTCTTTTGTGTGATTCAGTCTGCCTGCACACCTGGAACACACCTGTATAAATTCACCTTTTAAGAATGCGGGTGGTTACAGCTGCACACAGTATTAGTGTGCCTAGTGGAGCTTTGATGCATTAACACATTCCATAAAACAACATATTTATCTCAGAATTACTTCTGATACCCCCTGGGATTGCACTTTCTTTTTCATAATATGTGGGTGATGCAGCCTTTACATGTTCAACTAGTGTGTTACAGCCCTTTTCCTCACCATTTAATTTTGGCAGACAAGTTGACAGTTTATAGCTAAAATGATTCTAGTAACTCCAGCATGTGTGATCTTGTACTTTACATAGTTTAATTTTATCTTAAATTTCTCTGTAAGGAGAAGTGTAAGGAACATCTAGGTCCTTCTGTCCTCCACTGAATCAATTTTGTCTCTTTGTACTTTACTGTGCCAAGTTTATTATTGCAAAAATTAAGCAAAATTGGCCCCAGCAGGCTTCAGGCAGACTTTTCCAACCAGACTCCCTGCTTCAGGTTCTGTGGAAGTTTATAGATTGCAAACAAACGAGTTATTCACTATTCGTCATTGTAAGCTTTGGATCGAAGCTACACTGCATGCACCCAAACTGCTGGTAACATAAGCAATACCAAGAACTCAGGACTAAGAGAGAGGCAAACAAAAAACTGTAGATCAACAGTATACAACGAATGAAAAAATTCTGCAAAGCCTCCTCACATCAAAAGACGTTTTCCATTCACATAAAAGAGCCTATAATCAGGCCTTAATGAAAACGAAAAAGTGACGAAGAATGTAACACTGAAATTCAACTTCAAGCAATGCCATTTCATTCGCCAGTTAATGAAAGAAAGCTGAAAAGCCAACAATTAAGAGAGAGAAATGCGGAAGATAACAAGAGTGAAAAATCTAGTCGGTGATAACAGCAGAGATAGAGCAATGAAAACAACTGAAGGGTTGAAATTAGTGCTTTCATGAAGTCTGCACAGAAAGATTTGTGCAGTTCTGCTTGAGCAATGAATTACCCACTGTGAATCATGCTCTTAGGATCCTGAGTACAGAAGGATTTCAAAGGAGAATAATAAAAGTGAATAGGGACTGAAAATAGCAGAAGAAAGGTCAAAGCAATCTTTGTAGTTTAACTGGGAAACATCTAAAGAGAAGAGTGTTCAGGAGACGTGAAAGTTGCCTTCACATTTGTGAAGTGTATCAACAAGTGACACCCAAAAGAAACACTCAACCTCTAAAAGAAAAAAAAATTATGTCTGAAAATGAAATTGTCTCAGAATATGCAGTAGATTGCTAGAAGCACATGAAAAAACACCTACTGGTTTCTACAAGAAAATGAGACACATTTTTAGGGAAAACAAAACACAACTTTATCTCTCTAGGTCTCGTTATTAAGCAGACCCTGAGGATGTCCAGCAATTCTGTCTTGTAATAAACTGCTTTTCAGTTAGTCAGTGTATGCATAATGAGGAATCTAAAGAACATATATAACTATATAGAGATAAATATGTAGGAGCTAAATAGCGGATACATAACAAAACTGTTCATTTACACAGTTAAATCATGGAACTTAAATCATGGAAAAACAATCATGTGATAGTCTTACCCTACAAACCGATTATTACTGCTTTTCTCTAAAGTCCCAATCTTGTTTGTGAGCATAACATGGACAAATCATATCGAAACCCTGAAATCAGTGAATTTGTATTTCTACAAATAGCCTATTTCCCAGGAGCTGTCTGTCCTCAGGCCTGCGTCCACCATCTCTGTAGGACCACTAACCCCAGGAACGAGGACTACAAAGCTCATTTCCAATTTAAACGAATGCTAACAACCCAAACACAATCAACTTCAGCCACTGTTCACAATATGGTATTTCATATTGAGTACAACTGAAACCTGGATGTGGGCCTGGCAGCTCTTGCCCTATGCCATATGTATTTGCTGCTTCCAGTGGCCTCCATTTGTGGCCACTGGAAGTGCCACTGTCCCCCTTAGCTGCTGGTATGACACAAACCAAGCAAGCCAAAAAAGTAGACATTTATCTTGGTTTGGAATCATTTCACCTCTGTGCATTGTGATTTACTGATGGACCTTTGGTTATTACAGTTTTATGTAAATAATTAAATCACGATAAAGACTCCACTTTAATAGCGGCAGACATTAAACATGTAGATGTTTGTAACAAGTACAATTTGCTTTGAAATAAGGATTAATATTACAACTCTAGAATAAATAAAAATAAGAATAATAAAAATAAGGTCTCAATAAAAGGAACTCAATATACACAGTAAACTCAGTAAAACTATATCTAAATGCTGTCTGCTTAAAGAATAATATCATGAAAAAGAACTACTTCCAAATACCCCCCTAAGATCACCTTGGATCATTTCCCCAGTATCTATGGTTTTTAGAATGAGAGCAAGCAGCAGTACGAAAATGAAGTGCGTCTCAATTTACCCTCAGACACATGAGTGTTCTCAGAAAGCATCCGACAGCAAATCTGCACATCTGCTGCAAAGAGAGTTCTGAAATAGGGCGTTCTGCATTCCCAGGGGACAGGACACACAGTACACAGGGTAATTTTTTCCTCTCTGGGCTTCACAAGTGCCCTATTCTTGTAGGGCTATAGCGCTGCCACAACTAACAGAAGAAAAGCACTGGAAACTAATAAAGCACTGACAATCTAAAAAGAAACAAAGTTAGGAATGCAGTGAATGTTTTTCATTAATTCTCTCACATATGGTTTTTATTGCCATCCAAAAATGTCTAAATGTCTGTTATTACTTTATAATAAGTGAACAAGTGATTCACGTACAGAGCTGCTATCACGTAAAACCAAACACAAACTGAAATATGGAATCTCAGCAGAAACAAAAAAAAAGTTTTATCTTAAAATAACCAGGACCTTCACTTTCTGGGCATAAAAGCATGAATGGTTTATGATTAATACTTTCTAAATGTCTCTGCTGTAATGAAACACAAGATGGTTTTTATAGGCAATTATAAACACCTGCTGGTAAAGAATTTAAAAGAATAACTTTAGCTAATGTCCTACTAATGCTGTGGTAAGCAGCTGCTTACTTCACCCTCCATTTTATTGTATTTTCATGAGTTTTGATGCCTTTTGGTACTGTATTTTATTATAATAAATGGCTCTGGTTTGTAAGGATAAACAAAGCAAGTGTTTAAAGAAAAGCCTAAAAAACACAATCCCCTAAATTCTCTGGAACCTACAGCAAGCATATGGAAGTATGCCTAATACTTCCTCCATTGGATTAGTGTCACACAAGCGTTCCCGTTTTTACTGCATCTGTTTCAGGATATGTCCAGATGCACAGGCTCAGGCTGAGCATTAGAGTCGCTGCAACTCAACCCACGTGGGGAGAGGGAAAAGTCAGCGTTCCGGGGGGAGGAAAACTGGGAGCTGGTACACGGCAACACGCACTGCTCCGGCACAGGGCTGGATGGAGGAAAAATCTGAGGAAGCTCCGGGGAATTTCAGCAATTGCCCAGGTCCTCTCGAACACAAACACCAACCCCTGCATACCCTGCAGGGGCCTGTGAAGATAGTTTGGATAGCAAGGCTAACTGTGCCTTTCTCTTGCAAGCCCATCGTAGATGAATCTGTGCTTGTTGCTCAAGGCTTTTGCTTTTACAGCCCATGCCAACAGATATCACAGTGACCAACACGCAGACAGTCACAGAGAGCACTGCAATGGCTTCTGCTGCTAGATAAATATGATTCCGAGAGCTAAAAGCGTAAAAATGCATTTCACTACATTTTGTGGCATTTTACCATGGTGACAACATTCAAAGCAGCTTCAGTAACAGCCTGAACTGGAGCTGACTCTAGGACTGTCAAAGCTATGGGCACTGCAACTTTCCAGCCCACTATCCCATGTACATAGCTTCCGCTTATAATACTCTGCTGTTCCAACGTGTTTGCCAAGCCTGTCTGATAAGCACATAAAGACCCTAAGGTGCTTTTACACAGAAGATCTGATCTGAGCACAAACAGCTTCTCACAACAGCTTTATTTATACAGCAATTATTAGAGTCACCTGCTCTGAACAGCGTCTTGCGCTGAAGGGACCTGGTTGGGTGATGCCGAGCTTATACTGCAGAGGAAAATAAAATTGTACAGGTAGCTAACAGGCAGGTTGTTCCTGTAGCAGCAAACACAACGTGGAACCCAGCACACCATCTTGTAACACACTGTAACACACTAGTACACTCACTGGCCCACATAAAAAAAAGAAAAAAAAAAAAAAAGAAAAGTTTTGGAGTTGTAATCTTGGTCGTTTCAGCTTTGTCCGCATTAAAGGCGGAATGATGTTTTGCCACTACACTTGTTTAAAATGTTAGCAAATGCATTTTCTACGACAAGACTTTCTCCCCTCCTCCATTACAGACAGGGCCGTTGGCACCTGAATCGTATTTCCCTGTCGCTCATTCCGGGCAGCATGAGGCTGAGGACAGACTGTGGCAGGACACACAGAGAGCCACCCCGTTCCTTTCTCCACGGAAGCTCACACCACACGCGGTGACAGAGCGGACGGCAGGGCACGCGCTGGAGGCCACAGAAATCAGAGCTACCAGAGGCAGAGAAGGGACAGACTGCCCATTCCTGGCAGAATGTGTAGAACTGTAGAAGCACATTATAAAGAAAGAATTAGTATTTTAGCTGTACGCAACTTGGCACTGAAAAGCTGTGTTGGGTTAGAAGGGGTATTTCTGATGCAATAGCTTTATTTAATTTCTGTAAAGCTAATTTGCAGCTGACCTGGGCATTACTGATTTGTTTTCTTTTTCAGTAACCACCGCTGCACAGATGTACTGCTCCACTGCTGGTGTATAAATTCCCTTGTCTGCTCCCCAAGCTTGTGCATTCCTCTTTTTCCCTATTGATTCTGTAGGATGCTTTCAATAACAATCTATTTAGAATATTTCAAAATACGTAGTATCTCTAGAAAGATAAAGTACTTGGATTCAAGTTAATTTTGGCCTCAGTACAACTTATGGTAACTTCAAAACAATTTGAGTAGTCTTTTATTTATTTATTTATTTATATATATATATATAGACACTTTTTTTTTTTTGGGAAAAAAAAATTGAGGGGAAAGAAACAATGGCCAAAAGTAATCAAAACTGTGCAAAAGGTAATCTTGCTTACAGCGCAGAATTTGGAGTACGCAGATTTGTTAAACAGCAGCAAAGAAAGCACAGGACAGAACCTCTGTACATAGATATCTACATGCTGAGTACAGCATGCACTTGGGTAACATGCTTTAGTTTTGAAACTGCATGCTTCAGTACAGTTTGTAGGACATCAAAGCAGAGTTATTTTGAGACATAAAAGAAGGGATTTCTTTTGTTGTCGCTTTCCACCACTTTCAGATAAACTGCTCCTTTTCCTGTCTGAACAAGCCAGCAGCAGCAGGTGGCCACAGAATGCAAGATTTATTGATGGAAAAAAATACATTTTAGAAGAGACTCATTTTTCCTTTGGGGACACTATATGAAAACGTTCAGTCTCTGTTCTTGTCTAATCAGTATGTTTATGTTGTAATACTGGCAAGACAGAAAGCTGAGATAAAACAAATCTTTTAGTTGGCAGTTCTTAATATCCTGGTATATTAGGCAACAATGAAAGACTTCTTGAGCCTCATCATTTAAATACATAATTCCTCTAAGGAAATTATGCACATGCATATTTATTTTAGACTGCTCCAAAATAATCCTCCCCACATATATCATATGCTATCGTAAACTATTTCAATAATAAAAAAGCATAAAACGCTCAAATCTTTTAAGAGATCATGCATTGATACTCTCTATGGTGAACAGCCAAATAAAAGATTCATGACAGTGCTAAATTAGAAAGCAACCATTGGGCATAGCATAAGTCTTACCTTGGCTGTTTTTTTCACGAGTTGACATTTTTGCTGGTTATGGAATAGAAATAAAATATCTTAAAACTATTTCTACAGTCTCGTTCTCACTTGCTTGGATGCAGACTGGTACATAATTCAGAATTTAATACTTTGTTACTCTGACTTCTCTCTATAGACACATAATTCTCTATATTCCTTTTCTCATAATTCTCTGCATTCACTCTACATTCCATAAAATGGAAATAATCAAAAGTTTTCTGATTTACAAAACCAAAAATGAATCCTCCCACTACCCATCAAAAATTTCTGCCTTTCCTAAAGACCCAATTTGATGAGACTTTCTCCACAATTTCAGAGCTGTACACAGGTCCCGAGTAACAGTTTGTCAAATAAATTCTTCTAGCAATTATTAACGCAATTTTAACTCTGCATCCATCTTTCATAAGTGCACTTCCCAATATATTTATTTACAGGAAATACTATTCAGTTAAAGGCAAATCTTTTCAACTTCCTCCATTATTTAAAAATAAATGGTTTTCTTTACCTTGGCTGACTGTGACATCCTTGTGCCTGGGGAAAAATGCAAAACAGTACCATTAGTATGTCAAACCAATCACTTCTCAAACCAATACCACCTAATTCTGAAATACCATTGCATTTGGCAACCTCAGACTCTCGTGAGAGACTGACTATAGCACAGGACACTAAATAACTGATCTTGATCAACGCATTGCATTTTTATCCACTTAGCATTTTATTCACAACATCTCTTTAGTAACTTAATGTCTTTAGTCCCATGGCAGGCTGCTAAGAGCTACTACATAAACAACAAACAAAAAAAGATTTAAAACAAGTTATGGAGGGCATGTTTCTTGTGCATGGAAAAAAACATTTTGAGAGAGCAATAACCAAAGTGTTTTAAGCTGCCAAACACCTTCAGGCCTGCATGCAAAGCATTTAACACCTGTCAAAACACATTGTCAACACAACAACAACATGAATTTTTCTAGGAATTAACCTTGTTGGACATATGGGTTAACTGTTGGCAAGCTGAAGTTTCATCTAAAATGAATCGATGGAGCATTCCTGAAAGTGCAACATGAGGTCTCCCAGAAATGCACTTTAGATGTCTCCCAAGTTTTTCATTTGTTAGCCTGCTGTCCAGAATGAAGAACGAACTATTCATGGAAAGCCTCAATCCTTTCTTGCAAAGATAGAAGGAATATTAGCATCTGCCTTCAAAGCTACTTCCTCCTGGAATACGACCCCTTGATAAGCAAACGCATTCCATAGAAAAAGTGAATTCATTTGAAACAGAGCAGGTAGGTATGAGTGGCATCCAGTATTTTTAGCTGGATAGAAGTCAAATTTTCATAACAGCAACAAAGGGTCAAGCATACACATGAGGAAAATCATATCTGGCTACTGGCAGGTTCACCCTTCTCCAGGCTGCCACATGAGAAACCTAAGCTGGATTCCCAGCTCTGCCTGAAAAATGTTGGATGACTGGCTGCCATGGGAATCCTATAGTCTTCTCGTGGCTTTATCAGCCTGATTTACAGCTCTGTGCTGGCTTTAAAGACCGAACTCGCTGAACAAAGTTCAAATCCTGGGCTGCTAGTGCAAAGCACAAGTAAAACATTTTTGTTCTGGGGCCCACACTAGGGGCTGAATTCTATTCCCTTGCGTAAGAGTCGGGTAACTATGGGCAAATTAGGCCAACTTTTTTTTATTTGGCAACTACAGATGTGATGTATCAATAGGCATTTGGACCAATTCTCCTATAAATCTGGCACGCAGGATTTGACTAAAAATGAGATTAATGTGTGTAAATACTGCTTTATTACAAATCTGAGCATAATAATAAAGTGTACAACCAATATAGCACTCAGTCCTCCATCAGACCAAAGTTAACAATTTACAACAACTTCAAGTTCTGCACAAACAGATAGTAGTTTATCTTTTTTATTATTTTTTATTTTTTACATATCATAGACTATAGAAATGCAGCATTTAAAGTCTCTCTTAAATAACAACCAGAATCACAGGAAAATGAAAAAAAATCATCTGTATATAATTCAATAGACAAAATGTCAATGAAAGTAAAATTATTAAGAATTTTGAAGTATAGCGCTTACTGTTAGAGATATTTTAGCAAGATACTAGAAACAGAAAAGAAATTTGGTAAATAGAAAATCCTCAAGAGGGAGGATTTTTCATTCCTAAATACTCTCTACCTCCTCTCTGCTATAACTGAAAACGCTAAAGGGCTACAGTGAAAATTAATTATAAAGGGAAAAGCAGCAATTCCATATTTTGCAGAATTCTTCAGGCTAGGCATAAAACTTTTGGTAAATGTGCTGATATCCACATTCAAAATTTATTTAATGTACTTCTGTTGTTCTCATTCCTAGGACCAAAGGAATGCACTTGCACCACTCTTGACCTCATGTAACTATTACTAGTGTCTACTTGACAATCTCTTATGCAAGCTAAGGGGAATAGTACAGGCATGATCATAAAAAGACTAGAAATCACTCTAAAAGAGTGGATCTGAAGGGTTTTATTAGGTTTGGGAGGGAGGAGGTCTCTTCTACTGCATTTATGAAAGATGCAGATGAAGCTTCTCCTACCAGGCTGGGAGAAGCTGCTGTGGCTCAGGGAGACCAGCTCAGAAATTTGAGGCACTGTAACAAACAGGGCAGAGCTCAACCAAAGAGCCAAAGGGCCTTGTTTCTAGAGCCAAGAGCTTAACGGGGTAACTTACAACTCCATTCAGTCGCTTGGCCCTTGCGTTTGAATGCGCAGGGACCAAGCGCAGCAAGAACACAAGCACGGGCACGGCTGCTGCTAGGAGCTTGGTTGATGCAAATCTCCTTGTACTGACTACTGCCAAAAGACACAAGTGGCCCTAGCGAAATGCTTACGTCTGTAACACTGACTTCTTGCTCGTTTTAAAGAGAATGAAGCTATTCTGGCAGGACAGGAAGGGCAGAAGAAAAACCCTGGCATACTGAAGGTCAAGCTAAAAAGATACCTGCCTATCATCCAGAACCTGGACTCGGAAACGTGTTAAGCAATTAAAGAGACCCACCTGAAAGCTTAAGAATACATTTCACAGTTACATTTTACTTTACAAGCAGACTTACCTTTTGCCAAACCCACTGAATTAATTCTGGGGAAATAAATCAGCATTTCCCAATGAGTTTTTAATTATGAAAAGATTGGTTGGAAAGCTACACAAGGGGCATTAAAAGCCCTAAATCCCAATGCATAATTCCACTAACGTTAACACGTAGTATTAAAATATCTTTATACTCTAAAAATACCACATTTACATTTTGTTAAGAATTTAAGATTCCAGAGGCATCTGTAGTCTACTACTATGGCTCTGAAGTTCACTCAAACTTATATGCAACAAACCCTGATACTTACTTGTCAACATGCTTTACCACTGGGGTTATTAGTTTAGGTGCTGTTCTCAACGGTTTGTTCTGACTGTCATCTGAACTCTCCCATGCACTGTGATGTTTTTCAGCAGGAAAGTGTTGCTTTATACTAGGAGAAACAAAAATATATTTTAAAATGACAAATTAGGAAGATAACAATAACTGGGGCTGGAGCGCAACTGACAGATCAAGCAGCAGGCAGCAAAAGCAGAGTGAGGTCTTCCTTCAAGCTGAAGCACGAAACAGGGAAAAAAAAAATTTAATCAAAAAGTTCTAACTGGATGAACGAAAACAGTTGAGCCAGACAGCTGCAAGATATGTCTGATCTGTTCCTTTGCCCATTTTAAAGTGCTGTTACATAAGAGCTTGTATAGAATATCTCTATACGTCAACACTATCATTGCTAACAAACTTAAAAAAAAAAAAAAAAAAAAAAAAAAAAAAGGGGGGGGGGCTTGTCTAAATGTATATTTTTAAGCACTTAAGGAATATAACCAGAAGACTAGAAAAAACTGGTCACTGGCATTAAAACAATAAGCTTAGTTTTTTCAGACTACAATTTCATAATTGGTAAATACGGTACCTTACAAATAAGGTAAGCTAGGTTTGGCCCACTGCTACAGACAATTAAATACACAAATTCTGATAGAGCTTTTCGGCAATCTTGCTGTAGTCAGTTTACACTAATGGCAATCTGAAACGAAGTTTCGTTGTCCTTAGCTTCATGCATAGCTGAATTATGGGAAAAAAAGCAATCTAGTTCAAATGATTTTTCTGACTGATACAGAGGTGCATCTGTCCTGCTAACAATATTACATTTCATCCAGTCAGAATTACTTTTTACAGAAGTAAGTTCCAAACCACAGCTGGGCAATGGCAGCACCTCAAGAGGCTGAAAAAGATCTTGGGACAAAGAAGTTATCAAACCAAGTTAAAGCATTAAGACATTTAAAGGGCTTCCCACACGCATACTGCAAAAGATTAGTAAGCGAGGCTTCAAGCACATCTTTGCAGTGAGATACCAGGCAAGAGAACAACAGGCTGCAAGTTGGACTTCAGTTTGTGCAAGACATGGAGACAGAGCCTTTATGGAGTGTTATAACATGCATCAGTCAGGTGAAAGTTTAAATATTTATTAGAACTGTGAATTCAGACAAAGCAACACAACACAATCTTGTGAGCTACAATAAATTTCGGAGGAGTAAATTTCATCTATTTAAGAGCTTGTTTGGGTCTTCTAAATGCCAAGAAAATTTCATACCTTTCCAAAATTTCCAAATAAGGTGACAATGAATCATTTAAAAAAAAAAAAAAAAAAGGAAAAAACCACACTGAGTGAACTGCATAGTTTTTAAACTCAGAAATAATCGCCCACATGTTCGGATCCATTTGCTGGATTTTAAAAAGCCAGTTAAGAAACAGTACCATTCTCTCTGTGCCCACTTGCCACCAAATTCAGCAGGAACATAGAGGTAATCCTAAAAATACCCCTACTTTCACTTAGGTAAAGCAGTTCTTTAATTTGTGTGTAAAAAGTAGGATTTCACAAACATAAAGGATAAAGTGAATCAGGTCATTCTGCAGTCTGGCAAGGATTGTAGGCAGGAGCAAAACGCAGTCACCTTATGGATAACTTGAGAAGACAGACACCCAAAGGAAGGGTTGCAATGATACTAGTATTTAACAAGTGCTGTTACAATATGTGGTAAGTGGTCACATGTAAAACCTACTCCACTGTTTAGCAACTTTAGACAAAACTTACAAAGCGCATTTTGAGAAACATCAAGTCAGTCTTTGTTATACATTTTTAGAATAATACAACTGATTAGAGGTAATCTATCTTTACCATATTAATATTCCAAGTTACAACAGAATGAAATGCTTTCTTAAAAATGTAGTCAAATAATACTGCATTTTTAGTATTTGTGCTGTTGCAGTTCCACAATATATGCCTCTTTTCTAGCATAAAATAAGCATTGTTAAGCATTTATCAACCGGATCGTGAAATCGGAATTATTTCACATGACTTGTTGTCTAATAGGAACTCAGTATCATTGCAACCATTCTCTAGTTCTGTACTGTGGTACTGTGAAAACCTTTTAGCTGGAGCAGAACCCTTGCTTTCTTGAGTTTGCCTGTGTGTTTGGAGAGTCTGTGAGGAGGGCTGGGGAGAAGGTGATGCTTGAGTTTGTGGATTTTGATCATTAGGATGAGATTCCTCTTTTTTTTCTTTCTGGCCTGGAGGTTTTTCCTTCCTTTTTTCTGTACCGCTGTAAAATAAAGTATAACATCGGGAAGAAAAAAAAAAAAAAAAAAAAGAAAGAACAAACAAATAAATTAAAAAAGTAGTGAAAATGCACTATTTGAAAGGATGGGAGAAGCATATCATAACTTACATATATATAATCACTAAAAGGATGCTTGGTTATCTACTGACTCTGTTCAGATAAGTTAATTATCAATGTGTTTTGCTAGAAGAAGATATAGTAACCAGTTACCAAAATAAAAAGAGGAAGGAAAAGGTTTATTTTCTTGGGTTTTTTCTACATAGATGTGCTAAGTTTACTCTGATTTAAAATTGATTTTTTTTTTGATTTGCCCTGCATCCTACATTGGTTCTACAGAGTCCAAACCTGTTATAACTCGATGCACAACTCCAACAATTTTTTTTGTCCGTCTCAGCCAAGGCTCAGAGCAAGGGCAAGGAAGAAGTATGACGATGAGTTTAGCCCTGTTGAGAATCCAAACCTCTGGAGCTATTTCTGGATGTGGCAGGTACTGCTATCTCTGCTTTTGCCGACGACCCTGGCTTACATAAGCCAGCAGCACAGCGTACCAAAGGAAATCAGCACTGAGAACTCACCACAGTTCTAACTTGTAGTTAACTACATCAACCTGTCTCATCACTTCTTTAAAACTTTCCGTAAACAAGCCAGAAATATGCCTTTTTTTTTTTTTTTAAATTGATGGATTTATTTATGTTAACATCTGAAACAAATTTTACAACACATTAAAAACACATCATTAACAATCTTAGATTCATTGAGGTCTACTGAGTCGAGGGCAAGATTAGTTAAAAGACACTTTGTATAGAATAGAAGCCTTTGCAATATTCTGACCCACACAAACAGCAGGACCTGGAGGGGGGGGAAAAAAAAAAAAAAAAAAAAAGGGTATTCTGCAGTATAGCGTGTATTTTTTGAAACACCAAAAGACATCTTCCAGAAGAAATTTCTCATTGAAAGCAAAACAAACAGATACAAGCACTATCTAAAGGGTGTGGCGGTGGTGGATTTTTCATTAACGTTCAGAGTAACCTGCAAAGCAAATGAAAACAAATAAACAAACAAAGAGAAATTGTACCTTTTTGAAGGGAAGAGAGGAAGCCAAAGACTTCTACCTTCTTAATACACTTCCCCCTTCCCCTCATCTAAATTACTCAGATTTCATTTACTTTTTTTCACAGAAAACTATATAATAGTAATAAACAAAAATAAGACCTGATTCTAATAACACCTAAAGTCTTTTCCAATTCATTTTCTTTATTTCAGCTGAAGTATATTATCTGTCAAAAGAAAAAACTCTCAACACGTAAAAGAGTTTCTAACTTTTCCAAAGCCTTCCAAAGTAGCACTGAAGAACAGACTGAATAAAACAGAACAAAAACAAAATACGAAGTATATTTATAAAGATCGTTTAGGATTTCTTTCTTAATCTATAAAATGTTTAAACACTTCAATATAATGCATTAATCATTTTTTTTTCAGAAAGACCAATGAAAAAACAGAATGTGCTTTCCCAATTCTCTAAGGCATAAATGTAATTATGAAGAAATAAGCTTGAAGAACAATGGGGTTTTAGTAAATAAATTTATAGTCAGAAGACCCTAACTAACTAGAATCCTAAAAATAATTTCATCACAAGACTTAGCTTGCTTTATTAGCTACAGAATTACAATGAGAAACCTTAATCTTCTCTACAGCCTCTGGCAAGAAATGCAGCATAGAAAAGTAAACTCTAAGAATTTCTTGTCCCTAAAGAAAATAGTAAGAGGCTCTTTATTACTCTGCTGACAGACGTGCTTATAGAACATTCACACTCCATCAATGCAGAATTACTCATGGTGAAGTCCATCTGCTAGGATAGAGCACGCTTTCTTCAGAAACCATCTTTCTGAAAGACAAAACTGAACTTTCCTTTCTGCTCTCAGGATGTCAAAATATGTCTTAACACTGATAAAAGAGACAGGGGCCCCAGCAGGAGGACAGAGAACAAGCCCATGCAGTGACGTGCAGAACTGCAGCTTGCGAGTGGACATCACGACAGAACGAGGGCCCGCAAGCCCCTTGCTCTGCATCCGAAGGCGGCCCAAAAGAGCTAGCGAGCGTGGCCGTTACTTGCCATCGCTTCTCACTGCATTTTTTGCACTGTGCTATTTGTAGCGACAGGCCAGCAACTGTGCGACTCTCTCTTGAGTTGCTCCAGATGGCGTGGCTGAACGCCACCAGCCGAGAGCAGCAGATCTCCTAACTTACCACTCGGTCTCACACTTCCTGTCTTCTCATCCCGACCCATCTGATCCATCTCCCAGAGACCACAAGTTCAGTGTGGGGATGTCCTCAGGGCCATCGACAGCACTCACAGCTACAAAGAGCTCATTGCACATCGTTGTCTTCCCACCCCTGCCATTGGGTTAACACCTTAACTTCCTCACTGAGTCACAAGAGCCACTGTTTTCTTCCCGAATTGCCACACAAAGTAAACGTGGTCTTCCAAAGCCAAATTTTTGGGAACCCCCAGGTTGCTTGCAGGCTTCTCCTTGTTTTTTAGTGCTATTTTACATTAACTGCCAAACTTGTACGTAATTCACTTTCTTGGTGTTGAATATCTGTGAGGCAGATTTATTTGGTTAGCGCTCTTCTGGTAAAATCTTCAGCTTAATTGTATTATGACTGTACTTCTCCCACTAATACCTCTTAAGTATTGTGCAATAACTGAAACCAAATCAAAAATAGCACCTTTTTTGTGGGTTTCTGAAGACTGGAGGTTCTGGGAAGCAGTCCTTTAATGCATCCAAAAATTCTTTCCAAATCCCAATTCGATGAGCCATTTCTTAAGTCTACATGTGGCTAGCTGAAATCTATTATTACTATCTGTCCTAATTTTGCAGCTTCTCTAATTTCACTTAACACACTGCTTCATCCTTTGGACCACAACACTGGCAACTCTAGTGGAGGGTGGTCATCCAGAAATATGAAGACTGTTCCTACCAGAAGCTGTTTTTAGAAGTGTATTTATTCCTAAGGAAAATGATCAAAGAGTTCTCTATGACAGTCTCAGTGCCATACCACATAGAAATATGTTTCCAGTTCTAGTGATATAGAAGGTAAACAACATTTTTGTCAAAAACTGGTTCAGCTACTCTATTATATGTCAGTTCCAGACCGTAAGGGTTACATTTTCCAAACACGTACGTGACTTGATCACTGACAAGGAAGTATCCTCTATCCGTTGTTCACACTACATTCCCGAGCCTTGGTTTTAGTGTTTCTGAAGTGACAGCTGAAATGTTAGCATACCTTTGGTGAAATGATACTCAGTGCTGCAGTGCAGCTTCTGAGTCATCAGATCATCTCCACGATTTCACAGCGTCCAGGTTTGTAGAACAAGGATTAAGTTGTCCAGGAAATGAAATTGTTTATTCATAGAAGAAATTCTTAGAGATAGAAGGCCTACAAAGGCCATAGCCTAAGAATATTAAGACTGCACAAATCAGAGAAACTAAACTGCAAGTAGGTTGTCTTTACTTCTGAGAAGCAGGGCTACCTGTTTTGAGAACAAGAAAGGCCACAGGCAGCTTTAATGCCATTAATAATTAAAGTATAATTCTACCTCAACAAACGGCCATATCTACCTGCTGAACCAGTTAAACCTCCAGCCTGAAGAAAAGGTGAGTTAGAAAAGAAAAGACAAACTGACCAAAGATTACCTGATCATCCTTTGGCCTCCCTACTTTTTATCATGACAAAAACTTTAGGTTTAAACATCCTAAATTTCTTAGGTGAATTTCAAATAATAGTTCCATTTCCTTATGATCCTTGCTAGGGTCACTATTTGGCGCTGACCGCTTTTGTCGCAGACAACTAAAGAGAAGACCTGCTCTTTCCTAAAGCAAGTCTAAAAGAAGGGAGTCGCTTATCTTCAGCTGCCCTGGAAGCGCAAAACCATCTCCTGAATGATTCATTTGGGGAGCAAAATCAATCAAATACAGCAACCCTTCTTCTCATACAAAACTTTTCCTCTTTTGACCTGTGCAGATCTCCTTCTGAAGAACTAAAGGGATGCCTAGAACTCCACTCTGCTCTTCTTCTGCAGTCAAATGTTTAGCAGCCAATGAATCAAGATGGTGATTCAGCAAAAAAAACACAAACTGAACATCACAGGAATTGGACTGGCTCTCATCAAAGGGCCAAGGCTAAGATTAATGGGAAAGCGCTAACTAACAAATACCTTCCTGCAGGAATGTCTTTTGTCCCAGTGCCTGTCATACTAGCAGACAGAGACATTCTGCAATCAGTTTCTAATTTATTCCTCAAAAGTAAACATAAAGAATTCAATGAAAAGAAAGATCTGCAATACTACACAAGTGAGAAGAATGAAGAACAGAATATTACCCTTGCTTTGTGAGTTACAAAGGGTACCAAGCTTTTTTTTCTTTTGCTCTCATATAATTTATATTTGCACACAGACATTTTATTCCCCAAAATATATCATTTCACTGTCCTGTATGCACAGTATTTACATCCACACTAGAAGATAAACCAGCTACTGGAGTTAACAGAGTACTCCACAGAGGCCAAGAATTTGCCCACATAATTTACCACGGTTATATATTAGTGCATTCTCTGTTCTGTGGCTATATCTGGCGGCCTGTTCTCTCTAACAAATAGAGATAGATGCAGACTACTGACTAAAGACGACATGTAATGACTATTTAAGAGACTCCACAGAAAAAAGTAATTACAGAACTGTGCTGACTGTATGTAGCTGCAGCCATTACATGAGGGAAAAAGGGGTATTTTTTGGTGTTTAACTCATTTATACTATAAATATTTAAGCAGTATTATTTTTATACATCTGAGATCTGACCTACTCTTTGCACTCAAGACAAAGTCTTCTTTTTTTCCCCTATTATTTTCTTGAAGAGAAAATAAATAAATAAATAAATAAAAATAGGACCAATACCTGAAGGAATTTCAAACCATACAGTATTCCATACAGGAATTTCAATCCATTCGCCCGCTCTGTCCCTTAGCAAGAACATATTTTGGACAGTTCATACTATTAAAAAAGTCTCCATTTATGAATTCTTTTTAGAATCCTGCTGTAAGCCATCCAGCAACATGCCACATTTCTAACGCTTACTCTTGCCTTACTACATTTCAGAAAAGCTCCAACTGAGGGCTGTGCAGAACAAAATCCAACTCCACCTCTGCTTTTTCCTGGGCTGTAGAGGGAAAGAGAATTAAATATAAATTTCAGTTTTAATAACAAGTAGGTACCTTTTTGCAACAGAAGAAATTGTTTCTTTTCTGACAACAGATATAGAAGAACCGTGGCTTGTTTTCCTGCTTCCCGTACTCCCGTTGGTTATACAGGACATCGAGATAGCTTCTCGGAGGCTTGGCTGACCTAAGGAGAAAGTGAAAAAGATAAGGTTTTACAACTGTGTCCCAAGGTCCATCTCAAAAAACAAAAGCTACCAGAGATGGCTCGAGTATTGTACAACAGCAGGAGTTCCAGTATTCAGGAAGGCAGCTTGGCCTTTACATGGCAATACGTGTTTATGAAAGCCCAGGACAAATGGGACGCTAAGAAAAAGAGGCACGTAGAGACACGCTTTAGTGATGGGGGTGAGGGTGATGGGTTTGCACTTGGGCTTCATGATCTTGAAGGTCTTTTCCAACCATAATGATGTTAGGATTCTAAAGGTTCTCACCTTTAGAAAGCTAGCCAGGGAGATAAGGACAGAGAAATACTGTATGTAGGGGTCGGAGACAGAGATGACATGATAGGAAGACAACAACTAGCTACAGAGAGGTAAAGAGCTGGGAGTGGAAAGGGCCAGACACAGCAGATAAACTGTGCTGGGAAAACCCAAAAGAGAAATACAAGCTAAGGAAGCCAAAAGGTCAAAAATGGGAAAGCGTGGGAGCTAGAGACTGACAGGAGGCAGTCTCTCCACTCCTATCCTCACTGGAAATAACTTCATTCTGTAGCACATCACATCTTCCAGTTGTGCTCCGTGGAGAGGCTTATAGATGATTACTGCTGGTATTAGAAAATTGGTTAGCTCAAACTACTGACAAACAGCAGAGCAGAATACTTCAACTCTATCTTTTCTTCTAAGAAATACATGATTTTTCTTGAAAAAGTTAAAAAATTTGCTCAAAAAAAAAAAAGCTCAAAAAACCTGCATGTAGGAACACCCCCCCCCAAAAAAAAAAAAAAAAATAGTTCTCAGCGTTTGTTTTCAGCTGCCCGTTCCACCTAGAGCGCACACGTTACGGTCGGGCCTGGAATTGCCGCTCCGTTGGGGGCAGTGAGCAGCTGCTCCGCTGAGGCGCCGCTGCTGAGGCGGAGCGGAGGGAGCGGGCGCTTCGAGGGAGGCCGCCGCGGGCAGATGCCCATTTCACTCATGGCAGAAGTTTGAAACTATGCAGGAATGTGGGAGGGGAGTGCGAGGACGAGCACGGATGTGAAGGCTCTGCTATTTAAAGAGGTGCCTGGAGATGGCCACGGGCTCTCAGGGAAGCTTGAGGCGTTTTACTCAAACCCAATGTTTCAATGGTTTCATGAAGGGCCAAGGCTCTCCTGTTTTAGGTGCGTGTCGTGACATGCAAGCTACTGCTCACTGACTATTTTAACCCCCTTTACCCTGTGATTTTCGATTTTGTGCTTCTCCCCTCAGAAGCATTATATACTCTGAAAAAAATCCAAGAATCTCACTTCATCTCATACTAAACATCCAATAACCGGTGATTACTTTTGTGACTATCTCCTCAGCTAATAGGCAGGCGGGAGATTGTTGCTGCCTCTCGTGGGATCACTTCAGCAACAGTATAAAGGACGTATAGGCAGGAAAACAACCTCCTTCCTTGGCAACCTTGGAGTAGTGTGAAATAGATAAAGCACGTGTACTGCTTTATCTGTGTACTGATGATAAAAATGAGTAGTAAAAAAAGCATTTGGACAATTCTGTGCACCAGAGGCAAAATAACACACAGAGGTATTACACAAACGCTACCAGCATTTGGTCAATTTGTCCAGTTGGAACTTTAATTCAGTCAGTTTGGGTGGGAAACAACTACTTATTTTAAACAAGCAACTCATGAACAAGAATATCTGTCAAGGGAAGACCAGATTTCAGAAGTTCCTAGGTGATGCTAAGAACCGTGCCTGCCTCTCTGCTGCTTGAAATGTACTAAGCGGCACATGAGCACATCTGAAACTGAGATCAGGAAAGCCAGAAGGAATATGTGAAAAACCCGAGGCAAACAAGAATAGAGGAAATCTGAAGAAGGCGATGACAGACGAACAACTGAAACACTGCAAAGACTGTTGTCAATCTTCCTGGATGCTGCACAGTTCATCTTACTGCAACTCTTTACAACTGGCTAACACCTTAAGATACTTTTAAAGATACTTTTCTTTTGAATACAAATTTTACTTTTAGGGTTAATGCACCCAATAAAAATAGCAAAAAAACCCCGAAGTATTTTTATCTTTCTGTAACTTAGAGGTTTTGCTTCTTGTTTTTAATTTGCAAGAACAAAAAGATAAAGGCTCAAAAAGCACTTTTAGTAGCAGAAGTATATAAATAATCTTGTTTTACTTCTGTTGACAAGTAACACATCATCTTTGTGGAGTATCAAGGTCTCTGATTCACTCTTGAACTGCAGACAACATTAAGAGCTCTGTCTACTTATCACAACAGACCCATGCCTCTCCGGTCAGTGCAGGAGCAGCTTTGCAGAAATGTGATTCAGGAGACATAAGAGCAAGCATTTTCCCTCAGTAAAAAGTATAAAGAACAGTAGCCAGGCAGTATATATGATATAGGGACTTAGAAAGATGGAAAAAAGGGTTTGCTTTTCCTGAGCAAGGTGCACGTTAATATGAACATTTTGCTCACAGTCTACACTTACAAGATTTTTTTCTCAATATAAAAATGTCAGTCCCCATTTACGTCAAAGAGCAATGGAAATCACTAATAGCTATTATAAATAACACTGTAAATCAAGAGCATCATACCACGTTAAGCTAAGTAAAAAGATATATTATCATGTGTAAGAATTTATTCTTGTTTAAGGGGGTTATGATGCTAAATGATCTGTGCAGCACATCTTAGTTTTAGTAAGTAGACAGCACAGTTAGGTGCGAGATGAAAATTTTTTGAGGGAGGGGGGAAAAAGCCAACCAAACAACCCCCTCCCCCTCTCAAAACTTAAAAAAACAAGCAAACAAAAAAACCACACCATCGGCATCTCTCTCACACTTGTGAATAAAATCTTGGTCAGTCACAGTTCAATGTGCCCCGTTTTTCATGTGAAATAAAACGAAGGAAGAGGAAAAAAAAAAAAAAAAAAAACATGCACACACTAAGCTCCTGTTCAAACTCAACACACAAAAGTAGCTTTGCCAGTTATTACTGGTTTTATTTTCTAGCTGTATATTAAGCTTTTACTAAGTCTTTAAAAATGAACTTATTTCTAACAGAAATCCCAAATGATTATTTGTAAATACATGTAAAGTGAATTTATCGGTAAATACATATAAACCAAACTTTAAAACTATGAGGAAAAGAAGGAAAAGCAAGTTTGAGGCATGAGAAAGCTCCAAAATAACTGGCTACTCATGCAGTCAAAAACCCAGAACTATAATCTTTCTGCCCAAAGATGCAAAGATGATACTCCAGGGAAGTCAGTCCTCTTGTCCAAAAACTTGCATTTCTCTTCATGGCTCTTGACCTGCACATTGCTACGGCCAAAAGGCCTCAAAAATTAATAATATTATAATTTTCCCCACTGTAAAGCCATAGCAGCCAAAAACAGTTTTGCTTCAAAGAACCCTGAAATGATGAAGCAGCACAGAGAAAAAAAATTCCAGATCAATAAACTAAAACGATTAAGTTTTCCCACATCTCTGCCAATATCACATTGTATGTCACTTGCTAAAATAAACAGTCTGAAATATTTCAGAGGGAACCGCACTCAGCTTTATCTGCTAGTTTGGAATAAGAGCCAGACATAAACTGAACATAAAATGAAAGCCAGTGGATGCTGAGCAGGATTAAAGCCAAATTCTCAGAGATCAAAGTTGCGAAAAAAAAAAAGTCATTTATGGATAAGAGTCATCTCTGTTCTGAAAATTTTCATATAATAATATCTGTTGAGTTCAAAAGAAGCATTTCAATAATGTGTCAACTCTATACATGTGTGAATGAAAGATAAGTAGGATTAGAAAAAGCAGACTACAATAAATCAAGAACCTATCTCCAATGCTTTATCAGCCTTTATTAGCTAACTGGGGAAAAAGTGAAGGAAATCTATAAGAGGCAGTGCTAAGTTTTGAAAATGTGTCTCTTGTGATAACATAATAGCTTTTATTTCCAAACATAGATCTAAGGTACAGGGGCTAAAGACTGGTTCGTAATTCACTTTGTTCCCCAAACCAGTTATAATTCTCTCTCTCTTTTGGATCATTTCAATTCACATCAAGTAACTGCAGCGCTGTTGAAATACTTTCTGCATATACTTCATCTAGTTGGATTTAAAACAAACAAACAATAACCCTCAACAAATAATTTAAGATTTACTTAAATGGGAATTTCTTAGCTTTTTCATGATGTGAGGCATGCGAAACCAGTCCCTCTCCAACAAGTTTACAACAGTTTTCAGCAAAATTTGAGAGGAACATAAACATCTCAAATATATTTGCCTAAAAGTTTTCAGCAAATAAAATAAAACTGAGATCCTGTTCAATACTCCTGCCATGGACAGTCTATGCTCAGTAACGCTATTGGACAGAAGTCACACAGGCAAGCCACAGGAAAAAAAAGATTTAAATAATTCTAAACATAGCAGAACTTCCTTCTTAAAAATAAAATTATGAAAATTTTAAAGTATGACAAATTCTGAACTTACTTCAGGATGTTAAAAAAAATGTATGAAAGCAACTACCTTCTGGAGCTTCAAAGAATGTTCAGTCACTCATGGAAGACATAGGCAAAGAAACAGCTTAGGAATATTCAAACTCCATTTGAAAAGTACTCTATTTTGGAGAAAAGAGATTTTTCTCTCAACATTTCAATTTATTCAGCTATCTGTCAAATACTAAGTGTCAAATTCTAATCGAGAGTTCACAAGTCAGAAACACTTTTTTCTTCCATCACATGCACAAAAAATACAGGTCAAGGTAAGATTCTAGTTCAAAAATAATTAACAATGTAAATAAGTAAAGAAAAAAATCAGTATCACTCACTACCTAGAGCGAATACATTACCTTTTTAATAATTTAATTTTAAGAGAAAATTAAGTTTTGATAAACATGCTTTTCTTCTAATAGCAATTATATGTAGGTGGAAAACAGTATTTCAGATGTTTCTTATACCTTTTTATTGAATGACAACTGCACCAGCCTCAGTTGACTATCAGCTCTTAAGAAAGTATTATTTATCATTTCCTATCCCTTACTACCTGAATAGAGGCATGTTCATATGTAACATTTTCAGAAAGTAGAGCAACTGCATCACTAATATCTTCAAATGCAAGAGAATCCCTCTCAATGGGGATAAATCCTCCAACGAGGATAAAATAAGCACAATCTTAGGGACGATTTAAACATTTACTTACGTTTTTTTCCCCTAGTCTCTAACTAGTGGCTTAAACTACCAATACGTATGTTTTATAACTTTAACTGATCCTGCTAGAGACAAAGTTATTTTTTTCAGGTGTTGCATTCTTAGAAGTCCAAGGGAAGCCAAGCCCTCGCTCTGACACATGGCTCCCAGGGCAGGAATTTCGGACCGCTCCAGACACAGGGGAACCGAACTGCTCATCGGTGTGGGAGAGCAGCTTACTAAACACACACAGTCCCTTTTTCTTCCCCCATCCTGAAGTGTTATTCTTTTGCAATGATTTTCCAAAGGTACAATCCACTTCCTCAACCGATTTCTGAATGAGATAAATCCAAAGATGAAACAACCATGTTTAAGTGTGACATTCTGCAACAGCTTGATACACTCTGACAATGACAGAATAGCCACTCAAGTGTTATCAAAAATAAGCAGGTTCTTATTTTAAAAAGTTCTTGACATCATTCAATTTTTAAACACTTGTGCTCTTAGCTTGAATGGTTCTATATCACTCTTCACGATGCTTCTCGGGAGAATTTGTCCATGTTGTTCCAAAAAGCATACAAAGGCAGAAAACATATATCCAAAAACTGGAAGAGCAGGAAACAAGATTTAGGATATTTACCAGCACAACTGGAAGTATTCCTGCAGTCCTACAGTTCTGAGTATTTTCTTGTTTTGCTGCAGAAATTAAAACTGGATTTTCCTCTGCCATTGTCTGTCCTTACTTGGTTTACCTGGGTATCGACCCTTAGTTCATTAACGTTCTCTCATTCAGACTCTTTGAATGAAGGGAGGAAGATCGAGAGCAATGAGACACAGGAGGAAAAAGAGAAAAAAAGAACAATATAAAGAAATGAGGAAGTCGAGCAGAAATATAGAATTTTAATGTAGAAAGAACAGACTGCACTAAACCCAATACCTGGAAAACCCATTAAGATCCCAAGCGTGTCGTAATTTGTTTTGTGAGCATACAGCCTGCAAATTTCAACTGGACTATTCCCATGAGTGAGTAAAATGTCACAGGTACCAATTTGCCAGGTTAGTCTTAACATGGCATGTAAGAGTGGTCTATCCATCACTACTAAGAGCATTTTCCATATCTATATCTCTATGTTCAGGAGCTTAAACGTTTACCTGACCTACAATCTGAGTGTGTACCTGATGCTCATTAAATCGTTAAGACTGAAACCACAAGTGCAAGTCTAAGTTAAGCTTTTATTAATGTAGCTTACTGAACTTTGGAAGCCAGTTCTGCATTTCCCACGTGCGGCTGCCCTTGCAGATCCCCGAGGTCTCTCCCTCAATGAAGTAAAGGCTCCTCAGCTGCCAGGCTGCACTGCTGTGGGAGCCAGGCTCTGCCAACCACCACCCACTGACTTCAAAGTCACTTTGCGACCTGAACTTGCAGACAAGTTACTTGATGTCAACTGCTGCCCAAGTGATAGGAAAGGCTCCTCCGGAGGATTCAACCTGCGGCAGAGGCTTCTTTACTTCCAAGCCGAGAAAGGCCGTGAACTGTTCTTCCTCTACGGAAAGACACGTGGGATGCACTTGCTGGTAGACAGCCACTTTTCCAGGCAAGAACACACACCCCACTGACGTGACCAGCCTGAGCTACACTCCTGGTGCCACTCTGTGCCACACACCTGCCTCCGCACCCGGAGCCCGACGGATAAATTCTCCCTATGTGTGTTTTGACACCCTCGAATCCTAATGGGTTTTCCAGGCACCAGCTGTGAGCCAATCTATCTTTCTGGCAGCCACAAGCAGCAGACTGCTTTATGCTTTCCTTCTTCTCCCGTGTCCAGGTAATCTGTTTTTTTGGGGGAACTTTTTGTAAATGTTAACTGCATCAATCAACTGCAGAGACGTGTGGCAAAAGAAGCGCAAAGCTGCCAAAAGCAAAGAGCTTCCCACCAAAGAAATATTACTTGCCAAGACAGCTATTAAAAAGCAAAACAAATCCCACGACTCCCAAAACCGTGCCCTAGGAAAGTCGGCACTGAAGACTGGACTAAGCCCAAAATAAGCTTGCAAAAAAAATTATAAGAATATATTATAAAAATAATGAAAAAAAAAGTTAGTTTCAACTACAGCTGATTCAATTAGTCACTAAAGGAATAAAAAATAAAAGCAGGATTAGTTTACAATGAAAGACATGCAATTCAGACAAACTAAAAACAAAAGATGACGAGATCTTGTCACACTAAGTTGGGCTATCAACTTTGGAATGAGAAAAATCAGCTAAAATGTGACCTGTATTTGTCTCCGTCAACATGATTTGGTCTGTTCACAAACAATTATTTTTAGCATATGGAAAGGATATCTTCAAAGACAGTGCTGAGATGGTTATAGAAAGCACGGAGAGGTTTCAAAAACACATTTCCGCAACAAATAGGAGAGGACACCCTTCAGATCAAGTTAGATATTGTCTGTTACTAAGAAAGATTAAACCCCTTTTGTTTGCTGGAAATATTCAAGATGACTTTTGCCAGCACTGCAATCCAAAAGGATTTCACAAGTAGTTCCCCACTTCACTTTCAGTACATTCTCTCACCATGCATTTCTCTTACCATACATCAAATTAACCACTTCTCTCTGAATATATTCAGAAATCTGCACACACATATTTTTACTGTTTATTACTTATGACAGCACATATTTCAGTGCTGTTGTAAAGAGAAATCTTTTCCTGAATCAAAACTTCTGCATTTTTAAATAAAAGGGTATTTATACCTGCTGTGAAATTGCATTAACTGTCACACTGCAGAAACTTAGACTCTCACTAACACCGAAAAGATTTTTAGAGGAATGCAATAATCTTTGCAGCAACCACAATTTGACTAGTAAAGGCTTGTTATGTACCTGTACAATGCCTAAAAGAAAAATTAGCACTGATTTCCTTGAGTGTTATTTGCACGTGACACTTCAGATCTCCTGCCAACCCTATTCATTCCCTAAAGCAATATATTTTTCTTTGTTAAGAGAGTTTCGGGAGTTCTTTATCTATTGAATGAACCTAAATTACAGAAAGCAAAAGAACCCACCTGTGGTATTGTAAGAAATGTGTATGGTCTTGTTTTGAAACACTTATTCAAAATATTTCTTTTTAAATTAAAATGATACAAATCTCAAGCTCATTCTTGAAGTCTAACTTTAGACCCGTACAGAATTCCTGTGACTGTATGTGAACAATCATTCTATTGTGTGCTATTTTTATGCCATGTAAATGTAGCTGAGATCATGATAAACAATGAAGCTAATGTCTTGCCTTGTGGCATTAAGTGACTGAAGACAAAGCAGACACTTCCGCCATAAATTAAATATAACATCAATTAGTCATCATTCATGTTTGTTCATGTAATAGCTATGTGCACATCTCCCCCCGCCACCAAACTCCTTCCTCAAAATTACATGCTCCTATTAACATTAATTGGGTGGAGACATAGTACCACAAAGCTGAAGAGATTTGGACTCCCTCCTTTCCCCACAAGAAAAAAATTAATTTCTTGTTCCCTGAACAAATGCACCTGGAGAGTTCTGTATGGCCCCAAGACACAAACAAGGCATTTTGCAGAACACAGCAAGTTCATGCTATCTGTCTAGCTCCTCTGCATGCAAATACTGAAATTAAGGCCCTACATTGCATATATTTTGTTTGGTTTTGCAGTTAAAAACATTCTCTTTTTGTCATTATGGACAGCATAACCGATTTAAAATCACTGAGCTGATGCAGCTGAAATTCTTGCTAGAATCTTGTATCTTGTTTACAGAGTTAGACAAAGAAGTCAGTCTCGATAAGAGATGTATATTAAGTCAAGAAGAGCTGCATTTCTAAACACAGTTGACAACTGTCTGTCATTCAGCAACTAAGAGCGAATGGCAGAATTCAGAGCCCAAGCCAAGTAAGCATTATCGCTTCCTCCCATCTGTCAGGCTGCAAAAACACTTAATTACAACAATCTGATCTCTCTGCCATGTCTGATATATTTCAAACTTTCAGCATTCCCAGCTCTTGAATTTTAAATCTGTGTAATGCAGCCAGCCAAGCAGAGGCTCTGCTTTGCCACGGTGTCAGGTCAGGTGTATAGTGGGCTTGGTGTAACGATTTCATGGCAAAAGTACTAGATTTGAGCACAGAGAATTCTACATTACACAGTTTGATGGGGATACACGCATGTTTAGCTCCCTCCCAACTATAAAGAATTAGAACTGTGAATTAAACTTGCTATTCTGCCACAGACCTAGCAGACATTAGTAATATATACTCACCCGTAGCTTGCTACTATGCAATTTTAAATTGGGTTAAACAACTCCGGAGCTCTAACTCTTCAGAATATAAAACAAAATGGTCATGGAAAAAAGGGAAACATTCATATAGGTATGTAAAAGTTAGTACAAACAGCATATAGCTCGTTGTTTTTAAACAATCCTAGGTATTTCACAGTTACGACGAGTGAGTTATTAGCACTGTTAAGCCCAGAAATACATTGCTGAGTGGCTACAAGGCCAGCTTTTACAGGAAACCTAGCAGGTATGAAGAATCTGTACAGATGAACAAAGAAAATAAGGAAATTTTCAGCGCATGCTTATTTGGTGACAAAATTTAATTTTTACATAGAAGCAGCGGGAATGTAGCCTCTGCTACAAATCTTTATTTGAGTAACATCTAAATGCTGTCAAAGGAGATGTCAAGTACAGAAAAATGTTAACAAACTGTACAACTAGTATGCATATTTCAGATATCTATTAGCCACAAAGTCTCCCCTAAAAATATCTAAAAGAAAAAAAGGGAAGAAAAACAAACAAAAACAAAACAAACAAACAAAACGGAATATACCTGTTTTTCCAAACAAGGCAGAAAAGAAAGGAAGTTATGAGTGGAGAACATTCTAAAGGACAAAATTCTAAATGATAATGTTCTTTTTTAAGAAAGAATTAACCAAACTGGGCTTACTTCTACTTGTTGCTGATTTTCTCACAGAAGCTACATGGTCTTCGGAGATAGCCAGACGTCTTAGCACATCGGCCAACGCTGCTTTCAGCACGGTGATTTCATCTTCTTGCTGCTGCACTCGCAGCTCTAGGGCTGAAAGACGGTCCTGGACATCAGAGGTGCTTGCAGCGGAGATGCTGTCATCTGTTGGGAGAGAAAAGAGGGTACAAAGAAATAGTTAGTTGTTTTGTTCAACATGAAAAGCTTTAAATAAATAAATGGAATGCGCATCCTATCTGAAGATGTTCAAGGGAACGAAGAATGGACACTATATTTCATGTATCAAATTAGATAACACAAGCCCAGTGTGGTCCTGCTACAGTCATAAGAAGAAAGATGAAAATACTGCAGAAAAAAGACTTGTTCTATGAGCAGAAGAATGATTGAAAATAAGTTTATTTAAAGAGTCATCTATTAATTAAACGCAAAGGTATAAAACAGCTGTCACATTTTACAATATATTCTCTCAGAACTATTGAAGAATTTTAAGTATGATCCTTCATTTTAAAGCAAGATGGAATGCTTAAAAAAAACCACAGTTGAACAACTAAGTATAGCTAGCCATGACTTAATTGCATCAAGTGACAATCTTAATTTAACCTGTCTAGATCAGAATACTCAACTCCACTTCCTTCCTTTTTTTTTTTTTTTTTTTTTTTTTTTTCACATCACCACCCTGCACGTTCCAAAAAAATATACGACATTATAACATTTGGCATGAAGCGAAGAGAAAATAAATACTCCACAAACGGTTCCAAAAATCTGTTTGGCCACACAGAGATAGATTAGTATTGAAGGCATAAGCCAGCCAAATCTATTCTTCAGTGGTAAAAAGGAAATTACAGCTTCTGCATATTCTTTGTCTTTGACAGTTCTTTGCATTATTTCTGCCAAGCCAAAATAACACATAACAGATTTTATATTTGGCTGCTTCAATAAATCACAATCCAACCAGTAAAAAAGCTCCATAAAAGAATGACTGTTACTCAAACAAAAGGTACTGAATTCCTTACCCATCCTGATTTGGGCTTACTATTACTCCAAAGAAGCTTTTAATACAAGATCCCAGGTTTATGAAAAAATTAGGAAGTTTATTCCATAAGCAGATAGGATAAGTCTACATTCTATAAAACAAATCCAAACAGCAAACTTATAAATAAAGGTACATGACTAGATACTATTACTGTGATTACATACAATCCAAACTTTAGCCCACTAATATTATGAACAAATAACAAGGAAAAATAAAAGAGATATTTAATATAAATCAATACTGACAAAGCTCTATTTTTCACTAAGAGCCTTAAGCTTTAAAATACTTGCACAAAGGCATTGCTATCGAAATGTAAGCAAATAAATGCTGGGCCAAATCCCTCCAATGAATTGCAGGTGAAAGGGATTAAGAAGTTTAACACCAAATTCCTTGTTATTAGAACAGATAAAGACCAAATATTTGATACATACTACAGAAGGAGCAAATAATACTTTCATGAGAAAGACAAGAAATTATTAAAACAAAGAGTTATTAGTGAAATATACTCATAATTATTAAACTGAAAGGAACGGTTACATTAATAAAAACAGATCTTCTATCACTCCCAGTGTAGTCAATGTGCTCTTACCAAACACTATGTTAGATATTCTGATCGAGGACAGCTGATACAGTTCCTCCCAACCTGGAGAAGTTTTTATTATTATTATTATTATTAATATTATTTTATTATTATTATTATTAATAATAATAATAATAAAATCCCCAAAGAAAACAACCCACTTTGCCCTCTCATGAGGCCACTGGAGGTTCCCTACCAGCAGGGACCTGGGCAGTGCATAAAGGAAAAAAGTCAAATTTACATAAACTCAGCCACCAACAAGAGTTTTGACTTCAAGAAAGCAAACTGACTTTGAGCAGCACTGCAGAAACTCCCGTTTTTCCTCTACGGACAATATTAACCTTCAAATAATTGCAGAAAATCATCCAAAAAGGAGGACAGTAGAACACAGTGACAAGCATTTTCAAAATATAACCATTACAGTATTTATATCTCATCTTACACTGGTAGCAATCCAGACCAACACAGAAGAAACAACAGTTTGATGCTGCCTTTAAAATATATATATATATTTTTGTCTGCCAAAACCTTCAGTTACTGAACTATTGAAAAGCTTTATATAGGATAAATTTCCAGGACTTACAAACACACAGCAGATTACTCTAAAACATTTGTGAGGGGAGCAAGCAGCTCTCTCTCCATTATGCTAAACCATGACTTTAGAAGCAGGCACTACCACGCTCCACGCACCGGTGAAGGGATCACCACAGAGGGACCAACCCCGTGTCTTTTTTCCCCTTATCCCTCTGTGGCGCCAAAAGCCCAAGTGGTTTCGTGCATGGAAAAACATGCAAAGCACGGGGCTGCAGCAGCTGAGCAGGGAAATTGAGTTTCCAAGTCATGGGCATCACAGAGAGGACTAGAAGGAGACTTTGGAGAACAAGGAGGCCGCTCGGGAACTCATGAATATTGTGGCAGATCTCAATGGTCACAGCTGCACCCCTGGAAAGACATTTTATTTCTCTTTATCACTGCAAAGAAAGAGACTATGTTTTGAGTGATGATGGTTATGTATTACATAACTGGGCACTTGAAGGGAGAGATTCCCAACCCGAATGCTACCTCATCCATGCCAACTGAATGCCAACGTGCCCTTCTGGGCAACCGCTTGAAAAGTGAATCAATTAGGAATTAGCTTAAAAGAAGATGCCTTGAATGAAACAAAACACAACTGCAGTCATTGCAATCACTGGGGACGGTTGCCTTTTTTTTTTTTTTTTTTAAAAAAGCATGTAAGTTTTCAAAATACTTGGCTTTCCTAATTTTCGTCTGCTACTGGAAATGCATTTTTACAACCCAAAGAGCTACTTCAAGAAAAATTTAAACTACTTTCTTTTAAAGGAAACGGCCTCCTTCAAGGGCAGGCCATTCCCCTCCCCTTTCAGAGGGAAGAGAGATGCTAAATAAATCCAAAGACAGTCAGGTGAAACAAAAGGGAGCCTCCTCCCTTCCTCTTCCTCCGCTCTTAAACATCTGCACATTCCCTAGTGGCACAGCTGGCATTTGTCTAGGTCTTCCATGAGCCACTTGGCAGCAATTTATTTATCCATTTATTTTCAGAGGAATTTATTTTTAGGGAATAAAACATGACATTTCTAAGTCTAATTGGTTGTTTTATTTTTGATTCACTCCACTTTCATTTTATTTTTTTATTTAAAGTAATTTGATCGTTTTGGTGTAACAAAATAGTATTACTTCTTACACGCCAGTAGCATTTCCCCAGTTGTCCATGCCCTGTGCTTTTAGGATAGGCACTGGGACTAGAGTCACTGGGGAAAAGGAACCACCTGCATTGCCTGCTGGTGACAGCAAGGAGGAAGGAGATCTATGGTCCTTTAGTCCTGAAAAAAAAGATAGCTCTAACATAGAACATCAGTACTCAAATTGCTGCAAAGCCATGCTGGGTCCGAAGCTAAGACATTCACGCTTTAAAAATGAGCTGTATTGTGTCCTACCATACGTATCTAGCCTGATTTTTACTTCTGCCATTATGAATTAGCTTTTTCTCCTCCCGTTGGAGTAAGCAGGAATGTATGAGACGCTCAGGCCCAGTACAACACTTCTCAGTGAGGGCTCATAAGCACTAATGTTCACTGAGTAACTGTACAAAGACACGCTACTCTCCACGGGACTCCTGAGAGTGGCGCACGCGAAGCCGCTCTCGGCACATTGAACACGTCTCGGACGTTAGTCAGGAACCTCCACAGGGGTTTCCAACACGTAGAGATGGCGCTTACACCTCCCAGCTCATGTATCACCCGCGAGGCACGTGAGGACAACAGCTTTTCACAAGCATCACTCAGTCACTGGCTGCCTAAGGAGAAATGTGAACCGGCTCCATTTAAAAAGCTTCTCATGACCAAACCTCTATTCTGGGGCCCCTCAACAATTTCAGAGCATCCATTAATCACTTCTGAGTCGATTCCTGCAGGCTTTGACAAAAATAGAGAGTTTGATTTTAGACAAAAGCAACAGCTCAGAAAAACAAATTCTGCAACATCCAGTACACGAAAATTTGAACCACAGGGTGGAAAATCCTACATTTTATCCAATAAAGCCACACAAACCACAGATATGTTTAAATTCCCATCTGCCAAGGCACCCACGCAGTTTTCAGTGTTTTCCCAAGAGTTTTACATGTCTTTTATTACAGAAATGTAACGGAAATTGCTTGTGAACTGATCTCCGTACTGGTCCTGGGAACACGATTCCAGAAAGTAACTGGTCCAAAAGATTATTTTCTCATTATAGCAGGGATGGGTCCACGTGTGCAGAAAGATATGTATTTGCAAAACCTCACATTTTTATTCTGAAGGCCAGTGAAGGGTTATATTTCCAGAGAAATACATGATACATTTGTTTTTCCTGCATTGTTAAATGAAACAAAAAAACTGTAGTTTTCTGCAAATTGTTGATCTGAACAATAGCTCATAAATGGTGCAAAAATTTGGGCGATCACATGCTAGGAGATGAAGAGGAGAGAAGTCCTTTAAAAAAGGAAAGGTAGAATTAGACTATACAGGCTTCTGCTCCGAGAGGCTCCTTCCCTTCTTCCAGAAGCCAATATACATACAAACCACCTTGGTTTTGTTGAGGGATATGAGTCATGGGAAGAACACGAGAAAAACTGAGATTAACACACACAGCACAAACATAGAAGGTTGAAAAAGCCTGCTAGTCTAAACAACAGCCAAATTAAATTCTCATCTGCCCTAGAAGGCAGGGGTAGAAGGTAAACCTGGTGGCATTAAAGTGAAGTGTAAAGTTCTCAGCAAGTTTTCCCTCACCATTAGTACAAGACTCTGGCCTTCAACACACTTGACTGTGCCCATGCACTTTGACTCCCTTTCCTTTGCTCTTTTTAAATTTTCCATTCAGGAACTGTTTAAAACGAATGCACTGCCTGGTCTTGCTATTCCAATAGACAACTTGCATTTTTAATGATAAGCCATGTGCTAATATTGCTTATTATTCACGTTAAAAGTACAGCAGCGCTACCCACCACATAAATGAAAGATATAGAACTCGATCATTTAAAAAAAAACAAAAAAACAAAAAAACCTCTCTCAGGTCTGGAAACCCAGATTGTGTCTAAAAGCCTGAGCAAAACCCTGAAAGGAACATTGCATATGCTGTTATGAATTTATGCATTGCTGTAGTGAATGTAAACTGATCATTTTGGAATACACATACACATTCTTATCACCCAAAACTCATTAAAAAGTTAAAATAACAGGCCATAAAATAGTAATTTAAAGTATTATAGCCATACAGGAAGTTTCAAAAGTAGGAAAACAGATATTTAAACTCTTCTTAGGAGTTTTCAACTGCCCACGATCGACATGCATTGTACAACTGCAGTTCTTCGTCTTTGGATGACCAGTGAGAAGATTTTACTATAGGACATGAATATGATCGAATGCAAAAGTTGCTACAGATCCTTACAAGCTCGTTTAAGAGCTGTTCAAAGGGAGCCCATGAGCCTGCCGCTACTACATCGAGAACATCACACGGGTTTCTGTAGCAATGTCATTTTCAAGAGTTGATCTGACAAACTGATCTACCACTTCATCCCTAATAACTAAGCAAATTTTGAGGCATATTGGTAGTTTTTCTTGTATGTTTTTTTCTAAATATGTTTGTGCACATACCTTTTTGTACTGACACAGAAAAAGGCAAGGAAAGGAAAAGGATTAAGAGGCAATAAAAAAATACTGAAAAAGTTTCATAATAACCACAAATTGCAGAAGTCATTATAAAAATATTTTACATAATATTCCTATGCATCTGCTTCTGTAAATCATATTATTTTAATTTAAGTAATATAGAAGTGCAACAGCATAAAATTCACAGAATACAGCTCCATCCATGCTTCATTCGACACCTGCAAACGAGGTTTGGTTGACAGGCCAAGAAAACAAACCCAAATGAGCACTCACTTGCACATCTCTCGTATCTAACACCAGCATCCACACAACCACCTGAAGAAGCAAGGAGCCATGCTGACCTGCTGATGCACCCTTTCCCCAGCTATGTATTTCATACCAAGTTTGCCTTCATTAAGGCAGCACATGTTCTCATCTTTCACATTTTATAGAGAGGGAAATGTTTTCTTCACTAGCAAGGCACACAATCTCTTAATTGTATCCTCAGGCTTACTTAAGTTAGTATATGAATTAGTCCTTGAATGTATAAGTATCTCCTTAAACATCTAAAATGGTTTGTCTTTATTATTTCCAACATCTTCTTTCTATTCTGCAGCCTCCACAGGTGGGTTAAGGGCAGGAACATCAACTGACCCCAGGCTCTCTTTGATATCTAATGCCATTTTCCTGCCAGAGGCAGAGAGGCAGAGCATCCTTCCCTGTTGTCTAATGTATTTGCTTGGAAGCTTACATAGGAATCAAGGCGAACACTACAATAAGCTCTTCTGCTATTAAATATTGCACGTGTATTAAAAATAACAGGTGAGCGCACACTTACTACAACATATCCTTTACTGAAAATATTTTGAGTTGTGCTGGAAGTGCCAGCATTGTCAGCATTCTTGAAAAATACCATGATAACACAGGGATTCAGAAATGGCAAGTTAATAACCTTGAAAAGAATCAAACTAAGAACTTCAGCGCAAGGATTCGCTCTTCCTGCTGCATCCACAAAATGCTTTGAGAAAATAAATTTACTCATGCTGAAGAGAGTCTCCATCTCCAAAGGTTCCCAAAGCTCCGGGCGCCGCAGCACGGGAGCCACCTGCGAGAGACCCTCGACGCGCACCGAGGCCAACGCGCTCCCTGCGTGCGGCTCAAGGCTGGACATGGGAGAGCAGGGAAACATCCCTGCTCCGAGCGCATTGGGAGGAGGCACCTGTGGGATCTGCTGAGCCAGAAATACTGGACAGGGGCCGGGAATGCTGCCGGTGCTGCCGGGCCCAGCGGCAGCAGGACCCAGGCTCTTGCTGCAGCCGGCGCTGCCCAAGCCACCTGCCTTGACAACCCGGTCCTGGGAGTCCCAGGTTGGGCAACTGCTTCATTAGGAAATTGGGCGATCGGGAGGCGCTTTGGACCTGAATCTCCTTTTTAAGTTTGCTCTTCATCTGCTAAACGCAAATACCGCCCCACTCCGCGGAGAGGTTAGTTAACGTTTGGAGGCTGCTGAGATCCTGCCACAGGCTGTGCAGAGAAGCCAGTGTCGAAACTCCTGTGTTTCTCCAAAGAGAAAATCCATGCAAAGTGAGTGAAGGGAATTCAAAATACCGCGTGGGTGTGTGTACATACACACATATATATACACACACATATGAATGAATTATCCAGAAAACAAAACAGAGGCTTCAAAGGGTACTCCAATCCTGGTATTTACGTTCAAATTTGACTTTTCACCCTTAACTGGCAAATTTCAGTTTTAAAAAAGGGATTATCTGAAAAGGCTCTGGCTTTCCCAGTATATCTTCATTGACAGGAATGCTCTGGGGAATGAGGAAGGGAGTGTGAAGGATTGTCAATGCAAAAGAAAAATAAACTAACTCCTCCTCATAAACTGGCACTCTCCACCAACCTCTACACCTGCCCGTGTCCAATCCAGCCCCCCTCTATTTAACTGCATTTGTCATCACTGCAAGTGATGTTGCTAGTTCCTGCTTAGAAAAACGTCCGTATATTTACTGTACTTTTTGTAGAATTTAAGTGCACTCCATATAGGTCCCTGCTGATTTTCCGAGACAAAAATCTATTTTGATTACATGCTTGCAAAACATCCAGTCTTTAGATTGCAACAATGCTGGGAAAAATCTGACATTTCCCATTACTGCTGTAAGTTTCCTCTGCTACAAAACATCTGAAGGCACTGGTACCAGCAGAGTTTTAATCTGAAACTTATGGAAACCCTCCAACTTGTCAAATATTTATTATTTATTTGGGCAACAAATTCAGACGAGTTTTGTTTGTGGTGTGGTTTTAACTAGTACATTTTCTCCCAGGAGGAAAGCCATGTTTCTGTTCCTTAAACTTGCTATTTCTTCATCTGTTCTAGGCTATAATTTCAGGAGCAAAAAACAGAAGTACTGAAGTCATTAAGTGAGATAACATGGGCCCAAGCAGCATGCTCTCCTCTTTCATGGCTCATATTTACTTTGTATCATGCAATGTTTATTTGCAAAATTTCACTAATCCCAAGTCATGACAAATGCAGTAGTTTTCCAGCTTCTGTTATCTAGGAATTAAGTTAGACAGCATTGCTGAAAATACAAGTGTTGTGAACCCCCTTGGTGCTATTCTAAGCAGCTTTGTAACACAAACGCAGCTGTACAGGACTCCACGAAGTCAAGAAAAATAAAAGGTTTCCTGGTTTATCTTACTGCTTTCCTTTCCCGGAGAAGGATGTTTTGCATCCACCGGCCGCTCACGAGCTCCGGCGGCTGCGCGGCTGTCAGGGGTCGCTTGTGTTTTACAGGCGAGAGCAAGTTATCTCGCAGATTTAGCCATAATATGTTTGCACAACAGGACTATATTTCTAATATCTGAATGATGGACATGCACACAATATATTAACCTTGCAGTACTGTCCCATTAAAGAGATTTGCTTCTTGATATCCACATGAAACAAAGCCCACGGTGGGGGCTGTTCTTGCTGGTCTCCTGCTTCCTCTGCTCAAAGGAACCCTGCCCAGACCCGTCTCTCCAGGGATTGTTCCAGACCCAAAACGCAGCCCAGCAAGGCAGGCATCCCTCAGTCTGCCACAGCTCCCCAGCAGCGCCCCTAAGCCCTGCCACCAAAGCGCCAGCTCCCACTCCCCGTGCCCTGCATGGAAGCCTTCCCTGGTGCTTCCACCAGAAACAGTGGGACCTTGATGGCCCTTGTGCTTGGCACAGATTTTGCTTGCAGCGAAAGTTGTTACAGGAGGAGGCTGGCATAAAGATGAGGGTATGTGGCAGCTATTGCTGCACTCACAAGTAATGCCACGCACTGATTTTAAAGCCTAAGCCCATAGAGAAGAGAATTTTGCAACTACTTAGCTTACTTTCTTGATACTTAAGGTACCTAAATGCATTCCATTTATTCATAACCCCATACAGGCACTGTTTTATTACCTCTCAGTAACAAAGCCCTTTTAATAACATGCCAACTCTCTCCTCTGACAAGCTAAAGTGAACTTGAAAATTCGCGGTCTTTCTGTACAACTTTTTCTTCCTACCTGGAAATTAAGGATAAAAGAAGCACTACTATGAGGTTTTCTGACATAATCTCTTCTAATGCAAAATTATGACTGCAATCCTACTCTTAGTTCCACGCAGAAATCAAACGCTTGCATGCATCCACACACATTGCCAAACCCACCTGGCATTGCTGCAGCTAGAAATCTCGGCAAAGGGAGATGACAGGAATTTTAAGAATCACAGCTGCAACGACAGGTCCTCCTGAATCCCCTTGGGGCAGCCTCCTGGAGCCATTACTGCGCTCACAGGGCCAAGGAGCACTAGCTCAACCAAGAAACTCAATCTGACATGACACTTTCAACAGCAGCACTCATAAAATCCCACCTGTGCTTACCTCTGAAGATGCCTCCCCAAGTTCTGGGATTGTTAGTGCAAGAGGGACATCCCCAGCTAATGCTTACCTAGGAGGAACCACATCAACCACAGCGAGATTGGCTTTAGCAGAGGGAAGCACTGCAAGTCCTCCGCAAGGATGAGTGCCTGGGCAGACCTGCCAGGCTGCCTGCTTAGGTTCAAGGATAACGCACCAGCTCCCGGACTCCCACACAGCGACCTGCGAGGCGATGTTTGCTCAAAACACATTACTCACAGCACCTTAAAGGGACCCGATCTGCCTTTCGGTTTCAACCGAGGAGCAAGTATTGGGAAATAACAGGGACATTTCCATACAAAGCACCACCTCAGCCCAGACAACAAGCAGAAATATCTGTATTGATGCAAGCCAATAACCACTCTCAAAAAGGGAGCAGAGCATAAATACAATAAAAAACTGTCTGGCTCTTTAGCTAAGCTCCTTTGTTTTACGACCTTAGCAACTAAATAGTCCCAGCGAAGATCTGAAGTTAGCACCTCCTATAAACAAGGTGCGAGTGGAAAGCATTGCTCACGCTTTTACTGCTGCTGGGGCTGCTACTGCCTCGTAGGAGGCTCGCTGTGCAGCAATCAAGCTGCCACCCTGCTGCACCAGCGGCTGAGCAACGTCAGGATTATTAATATTTATTATTTAAAAGAGCATCTTTCTTCTTTCAGACTGCAGACCTGCCATCTCCAACGCTGCTAGAGTTCTGTTTTTCTTTTTTTTTTTTAAACAAGACTTTGCCAACAATAAGAGGTTTCTGCGGAAAAAAAATAGAGTAAAATTAACTTTGTTCATGAAGAATTCTAGAAGAGCATGAGAACTTCCATGTGTGCAACTACCTGCACATTTCTAAAACACAGCTCAGCTGCATCCACAGAGGTAAATAAAAATGAAGACAGCGTTATACAATAACAACTTCTCAGAGAGAACCTATCACAGAGAGAAACATTCTGGACTCCGTAACAACTGCATTAAGATCTTCTCAAACTTCATCCCAAACGTGCTGTGGAAGCTCTGTGTAGAACTGAAGTGCTATTACTGCTACTGATAAATCACGGAACTATCACAAACGTGCGCATGGAATCTATCTGTATGGAAAAAGTCATAAGTCTTCACAGGGAAACCCTTGAGAAATGTATGCCGCTTTCTATGCAGAAAGTTTGGCCGTATTTTCCAACTGTTTGCTGCAAGGCTTTAGACCCAGTATTTAGACCAAGGAAACACCCCTGCAGACCATAGGAGAAGAGGGAGCAACCACAAATGTGTCCAGTATTAGAAATAATCGAGTGCTACAGACACATACCAAGCACCCAAAGATTAAATCTGGTTATGACTAAACAACACGTGGCAACATAATGACCCATGAGCAAGCTGCATGGAAAGAAAAATTAATTAAACAAGAACCAACTCTAACAGATGACTCCTTTGACATGATGAATCTTTATCTGTTAAAATACATAAACGGTTTAAAAAAAAAAAAAAAGAAAAAGAAAAAACCACCAAGGATGTTGAGCTGCAAGCGTAAGCCAGTACTTGTGGTTTTCGTCTTTGACGAATGGCAGTTCTCAGTCACGGTGGTCATCGCTCCATCGCAGACCAGAAACCTGCTTCAAAACTCTTCAGTGCACGGGGTATTGCATTCTGTATTTTATAACGTGATATTTACAACAATGCTTAAAAAAAAAAACTATAAATAAAACCTATAATTTTCCATTAACTCTACTAATAAAGTAAAAAATATACTGCAGAAATGAGATATACATTGTAGGTATCTACTGTTTTCAACTCTATTCTCTTCTCCCTTTTTAAAATCTTAGGAGTTTCTACAGTTTTGATATTTGCAGTGGGAAAATCTGAAGCTGAAAAATAACTGCAGCTATTTCAAACCACAGAATTGCCCAGTTTTCACCATTAGCTCTCTTTCTTCCTTTTTTATTAATTTCATATAAATGTGTTAAGCATTAATTACTACAATTCATGTATTTGCATTTTTTAGAATAATCGTTCATGAGTTTACTATTTCTGCATATAATACCAGCCAACAAAATAATAGGATTTTTCATTCATTAGAAGCATACCAAACAAAACATACCAATAAGAAAAAAGTGCTCCAGACTTTCTTTTAGCACCTTTTAAACTTTCCAGTGACCCTATTTTCCACAATTCCATTGGGGTCTTTTAGTGTTATCAGGGAAGGAATAAAACGGAGATAACCTGAGCGTGAGATGGGGTTTTTCGACCCCACTTGAAGTTTCTAACACCTTAGCAGGATGTTCTAACCACGTTTCCTTGGGCTACAACCGAGGGTACAGCCGCACGCACAGATGACCAGGGAGGAAGCAAGAGAGGGAGCGACGGTGTCACTCTTCCCTGGAGTAACTACTGACTGCACGCTCTTACTCAAGAGCGAACGCCAGGTTGCCTGGCCTATTAATCCACATTTACGAGGCCGCTATGTCAACACGCTGCATGTTTCTGCCTCGCTCGCCCTCCCACGCCTGCTGCGCGTGCCCACACGTCGGTAACAGGCGCCACCACCCCCTGTCACCTGCGAGTTGCCCACCAAGGAACGTCACCCGCAGGAGACCCACCGGCAACGCAGCCCATACCCGTGGGCACGGGAAAGGCGCTGCAGGAGCGGGTGCAGGGGAGGAGAGGGCAACCACCACGGCCCTCGGGCTTGCACCAGCCTGCACCAACGCCCAGGCTGAAACTGGGACTACCCAAGCAGCTCCCCGTCCACCCTGCCACCAGCAGCCACGTATCGCAGCCTCGATATGGAGGGAATGGCACGAACACAAGCCACTTTGAAAGCCACACTCAGAGAAATCCAAAGCCACTTCTGACTCATGCTTCTGCCCCTTCATCGTGTAAAAACCTACTGCTCAGTATCGTGCTGGTCATTCAGCAAACGAGAAAAAGCGAAGACGGCAGCAGCACATGAAAATCTGAAGGACCAACGTGTTCTGCCTCTCCAGAGGGAAATGCCCTTTGGTGCATTTTATAGATGTAGCCAGCAATACTCAGATTTAAATCTGATTATGGGCGCAGTTCTGAAGAGCACAGCTGGCAAAACCCTATATATCTGCTCATTTTTTGGCATGCATATGAACGAAGAACAAAAAACGGGAGTGGGAGGAGAAAAGGAAAGACAAAGACTTGACACCTGAATTCTATCCAATGTATGTTTCAATGATGTTATCAGAGTATCTTCTTGTCACACGTTAAACAACTGTGACTAACATCTGTCACGTTCAGTCATTCCTTCCCTTCGCCTGTCCCCAGAGCAGGATCTGCATATGCTCACTGCAGTTTTATGGGCTTATTTGCCAGCACTGCTCTCGGCATTACCCTGTGTCACTGCAGCAGGAGCAGGCGGAAGAAGCCCACAGAGGGATTTCCAGGGCTGCTCCCCTCACACGGAAGAGTTTGTCCAAGCGAAGCCACAGTGTGATGTAGAGTTCAGTCCCGAGAACCTACCAGGAGTCTGAAGCTTTTTGTGTAGCACTTAATGGAGTTTGCTTAGTCAACTGTACCTTCAATATTTCATCAACTGTGCTACAATGCTGAGTGCAGTTTGCAATTACTCTGTGAAGCTGAGGAAATGATAACTGCTACTATGCACCAGTGCTCACTTTCTTTTCACATTTCTTTCACCATACTTGTTCCTAGAACTGCTAAAAGTGGGATAGATACAATAACAGGTGAAGTAAAAGTGTTGCAAAGAAGTAACATTTCTGAAAGACTATCAAGTTTAAGAAATGAGAATATTACCCCTCTGTGAGTGTATTAACACAGCCTTCTTAAAAGCAGTAGATGAAATCCCACAGGCCTTTATGGTATTTGTAATTTTATTCATATCTGCATATCACTGCTGTTACAGTGAAATACTGCAGATATTTAGTTCTACCTGCAGTGCTGGTAGAAATTCACCAACGCAGATACTACGGACATATATTTTTGTTTCTTAGTTGAGGTACATATTGGAAGATTTTTATGATGTGTGTGTGGGCACACATCAGGTGTCTACAGCCCCAGGCACTCGGAGTTAAAACCTTTGCACTTGCTGGGGCTCAGACCAGCCACCTCCCTCGTGGCCACGTACCCGTGAGAGCAGCAGCAGCACCCCAAGAGCAGCGGGCACTTTGATCCGAAATTTAATGGGATGAAGCCGCCTGGAAGCAGAACTGGCCGATCCGGCTCACAGCTCCCTTAGTGAAACGCAGGCTCAGCTAACTAATTCACCGAGCAGGAAGGGAGCGATTACAAACGCAGCTGGATGGAGCAGTGCTTAATAGAACCACTTCATAAAACATTCATTTAACCCTGAAATATTGGAGAAAGGCAAGGAAAATCACAGTAACCCGATAAGGAAGGAGACTTTATAAACAAACATAAATTGCTCTTCAAACTCTTCAGTAGATTTATGGCTCCGTGAGAGGCAGCAACAGTACTTTCACAGACTGCACAACGAGGCAGGATTTCACTTCTAGGCTTAAGATGAGGCTCTTGGCTGAAGATAGTGAAATGATGGGGCAAAGCATGCCAGTTAAGGGTGGCAGCTGTCATCACTTCCTTATATAAATGTATGGCATAATGAGCAAAAGCAAAGAAGCGTATACACGGAGAGCAAGATTTCATCTGTTGCTACATTTGGAAAAACCAGACAAGTTTCCAGGCATGTAAACCCTCCAATTACAACCATGGATGGCCATGACTACAGAAAGGCAACCCTTTGCATGTCCTTCTTGGTGACTGCTGCTCATTCAAGTAGGGAACTGTTTGCCCTTCTGTTGGGGCTTCAATGAAAACAGAGGATTTTCTCCAAAATACAACCTAAAGTATTTGGGAAAAAAGCCCTAGATGTTGTAGAATATTGTGACTGGATTTCTTTATTTCTAGAAAATGAAGCACTCCTGAGACAAAGCCTTTGGGCTCCCTTCCCTAGAAATCTCACTACGATAATTCTTCAAGCAATATAGAATCGGATCCTTCTGGAAAAGAGAGTAACAAGTTAAGAGAAGGTATTTACACTTTTCTGAATTAGGATTGTGGCCAGTGTTCTAATGTAGCTCTTGAAGTATTAACTGTAGTACCACCTCCTGAGAGTAGAAGTGTATAAACGAGTCTCAGGCCCAAGACACTGAACAGAGACAGAACACGTCAGTCCTCATCTCAGGCGGTCAATATACAAAGAGTCGTCCCAACACTGCTGTGTCTGAACACGAACCAACCCCTGCTCACTGAACGACGGATGCAGACCCACAGCAGTGCACAGGATATGTTAAAATATTTCCCAGATCTTGCAAATCAGAAGACTCGTACTAGGTGACCTGCCGTAGGCTTATAAAAGAGCCGAGGATTCACTACCACCTCTCCATTAAAAATTGAAATTAAAAAAGTCTAATGCTTGTGAAAATGATCATATAGTTTCAAAGATTACTTTTTGAATTCAAGTAGATCTAAACAAATGGATATAAACTAAAAAACAAAAAACTCCTATCCTGATCAGCACAACCCAAACTAAACTGCAGCCCAGAGCTAAATCTGACAGTCAATATCTCCCTAAAGGGGCTTGTTATGACAGAAGCCCTGCCTTAGTTGTAATTATAAATGGCTAATTAAACACAAATAGAAAAGCCATCACTACTGTCACCTGAGACAAGTTTTTAAAACCCGAATAAGCTTCTCATCAGTACTAATACCATATCGCCCATGCTAAAGGAAGTGCCAGTACTTCATTGCTGATAAAAGAATTTATTTTTAGATTTGGCAAGAAACGTTTGATTCCATGTATTAATGATAATACCTAGAAATAAAAAAACAGGACTACCTCACAACAGTTTTTTTTTCTCCTTCCTTTTTCTCTGCATCTCTCAAGCACATAGTTACACATAAGGTAGAGTTCTTCCCACAAAAAAGCCTAACACTGGAACTTTTTTTTTCAAGTATAAAAAGGACATTAAAGTATATTTTTGAGGGAAAACACCTTTCAATCTAAATTTCTATTCAACTTCTAGCTCAATCTAAAGCCCTTTCCTACCTACTGCCATTGCAAAACTGTTAAAAATCTTCAAAGCGAAGATGCCCTCAAGGATGCAGGGACAAGCTTCAGCAAGAACGGACTTGTTGATTCTCCATCACACCAGTCTATTTTCCAGACAGAGCACACTTTTTACAAAAGTTATGTATGGTTAACTGATATGAGTAGGAATCAAGATTTCAAATGACTAAAACAGATTACACTGTTCACATTAAGTTACAGTGTCCCAAACCACATTTTATTTCAATTATAAATTCTGGCTTTAACTCTTATTCAAAAAATCCTCAGTCTTGCAACAAGTTAAAATACATTCCCATGATGTGGGGAACAAAAATAAATATAGGTAAAATATATATATATTTAGAAAATCAGATTTATTTCTAGCACCTTTACCTGGAGATCCCTACACAAATCTCACAGAGGACTCCAAGATGCCACACACACTTCTCAAATGGTCAGACTGGTCAGATTTTCATGCCTCAAATTCAGGGCCAAGACACTGCCCCAGATTTTCACCAGCAGTTTCCAAACAACTCTTCTTAAAAAGCATTAAAATAAACCGAAGTATCTTTATATCAGCATCTAATACAAAGAAAAAGAGTTGGTATATCTCAGCCCTAAGTATTTCAGTTCTTCTGAATTTTGTTCCGAGGATAAAGAGTTAATCATTAGTCTCCCTTTTACTGTTTTACCATAAGAAATTGTGCAAGTCTGCAAAAGACTATTTGAAGCACTTGTAATTTTAAAATTTCCAATTCATTCTCCCCCTTTCCCTTGGGTTGCAACATCTTAAATTCTAAACCAAATGCTATGAATTCTGAAGCACATAAAGTACAGTACCCTGCCTGGTTTAAGAAAGTACATTATAGCAAGGTCACTGCTTTCTCCCACACATACAAATACAAATTGATGCAATGAATACCTGCCTTTATTTATTTTTAAAAGCTGCTTTCTGTTCCAAGAAAAATAACATTAGACTTTCTAGGTAAGATATTATATTTATATCAAAAAAATGCATGGAATGAATCAGCAAACAAAGAGCAACTTTGGTGAGGTTTGCTTTCCCCGAGATAACACACTTACATGCAAGACCAACAAACGCATAACTCTAACTGTCTAACTGGATATAGTCTTAAAAAAAAAAAAAAAAGTCATATACTTTTGTTTGAGACAGCAAGAATGCTGCAATTAATTATCTGATTTACACTAAGCAGAGGCTGGTTTGGTAACAGCTGTTTAAATAAGGGAAGCCTGTGTTGAAAGATTTTTTTTACTACTACTACTACCACCACCAAATCAGTAGAAATGAAGTGGAAAAAGATCTCTTGTTTCTGAAGGGCAAAGAGATATTTTACACACACGCACGAAAGAGAAAAAACAACAACAACAACAAATATAGCAATGGACATACTTTAAATTGCTGCAAACACAGTTATTTTAACTGCATATTCTGAATAAATCTTTACTGCCTCCTGCCTGAGGCCCGTCGGCAGTCCAGACTTTCCTACAAGGATTTCTTGTTTTTCTGTTCTTTCTTTTATTTACTAAAATTGGAACTGAAATCAAAGATCGGTCACACAGAAGCACCTTTTACCCAAATGCTTTAGAATGTCCCTTGCAGGGAACACGTCTGCCTCTCCATGCTCAGCCTGTCCCGGTGCACCCCAGGCTCCACACTGTGGAGCAGGAGGTGCGACTCACTGTGCGGGGCACACACTGACCAGCGGACAGGATTTTTATAATCATCTCTCTGCTATTTTCTCCTCGTGCAACCAAGAAAGATACAAATAAACCGCTTATTTTCTCCAGGCTAGAACGCTACACTGCAACGAGCTGTGCCTATCTTGGGAAAAGCTCACCTTGCTGGCAGCTAACGAAGCTATGGCGCTAACTTAATTACGCAGATGAGTATTTACCACGGCATTTACTTTTCGGATTTCCCTCTTTTCCCTGCGGGGAAAGGGAGGGGAGGGTGAACGCGAGGGGAAGGCAGCAGCTGCCCGCGGGAGCTTGGCAGGGGCGCGCGGGGGACGCGGATACGTTACCGGTGCAGAAGCTCATAAGCGCCGCGGGCTCACAGGCGGCGGCGAGGCAAGGCAGGGCGTCCTCCATGCTCGCCACCTTGGGCGCGCGGGCGTCCCGCCACGGCGTCCCTCAGCGCGCGGCCCCACGGCCCCGCGTGCCGGCGCTCCGCAGGAAGCCCTCCCGGTCCCACCGCAACGCTGGGACGCAGCGGGGCCCGCGGCCGCTCGGGCCCGCGCTGCCGCCGCTGCAGGGAGTGGCCACCCGCAGACGTCAGGAGCGCGGCGGGCCCCGCGGCGAGCGGCCTCCGCGGGCGGCAGCGCCGTGACGCAGCCGCGCCGTCCCGCGCTCTGCGCCGGCCTCGCGCGCGGGCCACCCGCGAGGCCCGGGGAGCGCGGCGAGCGTGGAAAGATGCAGCGAAACGCGTGGGGAATCCCGCCCGCGAGCGGCTTCCCCTCGGTCTGAACAGCCACGGCTGGTTTCCAAACAGGAGCCCCGCTCCTTAGGTATCGTGCAGGTAAATCCCTGCTGCCCCAAAGCTTGCGTGTTTGGCCTCCGAACAGCCGTGCGTGTCAGGGCAGTGCAAAGCCCAGCACCCAGGGAAAGCTTCGCAGGGGGGTGGTAGCGCTGCAATAGAATATTTTTCATGTGACGTATTCCAAGATGAAACAGCCATGACGTCATTGGCAATATGCTTGTATTTGCTTCCTTACATCAAAATGAAGCAATATATCCCAGTGCAAAACTAGCAGCTTTTCCAGGCCGTCATTCCATTAGGCAGAAGAAAACACATAACACAAATGCATTACAACCTACTTAACGTGATCGTGATTTCGTCCGTCTTGCGAGATGAAGTGCAGCCAGATGAGAGCTAATGAATGCAACATGTGTTCATTCTTTTGGTAGCTGCGCCTCAAGCCAACTGGCAGGATGAACGCAGCAAGATAAATGTCAAAACAAAAGTATTTGTGAATATTGCATATATTTTGCCTCGTCTCTCTAGCACACTTCAGATAATTTAGCGTTCTCAAGGCTTTGCAAACATATTTGGTATCTTTGGACTTAAGCCTGCTTTCCAGACAACAGGATGGTCAAACAAAAATGCATGAGGGAAGTCCACGTGTCCATTCAAAAACAAGGAGGGGCAACACTTTTTTCCAAGCTCTAAAACAAACTGTTGATAACAAGGTTCAAAATAATGCATATACCTAAGGCAGCGTTTTGCACTTCTCTCCTCTCCTCTAAAAGAGTTCTTAATCTTTATTTCCCTGCAGCTGTGAAGTTGCTTTCAGTCATTTAAAAATGCCCTTAGTCAGCTCCACACAGCTCTGCGGAACAAGCCAGACCAACAGCAGAAGCAAAACAGATTATTGTAATTAATAAATAGAACAGTTTACTGTTCAAAATTATACTCCTAGCAAAATATTGTAAATCAGACGGCCTTCAAATCTGACCGTATACACACTGACCATGAAAGCAGCAGAAGCGCTCTCACTAGAGCGATCACCTGTTCCCTCCTGGTCTCAGGGTTGCTTGCTTCACCTCTAAATCTTTCATACATACCCCAGCTCCTCCTGAGAGTCTTTTACTCTTCTGCTTCTGGCCTGTACCTGTCTTTCCAAACAAGCTCCCTCGCTCTGCAGCCTATTCCCGCTTAAACATGACCGCAGGATCCTCTTCTCAGCCACTATTTAATGTGAATCTCGGGTGAAGAGTCAACTCCTCTCAAATATTTTAAATAAATATAAATGAAACAAGTACCTAAAATATGACAGAGCAAAATAAAACCCATAGAGTAGACAAGCCATCTTTGCACAGAGAAATCCCTTTCAGCATGTCCGTGGTGAAAAGTTCAGCATTACACTTCATAAAGAAAAAAACATGCTCTTCAATCTCACGTAATAAAGCACCTTAAAAATTGGGAAGAGAGCCACGTATGTTGTAAGAGTTGGGTTTGCACAGATGCTTTAGAAACATCATGCATCTGGTTAAGACGGTGGATGTTTCAAAGAACCACAGCTGTATCAATCAGATCGTGAACCCACAACGGAGCCATTGCTGGACACTTAAGGCTTTGAAATACCATAAAAACATTCCAACCTGCATTTTCTTCAGGGGTGAGGTCAAATGGTTTCTCCGGCATTTGAAGAGAGCAGTAGCAAGCTCCCAACTCTTCCTGGTCATCACTTTCAAATGGAGGCAAGATAAACATGGCTCTCCGGCCCCCAACAATATAATATCCTGACTGTGGCCCACCTAGGGCGACCTTGGGAACCTTTTGGCAAAGTCACAACACCCCAAATGGTAGAAACTGCAGAACAGAAACCTTCTGCACATGCTATTGTCAGTAATTGGAAACCAATAGGGGAAATTATTGTTTCCTTCATAAATGATGCTGCCCCTGAGAAAATATCTACAACTATATGAAAACTGATAAAAAAAAAAAAGTATTTCTTCATTTTGTTGAAATTCAGTAAATTCTCTGCCTCATGAAGCAAATATGAGTTCCACATGTTGCTACGTGGCCTTCCCTCCAATGGATTACTGGAAATTCTCCCTACCTACCCGTCTTACAAAACATCCTGCAGCTATAGCTATGTATCATGTACACTTCAGCAACCCACTATACTGAGACTAGTTTAAAGGCACTTTTGTTTTCAAAGAGCAAGATGGCAGCGCCAGTTAAATCTGTTTTTCATTGGTACAAAGTTTGTTTTTCCACTGTCACACAGTTCTTCAATTATTCTCCCCACCCACAACTCGGGGAAAACAAAAAACAAGCAAAGCAGAAAGCCTACAACATGTTTGGAGGCCATGAGCTGCATGGCCCAACGGTATGATGTTTCAGCAGTCATTTGCATCTCCGTACCATTATAAACTCTATCCCTATGGAAATGATGAGGTAATAATGGCTTTTTTAATAAGGAGAAAATAGCAGGACTTATTAAAATATGCATAGGTTAATAAATTAAAAAGGATAAGCCCCATCTAGCCGGATTGAATGCTTGCATTAACCCTAGACTTCTGACTAGGGTTAACTCACCCAGGAAGCCTCAGCTCCTTCCACTCACTCCCTCTTCTCCTCTCACTCTGCTCCAGGTGTTGGCACTGCAATAAAGTCTATTAAAACCTCATTCTCCGAAGCATTAATGCACAGAATTATGAAAGACAGGACCTTTGAGGAAGGTCACTTTCAGCTGGCATAAGCCAGCGTGACTGCTAAAATAAGCATTCCTGCCCTTTTCCTGCATCGCTCCCATCCTTATCCTGTTCTCGTGATTGGCGTGACAGCTCGCACAGCTGCAGGCAGAGCACGTCGGGGGCCCAAACCACACACCAACCAGCCCACCGCTCCGCTCCTGTCACTGATCCCAGACTCCGCCGAACCCCCACAGGCGTCCTTCCCTGGCATGGCTAATGCTCCACGAGAAATCACACGTGTAACCATCAAAGCCATCCCCGGGCTGCCCTCCGGACCCCAGCAGAAGGGGCACCCAAGCTTGGCGAGGGCGGCGAGCTTACAGCAAGGCCGGTTTGGTTCCCCGGCGCGCGCGGCACCGAGCGCAGGCGCTGCGGGCCTTCCGCCGCCTGCCCGGCCCCGCGGCCCTGCGGCAGGGCACGCCGAGCATGGCTGCTCTTCCTGCCTGCCCGGCGGGCCCGGCGCAGAAACCACCAGCAAACAGCACCATGAAAACGCACCGGGTCTAAAGCACGGCCAGGAGAAACGTTTCCCTGGCGAATTTTCCTTGGAGCATATGTTCCAGATCGCAGCGGCAAACATGGTCTGTCTTACACCGTGGCCCATGAAAACGTGCACGCGAAGGCCCCTGGCAAAGGGCAGGTTGTGAGCAGCAGCATCCCCGCTAACTTGGAACTACCTAACTTGCAGCTATGAGTTGCGAAACTCATAGTTTTGCAAAGATCCTTGCAGTTTCATCTCTAGCCGAGAAGTTACTCAGCCTCAAAGACAAGTTTTACATAAATAGAAAATGGTATTTTCATAGCTAAAGGTAAAATATACAACATTGTTAAATACGCAGCATTTCCACTTTCTGAAAATCAACATCAGTAAAAGCTAGATTTTTAATATGGGCAAATAACTGATATTCTTAGTCGTACCAAAGCTATGGTTGTGGAAGAGACTGGCTGTCTCATCATCTAGTTCATGTCAACAGAAAAAGTACTAGGTTTTGGTATGACGAAGTAGGGAAGCACTGGGGGAAGCGACCAGTTGCAGAAATATTTTCTAGCAAAGAACTCTTGAAATGCAGCCTTTACATCCAGAAATGTCATTCTGCCCAAGATTTGAGTATTAAAAAAAAAAAAAAAAGTCATTCTCACAAACTGAAACACATCCAACTAGTGGCTGTTTCCACTAATATATTGCTGTATTGTTTATTATTCTCACAGCTCTTAAAAAATCATTTTAAACTCAATTAACTGGGAGGAGGAAAAAAAAAAAAAGAATTTGAAACTAGTCCACTGTTTATGATGTGGACCAGAGAGTTTCTCATTTACTATGCAGTTTGAAATGCTGAGGAAGTACAAAATCCTTTATGAAAACAACAGTAACAAAAACAGCAATACTTCAGACAGAATTAATTATTATTCAGGATGTCCAGCATGGGATTTGCTGATGTTTTTGAGGCTCCCAGAGGACTTGCAAGCAGGTGACTAATAACCCTGGAAGGACACAGCCACGTCTGAGCTCAGGGACTGCGAAGGACAGCAAAGACATCCCAGAGCTTCACTCAGATGCGGCCACCAGTCCTGCTACTGCAAGTAAACGAGGGGGAAAAGCGACAGATACTACTCAAGCTTAGTCTGGATAACAGGGAAATACATTTCAACTTTTGGGCTTTTATGTATGCCGTCCAAATATACCCCCAGAAACCCAAATATTACACCTGAGAAGTGGAGCGATTATCTACATTTGTGACAAGATAAACATAATATATCCTATTTAAATATTATCTAGTGCACTCAAATGCAATGTAGGTGTCAGACTTTAAACTATTACAACACTTCAGAGTTTGACCTTATCAAAATATCATTTACAGCCACACAGTTTTGACATACTACATGTAACAGCTGTACAGTCCATAAATTACCCTCCTGAAGTCACAGAACACCAAACGAAGTGATTCAAAAGGAACTGGTAGGGACAACTTTATACCAGTTTCATTCCTTTAAGAGTATTTGACAGCATATTTTGTGCTCTCAGGCAAATTGGTCCCAAAAATAGACATTGCAATCAGGTTACAAATATAGGACTCTTTCACAATATTTCAATGCTAAGTCAGGACTCTTGACCTATAATGCTGGACAAACATAAAGGCTATCACACATATTTAAAGAAATGGCAAGATGGAAACTGCTGTTTACATCTCTCTCTTTTTTCAGTAATGTTCTCAGTGTTGTATTTCAGCTTCATTAAAAGGGTAACATAAAATGGGGGATTGGCTGAAGATTATTATGGAAAAAAATGTTAGTAAGAACAAACTACACTGCTTCCATGAATTGTTTGATACAAAATTGTCATTGGAAGGAAATGGCTTGTTCACAACTCAAGAGGACAAAAGCAACCTTTGAACTAATTAATTAAGCAAACTAAATTAATCAAGAACAGAAGTCATGATTTCTTGAAAGTTGAAAAAAGAAAAAAAAACATTATCCATATGAAAATACGTATTGACTTTTGAATTATTCTTCTTGTAGGAATAGTCATGACATGAAACAGCTGACACAACTGATAGCCTGCGACTAGAGTACTAAGAAACAACAGCAACCCACCATTTTACTTGGTAGGTTTTTCACAGGTCAAGACTGAGGTCAGTGATTGACTAAGGATGACTTTTTGACCACTATATTGGTATTGCCAGAAAAATCCATTCTATAGATCAGGAAAAAATCTTCTTTCCTTGGAATCACCAAAGCTGTCCTGACAGCTCAAGGTCACCGCGAAGAACAAGCAGGTTGATGAGAGAGCAGAGAAGGGAGCACAGAGCCCGAGCTACGCACCGGCACGGGTCTCACTGAACCGATAGATGAAGCAGCTGCATTGCGGTCAAGTACGTACATTGCCACAGGAAGAATAAACACATCAATCAAACCTAACCAAAACAGGGAAAATTTTGGTTAGCACTAAGAAACAGAGAATATTTTCCAAGAATCCAGCTTACTAAAGCTACGGGGAGCTACGAAAGGTCAGAAGCGACAGGAATTTGATGGTATCATGTTACATAAGAGACACTCGCATACACGGCAAAACCATGGGCCCTCAGCAGTGGAATGGGTTACCCCGGTGTACGATCGACTTCACTGTGCCCTTATTTCTTCAGGAAGAAGCTTCTATATTCCATATTCATCTAGCCACCTTCAGGCACTACGAGCTAGGAAAGAAGAATACAATCCAAACTGTATGGAAGTCAATGGGAACCTGCTGACTTCAACAGAAATCCAATCATACCTCGGATGAAGAGTTTATCCATCTGTACTTTGAGAGGAAAAAAAAGCCTATGTTCTAAGCAAATAAAATACCAGGGATGATGGGACTAAGATTAAAAGCAATTTCCTTGCTAGCATAGGAAACAACAAAACGGATGGGTCTAAACCCCGATGGTTTAGGACAAGTAGTAGTCTAACAGGACCAGAGCTACCCTAACACTGGAGACAAAGAAAGCAAACCAAAAATGAAATAAAATAAAAAGTACTCTCATAATTTAACACAGCTATAGACTAATCAGCATCTGTATTTTTCTTAATATAGATGAGTATTCCCAATCCTACACATACATGAAGTCTGCAGATTTAAACTTAACTAATTGCACGCTGAGGTATTTCATGCATGTGAGCACGTCCATCTTGACCGTATAAACTTGAACAACTCCGCCACAAGACTTTTACATATAACTTGAAAAAAGCTTTTATATTCACCTTTCTAGTCTCAGTAGAGGAGCTTACAATATACTGAGCAACTGACAGTCATGCTACATTTTCAGTATAACATATTTGGAAGAAATGCTTTGCCTAGTATCTCTATAAACAGGAAGACACTGCTATTTCCTTCAACTAAGTGTTAGAGACCTACTAAAATAACATAGCTTGCAGGAAACTTACTTGAAAGTAACAAACACATAATGCTGGACATTTTATTCTGGCGTCCTTGAATAGAATTGGAAATAGAATAGGCCAGTGCTGTACAAGGGTTCATTTATAAGCAGGAAAATAAGAACATATTTGCCCTGTAAAGAACAGTAAATGGAGAAATATTGTGCCAGTTAAAAAGGATGTGATTACTCCCAATACCAAAACAAATCTCAAAGGTAGGGGGGAAAGAAAGAAGAAAAATCTCTTTTTCTGCCTGAAATATTTGTGTTTCTTTACCCGTCATTTCAGAACACATTCAATTGACAAGAAAAAATATGTGTGAAGCTAAGATAGAGGCATCATCTACTTGGAATTTTATACTATAGAAAACTAAATTATACTATAGAAAGCAGAAATTAATGGTTTGTGGCAAGTCACTTGTGTAGTTTTCCTATTTAACAGATTTTAAGGTTAAAATACAAATTTATCGGCATCTCAAAAATAATCCTTGAAATAACTGGTTTGCATCTTTTTGCCACTCCTCAAAGAGACCTACCACCCTGTAAGGTGGCTCACAGCAAAGCACATCCTATCCACCCCGCTTTAAAATAAAGTCAAGGGATACTAATTGAGGATTTTAAAGGACCATACTTGATCTTTCAAGATTTCCTGAACAGAGAATTGCTACATCAGAACTTTCTTTGTCAGTCTCCTGACAGAATTCAAATTACACAGCAAATGAGTTACTCATCAAGTCAGTAGTCATTTTGTGCTGGTGGGACCAAAAGTGTAATCAGGTAACTGGCTTTACTTGCTTAATCACTATCAAGTGGTCAGGAGTAGCTTACACTAAAGCAAATAACACGTTTTAAAGCATACATGCCATCAGATAAAATTCCATTTGATTCTACAGCATCCTCAAAAACCATGAAGTGTATGCGAGTCATGGGCGGGGGGGGAGCACTGGAGAGAAGACGATTAAATTAACCACCAATTTGGAAACATCTTGCTATTTTCTGCCTGCAGTGATGAAAACAGATCCATGGCATTAAAACTGATGACAGAGAGAAATGCTCAGGTAATTTATACTGTCTCCTTCCTCTTCTCATTCAAAAAAAAAAAAAAAAAAGAAAAGAAACGAAAAGAAAGAAACTAAGAAAAAAATATAAAGAAACAGAAAAAAAATGCTGTCCTTATGCAGACTCTGGCCGCTCCGCACAAGACACGCGCAGCGATGCTGCGGAGCAACCCGATGGGGACAAGGGACAGCGCCGCAGCTCCCCGGTCACGGAGCCGGACAGCGACGAGGGAAACGAACCAGCTCAGCCATGAGAGCACCCTCAATAACGCCAGCAAAGAGCTGCTTCCTCGGTACCACTCACCCCTAAAAGCACTGCTTATCACTTCATCAAGCAATCTTATTATTTCTTCAGAGTACCAAATATGCTTATTCGGCACATGAATTCTACTAATATAAACCAAGAAATTAGGTAACTGAGTCTACCCAGTAATGGCATTCTGTATTGATATGTTAAGTAGTTGTCTGACTAGGAGAAGTATACCAGATTCGTCAATTCACTGTTAAAATCCAAAATAGTAATTATTGCCAAAGACATTTTATTGAGAGGGAAAACAGCACTAATGAAGTGATGCCTTATCTCAAGCCTAAACAACAACAAGAACAGAAGCCTTTTAGCCTTAACAGTAGCCTAAGTTAATAATAGAAACTCTTTCATCTTTTTCTCCCCAAAATGTTCTATTGCTTTGTGCTTCTTTACAGCCTAATCTAAGCAGCATAAGCAAGACAGTGCCCTAACCAAAGTAAAACACTCTGGCGCTTACGCCAAGGGTTCTGCTGGCCTTACAAAACATTAAGGAGGTGCAAAAGTATCAGTGTTTCAAATTAGCATGAACTGAATTTAGTTGACATTAAACTCTGACACATACACTAGTCTGGTTTTGCTGTTAGAAATTATGCCAGGTTTCTAGAGAACACGAATATATTTAAGAGGAAAAATACTGACTTCAAATTGGGACAAAATAAAGTTTCTTTTACAAATGCAAAAACATTTTTCAATGTACAGGATAGTCAGACCAGAAGAGAGCCCTTCATAGGTCAGTGAGGTTGTCAAATGGGCACCGAAACTAGATATCAACATCCATTTGATGAGACAGTAGTTTGAACTGAGCACTTTAAATAGTTTTATCAAATGCACGTAATTTAAAGTGAGACCATGTTACAGAACTTGTAAATGACAAGTATCTGCCATATTCTACAGTTTAAAGTTTATGGAAGCAAACTTTAAATATAAGGCCATCCTTAAAACACAAATTACTAGTAGCTGGGAGGTGAGAGCAAGGGGGTGGTCTCTTGCTGTGTTAATGCAATTTTTTTTTCTCTTCTTTCCCCTTCCGCCTTAATTTTGTAGCCCAAGCTGCACTGTTTTTATGCTTTTTAATTTTGCAACCTTGAGGGCTGATAACTTCCTGTTTTTACTAAACAAGTGCAGATGCTCTTAATCTTCGTTCACAGCTTCATAAAGAGTGGCTTCAAGGAAAGTCAAACTATGACAAGATTCACAATAAAGTCATGCCTGTTAGCAATACAACTGACGATGCTGAAAGAAATTTTTAAAAATTGAATAAGAATAGTGAGTTATATAAGGCTCCTCTCATGGGAAAGTTATTGGAGTTCAGTCATTGAATTCACAGCCCATAGTAAAGGTCTCGTTGGTTTGGCTTTCCAGAACGCTTAGGTGAACACTTTTATAGGTCATACTGATTGCTCCCATGAATGCTGATCCTACCTTCTGCAAGCAAAGCTGGAATTTAATTGCACTGGAGCATTAAGGAGAGTGCCCTTAACGCTCTTCTCATTTAACCTGAGCACTTGTTTGAATTGCATTCAATTGCATTTAAAAGGACTGAAGTGCCTTTCTGCCAAATAACCTGTATTTGTATATGGCAAGGTCCTCCCAAGGTAATTTTGAAAAAAAATGCAACTAATAGAGGAAAAGAAATAAAATAAAATCAGGATTTTATTCTTTCTAAATCTTCTCACAAATGAGCACAATTTCATGGTCTTTAATCACCACATCTCCTCCATCAGGCACTGCTGACTAAATTGACCCATTCTAGTCTATTCCTAAAACAGTTAAAAGGGGCTTCACCTCAACAGCAACTCCACACATCTAAATTCTCAGTACATACTGCCAAAAGTTTCAATTTTTGAGTCAGACAAGAATGCAGTTTTTGCTTCTATTCACTCTTTTACAGATAAATGCCAAAACCTTGTGCCTGTTAAAATTTCATTACCCCTCCTTAGGTCAAGGAAACAACAAAACAGTAAAATGCATCGATGAAAATCAGCTCATGATTTTTTCCATACTAAGCAAGCTATCACAAATTCCAATATACACTACAAATTACTGCCTTCCTATATTTTACTAGGCATGTCCAATAATGCAGAGGTACAGGAGGGTTTCCAGGCACACACACAGACCTGCAAACAAGCACCATCACACACGTACCAAACCCTTCTGGGTCCTTTTGCTACTAGGAAGAGTTTCTTTGCTTTAGTCTCATTTTGGCCAGACTGCTCTTCCAGAGCATACAGGCTGAGAGCTCCTTTGGGCTTTGTGGCAGACCCGGTTCCCCCTGATGCCCCCCCAAGCGATGCTCCTCTCCTTCAAAAGCACAAGCACTAAGAGGCTCTGTCTCCACTTCCAACTCCTCCAAGAATTGCCTTCAAATAACGATACCGGGACTTTCCTCTACCTGTGTGTATCAATATACACAAACTCGACAGCTGTGAGAACAGGGAGGTTGTAAAATGGGCATGTTCAACATTAGGCACCCAGAAATAACAAATATATAGGGGGCTATGGTGTTGGGGAAGAAGAGAAAACCAATAAAGCAACCAGAGTTGCTTTAAGTATTTCCTTTTATCCTGTTTTCGCTTTTCTTGCCTTTTTAAACCTCGTATTCCTGACGATGGGAACAGTTTCATGAGACTCCAAAAATATCTAAGATCTAAAAAAGATATGTATATTTTTATGAAAGGATTTTTTCCCATATGCTTCTCAAATTTAAAAATTTCTTTTAACCTTTTGGCTTAGCAACGTGTTTGTTCAGGATCTCCCTCACAGCACATACAATGTCAACCTCTCTCTGGACATTAGAAAGGCAGACAGTAAAATAGAATTAACTAAATTGCTTAAATTTCTTCCCACTCCCTCAAAAAAACCTTGATAAAAATGAAACTCATGTCTGAATTAGTAAATGTTAAGGCGAATTATATCAACTGTTTTTCTCTTGTTCTCCCTTCTTTCCCACCCAACGCAAAAGCAGTAGGTAGGAAGAACTGGCATAACCCCTTTCTGTGAAATCCCAAAAGGGAATTCAACACAGAGCAAGATCTGCAGGCCAGTAGTGCCTTAAACCACTGCAGTTTGAAGTGGCTTAATCCCAAATTTAACTAAAAATAGCTTGCAAGGTCAATTTCCATCATATATGTATCTGTAGCCTACAAAACCAGGCTCCTAGCCATTCCCCCAGCACAGCTCATGAAGGATGGATTAAGGACAAAAGAAAAAAAAAAAAAAAGGAAAAAAAAAGGCACAGACAGAGAATGCTTAGGGTGAAATATAACTCAATTTTAACAGGTGCTACATCTGTTCAATAATTGTAAGAGAGGAAGGAAGTACTGCATAAATGAGAACATAAAATGTATTTATAAATGAGTCCTTCCCCAGTTCAAGCTTTGAGACCCTTCTCTGGCATGAGTCACTGGTCAAGTGGAGATTACACTGACACCCTGACAGCCAGCTCTCTTGACAGCGATACTGCCCTGCGCCTTTGGAATTGCTGCACATTATTTTCCTCACTTGCTGGCATAATATGAAACAACAAAACAACAACAACGAGTACAACCGAGAGCAACAACAAATGTATGCCTAGGGCTACTTGACTGCCAAGGCCTGTGGAGAAGCACCACGTCTGGAACCGCCTGTCAGCCTAGACAATATTAATCTGAAGGCTGAGGAGCTGAAAAGAGTAAACATTTTTGACCTAGAAAATAATCTGAACAATAATATTGCACACAGTGCAAAGATAAATCATAAAGCATTAGAAGAACTTGTTATGCAGGATGTGTCCCACTTCCCCTTCCTCATCAAAACTAAACAACATAAATCACAACTATCTTTTTCAAGCATAATCAAGCTCTGCCAAGGACTTGCCAGTGCTCTCCCCCACCGACCTCTCCCCAGCAGTACCTCTAGGGTAGAAAAAAAAGAAAAAAAAAAAAAAAAAAAGAGGGAGAAGAAGAATCAAGGGCAAAACAAAAAACAACACAACAACAACAAAGAACTAAGCAAACAAGAAAGCTGTAAATATGTGCACAGCCATTTTTCAGTTTTCAGACCTGATGACTTCTCATCCTTTTGGAGCCTATACAACACTAAAAAAAGAAAATGAGCAAGCCTACATGAGAGTTTGGGAAACTCCTCGGTGAAAGAAGCATGCAGAAGCTGTACACACACTTACAGAGCAGATCTAAACTTTTTTAATGATGTGCAAACACATATTTCAGTTTTCCAAAGCTTACACAATGTCATGGCATGACTAACATCTACAATCTCACTTCCAGACAGGACCCAGTGATGACTACGTGTACATACAGCCTGGGCACCTTCAAGCACTGATAGGTGCACGGAACTGGAACAGTCTGAGTCATAGCTATGGCCATGATCAGATATTTCATATATATCTTCTTCCTGAGCCTTCTTGTCACCTTTAAAACTGCAGTCAATGGTGCAGGGATCATGACTGGAAAAAGAATCTTACACCTTTGCATTTTTAGACAACCATATTTCTTGCATGGTGGTTAAATATCTGCCCAAACCTCCTCTATAAACATGTTTCTAGCAATTTCAAATTTCCCTACCCAATCTGTGGTCTTAAACTAGTAGTCTCCCACAGATTTTTTTTTTTTCTCTTAAATTCAGCCATACATTTTGCTTGCATGGCAGATTGCTTGCTACTTAGGACAGCAATGCTAGCACCGTCTTGTCGGAGTGGACAGTTAGAGCCGCAAAAGCAAACAGGTTGTTAGTATCCAACCTGAAATTCTTTCAGAAAAGACTGGCTATTTCTACATTACGAAATACAAGAAGAAACTACTGGAATCTGTTAATGGGGCTGATTAAACAGAAAGGTATTTACGCATACCCTGACTAGCAGAAAGGTATTCAGAGGGTATTTACATTCTAACTGAAAGCAGTTCAATTCAAGCAGTCCTTGGGGTTGTTTTCCAAGCTAGAGAAAAAATTTGGTAAGGTGATCTGCAGACTACCCGGATGAATGAAAACCTTACCTGGAATGCTGTAAGCAAGCAGGAAACCTTTCCGCCGGGAATGGAAAAATGTCTAGGACAGAAAAGCCTACCTGAGCTGAACCTTGCAACAGAAATAACACAGTTATTGCTCCTGTTAATAAGCATTTCAGCTACACACAAAAAAAGGAAATAAGAAGGGAGCTACCTACACTGAAGTTTAAAAGGCTGTTAAGGAATAAAAAATAAGATGGAGCAAACACTGAAGCAAATCCTTCTGTCTCAATAAAAATGATAAAATGATATACTGAAAATGAGGATAGGATAATGGTTATTACCACATACAGTGTGGAAACAAAATTAGACCATTTACTATAAAGAAATAAAGGGATCTGGAGAGTCTCAACCTCAGAATACTGAAATAATTGGTACGCATAATAATGACAGATACACCAAAATCATTTAAAAAAAGGAGGGGGAAAGGAAGTAGCTTGGGAGAGAAGGAAAGCAATCTTGGTACTACAAGCCTACTAGTATGAGCTTGATGATACAAGGTCTAAACAAAAGAAATCTAGGATATGTAACTGAACAATGATATGAAAAAAAGCTAGTAATGTTAGTATTGCAAGATAAGATTGGAGTCATTAAATCATTCATTTAGAGACTGTTAAAAAAAAAAAAAAAAAAGGCAATACATACTATTGACTTCTGGGAGACCAAAGTGGGGAGAAATCACCATTGAAACCATCTCACAGAAATTACACCATCTTCGGGGCTGGGTGGAGCCCTACAAATGCACAGAAATTTAAGAATACACAATGAAAGAAGCAAGGATTTTTTTCCTATGATATGGGGCTCGTCAACAAGAGACAAAGAGAAGAGAGATCTCAGGATACCAGGATATAAAGAGTCATATTAGCCTTTTAACAGCTATTTGATATTGATGCTTTGTAGTAATTCTACAGGGTATCAAGGTAGATGCATTTTTAGCCATAATCCAGGAACACTGTGTAAGATGGTAAACTACCATCCACAGCTTCAGATACATAGCTGAAGTTGCCTAGTCCAAAACAAAATAGAAGAACAAGCACCTTTCTACCTCTACCCCACTGCAAAAAATAAATAAGTGCACAGCATCTACTCTAAGATGCACAAAAATCTATTTTGTGAGAAGAGCACATAAAGTACTTTGGATGCTTTAGTCTAGCCACTACAGGCAGATAGAAATACAAGTCTTTGTAGCTCTCTCTTGTACAGAACATAGTAGATTTAGTAAGAAATGGATTGTTCAGAGTAGAAAAAGCAGAGGCTGGTTCGAACCAAGCCATCGGAATTGCCTTTCAAACTGGATGAGAGAATTAAGGAAATCAAACTGTTTTAAGACAGAATCCAAAATGTTTGAGGAACAAAGACAACCCAAACACTTGAGGCTCCAGGTGTATAAATTTGATGTATTTCCAAAGAGGCAGTTGAAAGTTTCATGCAGCATGAAAGCATCTTATATTAAATTACATTAATTCTGTACTGACAGCTCTGCTGATAGCAGAGATGCAGGGAAAAGGAAAAAAAAAAAAAAAAAAGAAAGAAAGAAAGAAAAGAAAAACCTTCAACTCACTGCTTGGTAGTTAGTAGTGGAAGTAGTAGTGTTTAGCAGTGAAAAAGCTTTGCCTTACCTAGAAGGAAAAGACAGGACTCCAGCTAGAAAGATGATGGGCAAGCTGTACTCCATTGTAAAAAGAAGCTTTTTCTGTTTTCAGAATGGCGTCCCATTCATATTTTTACAAATGAAACTATTATAGACTTTTTTTTTCCCCCGAGTTATATTTCATTAACTTAGGTATGGTCTATTCCTCACTAATCTACACATTTACATTTTGCACACACCATGCTATAACCCAGTTGTATGATACTGCCTCTAATCTTTTCTTTAGTGTACTCTGGGGGAGACAGTAGTTTATTCACACTTTTGGTCTTTTTATTAAGGCTTTAAATTTGTTAAAACATGTGCAGAGAGTGAGCAGCAGACCCACCTAGATTTAAACTTTTTGTTTGTTTGGGGAAGTTGTCCCCTTAGTCGTCCATTCCCAGGTCAGCTGTACTTTAATAGTCCATTAAAAGAAGAGAAACAAATCTCAATATTTACTTTTTGCTGAACTATCAGATAAACGCTTGGTCTATTTCTGTTCTATTCCCTTTCGCCCACAATTTCCATTACAAGGTATGTACTAAACACTGACAAGAAGTTCCTCCTCTGCTAAAAATCTCAGGGCAATAGGGAAATATTTTGCTAGGTTTTGGTTTCAGAGATAAGCTTTCAAAATTAAACTGGAATCCCCCCAGTTTACTCCAGTAGAAAGCAGGCTCACACATACTAGCAGGTCAAAAGAGAGAAACTTTAACTTTTGCAAGATGAAACTGATTTTCCCCCATTGCACCCTGAATTTGCTCAATTGATTCATATTATTAACAAAACATGCCCTTCTGCCTTTCTGATCCATTTGGCTCGAGATGCCTTGTCATAGCTGTTGTGCTCTTCTTGTGTTTGTACAGTACTCAAGCAGGACCATCTGCACCACTAAAAATATATAAAATACTGTAAGATCCAAAAGGTATTTGCTACTTATTGAATTAGGGACATAATCAGTACCCTGTATGTTATTTATTTCCATATCTTTGGGAAGGCATAAGTCCTGAAAAGGATAATCTACATGTCACAAAATAAATAAATAAATCACAGGCACATCCCAAAATGATACGCAGATTTAAATACAACTTTGTACATGCTATACATATACCCTAGCCTCTACTTGCAGGCATAACAGTACTCTTACAGTAAATTCTTACAGAGATCTTTCTCTTCTGCTTTCCGATACTTTTGTTCTTTTTCTCCTCAACACATGCAAGTTCATCTTGGATATCCCTATTATACCTTGCAACAGCTACCTCTCAAAAGTTCCCTTTTCTAGCTTGCAACCATGACCACACCCTACCTAAAATGAACTTCACCTTTCCATCCATTATTTTCATTTTTTTTTATAACTTGGTGATGTAATGGAAAATGGTTTATAGTTCTCTGAAAGCAGCAGACTAGCGTCAAGTACAAAGCAGTGAGACAAACTATAAAAGGAGGAAAGTGCACTCGGTTTGCATAACTGCTTCTGATTTTATCCCCATTGAATGGTGAATTTACAGTCAATAAAAAAAGAGAGAGAGAAAGAGAGAGAGGGAGATAGAAACTTTTGCCCTTTATTCCTTCTTTCAGTTATATAGAACCTACTTCAGCATTTTTTAGTTTTCTCATTCTTTGCTACATCCAAATGATGAGGTCCAGACCTCATTGAACACTGACATTATTGTTAGATAAGCAAAGATATAACAAGCATGTAGAAACCTAAAACTAGAGTCTTGTACAATCCTATTTACTTGCTTTATATCCAAATGTTGCTGTTTACATATCTGTCTCCTGTATCTCATTTTTGTACAGTTCCAAACCTGACAGAGCAAGCAAAGATATAAGAAGAAAATCAGCTGGGTAGGACAAGGAGATTAAAAAAAAAAAAAGATTGTTTTTAAATTAAGACTTCCCAGCTGTAAAGGGATTACTTTTTCATTGCTTTTAATAGAAGCACTAAAAATATTTCACAAAGTTGTTTTTTTTTTTTTTTTTTTTTTGTAATAGAATAGTAGTGGCTTTTCTTTTTGGATGTTGCCTGCTTAAAGAGCAAACACTGATAGCATATAACCTATTCAAAACTGAGACCACTTATTACTTCTCTCTTGCAAGCTTTCTTTACCTTATAAGACAGAATACGAGCCCTAGGTCAAAGCACTCTCTCCTTTTCTTTCCTCTCATCTCTCCCACAAAAGAATATGTGATTATTTTTGACAGCATGTTAAAATGCTCTGTTTGCTTTAAATTGATTTTGAAAATATACTGCAACAGGATAATTTTGTTTGGGGATTATATGCGGGCATAAGCAAACATGACAACTAGGGACATACCAAGAGCAAAAAGGATATAAACTCTTCCTTAACGAAGCAGACGGTTTTAAGTAGAAGCAGTAAGATAAGTAAAAAAATCACTTGATGCCCCTGAAAAATGCTTTAAAATTACATTAGACTATTTTGTGCAGCTCTAAAGAGCTAAATACAGAGTTCATCACCAGAGGTTAAATATCAGCACTACTTCAAACTCACTCTAAACAAGCACTCCCAGCGTATCTTCCAGCAGCAAACTGGCACCGATGGAAGGATACTGGATGGGCACCCACACAGCAGCAGACGCATGAACCATGTGAACCATTTATATCCTTATGCTTCCCAGAATGCAGGAAGGCTGGTAGGCTGGAATTTCATAGCCACACTTAACTCGGATTAGGTTTTGATTTCCAAAAGGAGAGACTTCTCTAACACCCAGGTTACAAAAAAGAAGTAAAATTAAGATCTGGCACTGCGTTTCCGTAACAGCTTGCTGCATTATGTTCTTATTCCCTGAGACTTAGCCTACCGTTGTTATCTTCACACTATTGAAAGGAATGGTCAAAGTGCTGGCTGAGAGAAGGTTTCAAGTTGGCACTTGCATTAAACCACTGCTGTTAAACTCATGTACAGCATGCTTTTTAAACATATAAGAAACACCTATCCATCACCAATAGCTTGTCCACATCTGTTCTGCCACCTCCGCAACTGCTGGGCTTGCCTCGGACTTGTTGAAACAGTTACCTCACACAGGTCCACTTGAATTAGTCCATTTTGACAGCCTGAATCAAGGGAGCCTGACTCACACCTGGAAACTATAAAGTTGTGATTAGCAGCAATATGTGCTCCGGGACCTATGGCAACCCTACCGCACCGCTAGCCCCATGTCTTCTGCGCATAAGGTCCTCCCACCACTTAATTCTACATTAGAGCAAGACAGAGTGCAGGTGAAAGGTGCAAAACATCCATTTCTTTCTCTAGCTAGCAGCTGGATGAGAATCAGACGGCTCATGGAGCTGCACTGGAGTGACTGGTAATAAGGCAATCACCATTCTAGGAGCCCCAGATGCCCCACGATTCAGAGGCACAAGTTGCCGGCATCCTCGTCCTGACCCACTCCTGAATTGCATTTGTTACCAGCCAGAACAACAGATACAGTCAGGAAAAATAATACAGTAGGAAACATGGACATACCAAAATAGTCCAGCTAAGGGTCGCCAAGACGGAGGGACTGGAGCGCTTCTCACGTAGGAGAGGCCAGGGAAGTTGAGAGTGTTCAGCCTAGAAAAGAGACAGCTGAGGGGGAATCTTACCTCTGCCTCCATCCTTGGAGATATTCAGAAGTCAACTACATGGTCCTGTGGAGCCTGCTCTAGCTGATCTTGCTGGACCAGTGGATCTCCAGGGGTCCCGTTCCAGCCTCAACCATTCTGTCCTTCTGCAAAGCACTTATCCATGCTGCCAACAGGCCCGGGAAGACGACACGGGACAGTGAGAGGACACACTGTTATATGGGATTCAGAGCCAAGACTGATGGATCTTGGCTCTGTTTCTAGCTCTGAGAAAACCAGCAGGAGACCAATCTCAGCACTTTCGGTACATTCAGTCCTCTAGAAAACACTCCTCTGTCAGAACTAAAGATGGCTTAGAGGCACAGCTGAGGAAAATTAGGTTTGAAAAGCAGTGTCTCAACCTCCAGAAACCTCAAGGAGAATCCCCTGCCTCCCAGCCTGCCCAGTCGAAGCAGAGATCCTCAGCTCTTGTGAGGCATGGGGAGCTCCACTACACCAAAATTCAAAGGAAGCTCTCAGGCGCCACCTGGGAGGCTCAAACGAGAGCAGGAGCCATCACCGGACTTGAGAGAAAGTAGCAACATCCACAGAAGACTCTATATCCTGTTATCAGACTTGCTGAGCATCCACTCTGTTTCACTTGATTAGTGTCATCATTTTAACTGCATTATTCTCCACTAGAAGGTTTTCTGGAACCAAGCCCATAAACCAATGATCCATGAAAAGCATTAAGGCTATTTCCTTTTCATAAATTATGTAAACAGCAGAGATCTTATCAGTCGGACCTGGAAGAAACTCCTCAGTAACGGAGAACCGAGGAACAGTTGTCTTGCTTTTACAGTGTTCAAAACACATCAGCCTTTGGCTATGCTAAACAGAGCACTTCTTAACACAAAACATCTCTCCTCCCCATGCTCATGAGCTCTATCCAAGCAATTTGAAGAGATAGGGTATTTAAATTCCTTGGAAGGCATAAAAAATATTAAAACCTTTTAAAGATTAAACTTCTGTTCCTCAAAAGCAATCTGAACCATTCTATTAGCTTTGTCTACATTTTATATTTCAGTGTAACATTTCAAAATCACACCCATCCTAAGAGCTTTTAATTTAGGGCTGCTGTGATATGTTGCAAGTCTCTCAGAAAAGCCGTTCTGTAAAATAATTCTGACAGCATCAAGATACTAAAATGTCTAGGACACACAATCCTAAATTTATGCATATTTATTACCAAAATAGTTTAATTTATACTGCGAGTCCAATCCTTCCCCTCCTCAGAAGTCAAGGGCAAAGCCCTCATCGACTCCAAAATGAGCAAGACCCTGTTTGACACCATTACTAATAAATCCAAGGAGAAGTCCGACCCTTGACACTACAACAATTTGAAGTGCACTGCATGGCACCATTTACTTCATTTTGATGGTAAGTGTTCACAGTACTAATGAAGCAAGCTCCAATAAAAGTCTCAATTTAAAATCTTCCTTTTCTATTTCTGCAACAAGCTTCTGCATTTTTCGGAAGTACAGAAGATTTTCCCATAATGGAAGGTGTATAGGTGGGATGGGCAATAAAACGGGTAAATACTTTCATTCCAGCCCTCCAATTTTTATCATCCAAGTAAAGCTCAGATTAATTCTTCCAGAGGTCCCACAGTACAGAAACCCACTCAGCTAGTACCTAAATTCATAAGATCAGACATCAAGCTACTTCTGACTTTGAAAAAAATGACATTATGGAGGAAGCGAGAATAAATAAACAGAGAGAGGTAGAGAAAATACCGATATGGGATGTAATCTCTGTTAACTTGCTATATCCTTATTCATTTCATATACAAAGTATTCTCTAGTGCTTCTCATGGTCATGGTTTTCTTCTCCCATGCTTACCTTCCAGCTTAAAATATAATAAAAATATTTTTTCCTCATGCAAATATTCCATTCCAATTCCAGCAGAAAACCCAAAGCCAAGGCAAGTTAAGTTCAGTAAAGACTATTTTGCATCCTGAGAGTGGTATTGCAAGATGACAAAGTTCGCTCAACAGTTATCTCTCAAAATATATCTCTGTGTTGGGAATTTCAAGGGTCAGAATAAACTACAGGACCTTCAGAGCTGTCCAAGTCTAAGGGAAGCCCAAATTTCTTTTGGACCTCTCACAGAGGCAACGATATATAAGATTCATAAAACTTCGGGAAGATCTCTAAAGTTTCATAAATGCAGAATTGTAGACAATATCAAGAAATATGTTAATAATTCCAAATATAGAGTATCTATCTATGCGAAGTGGTATGTAGTAACACTTTAGCATGAAATGCTTTGTATGCCTGAGCAGCAGGCTTAAGTATCACCTGTCCCAGAAGACATTTTTCTCAGGTGCATGTCACGTTTCAAAATGACACACTTTGGACTACAATAAAAAGGTAACAACATGAATTATTAGAAACTCACGTTCTGTATGGCCCTCTGAACAAGGAAAAACGGAATTTTGATTTAAGCAAATGCGGTAATAGCAGTTTATAGAAACATTCACATTGCAGAAGCAATGATTATTGAGCATATGTTCACAGACACCTGCGCACTCATACGCAAACATATGTGCACACATACACCCACTGCTTGCACAGACTGAATGTTGCTAGGAGGAAGAAAAAAAGGAAAAAAATAAAAAGACTGTGTCACATCATCATCATTAGCGGTTACTTCCTGATGTTTAAAACTAAGTAGAACGTCTCTTTCAGTTGGAGAATTAGCAAAAAGTTGCACAGATTAATTCTGTACTTTTGAAAATCTTCATGCTAACAGCAAATGAGAGTGAAAGTAGGTCTTGATCTACCTTGAAGAAGAAAGTAGGAAGAAAGTAGGTCTTCCTTGATCAAGCAGGGCAGAAAAGATTTATTTAAACACCAGGTATGTTGTTCCAGCTATGTCCAAGCCACAGGATTTAACTAATATTTACTTTGGCAAGCTCAGAACAAAAGAAGATTGTCCATTCTGCCTTCCAAAAGGGATTAAGAATTTACCATGTTAATGGCACATTGTTCATTTATAATAATGCCAATTTGCACAAACTCACTTTCCAATAGAAGAGGTTATACATATTGTGTGCCAAAACTGCTTATTTTCTCAGGAGGAAAAAGAAAACTTTTCTGCAAAAATTGGCAAAGTCCCTTGCCTTTTCTTCAATTAAAAAAAAAGCCTCAATACAAGGATAAGTAGAACTAGCTATATAACAAGTGCTTTGAAAACACAGAACAACCTGAGCCATAACCTGTACTTACATGTTCTAAAAACCATTTTTTAACCAAAGTGCAATTTCATGGCCAAAGTCACTGGCAGAAAGCGAGGATGTCTACGTGCTGTTCAGAGAAAACTAAACTAAAAAGCTCCCGGTTGCCCTCAGGAACTGTAACTGTAAGTTACAAGTGAAGCACCATCTTGCTTTGTCATTGTGCTGGTACTGCATTTTGCCCACGTAATAACTCCAGTGTACACACTGCACACACATGGATGGCTTTTTTTTTTTTTTTTTTTTCTTTTTTTAATCTTCTTTCCAAGTCCAAAAGTCAGTTTGATGATCTTCTCAACTTCTTAGGATCTATTTGCCAAAGGAGCACAACACTGAAGCTCAGGAACAGGAAGGTGTTAAAGGCAGTTTGGTCAAATCATATCATCCCTCCTCTCTTTAAAATACTGTACTTATTACTAATTATGCAAGTAAACTTTGGGGAGCTTCACGTAACTCTTTTGGTGTTTAGCTCTCAAGGCAGGTATTAGCAATGGAGGCTTTTTCCATGACTAGAGAGTTTTCCTTGTGCTAATTGAAAACAGGCATATTTTGAGTAACATGCAGGACTGCCAATAGTCTTGCAGGGAGGCAATGCAAGAATGATTTATGGACTGTGAATATCACGTAAATCTGTCTTCAAGTTAAAGAATCATCTCTGCACAAAATAAATTTAAGTACTCAATTATCAACGCTCTTAATTTTACATATTTCCTAACTAAGCAAAAAACCACATCATACCCTAACCCTTCTCCAAGGCTGTCAAACATCAAGTAAATGGTTATCATTTATATGTAAATGCAGCCAGAAAAGCAATGCTCAATTGAAGTACTCTAATTAGACTGTATTTCATGTTTTTTCCAAGACTTTCTTTAACCATCTCATTTTCACATCACCTAAGCATTTATCATGTACTTTGCAACCTGAGGGGAGAGCAAAGTTAGTTTAGCTTCTAGGAGGTGCACTAAGAGGCTTGTCACTTACACCAGCTGTTAGGCACCACCTTTTTCACTGCCTTTTTTTCCAGCATGCTTTTTTTATTCTGTTTTTGAGGACTGCATTTTTTTATCATTTTAGAGAGGAAAATAAATTCAAACTTCTATTGCAATGAAACTTTTGATAGTCATCAAACACTTGAGCAACTCTATCATGATTTGCTGTGGAAGTTCATTCCCCACAGTCCTCTCTTGTTTATCATCTGGGAGAAAATGCTTTGAGCATCTGGATCTTATTTCACACGTCTTGCAGCTATCACATAGAACATTTACTTCAAAGTGAGTTTAAAAGCAATTCTCACTGCTAATTATCAACGGTCTTCTAGACAGATGCAAACTGACCACAGAGCACAGTATGTCCATATTTGCAGCTCACAAGGCAAGTGAACATATATCGCTGGTCACTGATCCATTAAAAACAAACAAAAAATGAATGATTTCCTCTCTAAATGTAACAACACACTAAATACTTTGGTGACCAGTCACATAAAAACCTACAAAACCCTTTCTGAACCCGGTGAACACCGAGTTAGATGCACAGTACAGCACACACACACGCTCTGAGCTTGCAAGCTCCTTTTCCTACTACAGTGTGTTTTTAGCTTTAGTGTAAGCTAAAGTACAGTCCCTCAAGATACAGACTACGCTAACATCCTTCATAGCTCCTCCAAGGGGTTATGAAAGAGTAATGCTGAGTGGCTTTGGAATAAATCCAGTCAGAAAGCAGGGACACGAGAGCAACACCGGCATTCCTGGCAAGTTACAGACGACACCTATGTATCCGAGTGAAGAATTTTGCACGCCCATTGCGCCTCATCATTGGCACACTGTGCTATCCAACACATGTTGTACTCCAGAAGAGGCCAAGTTTAAAGGCAACTCACTGCAGAATATCATCACTGACTCCCTTTTAAGAAGGTTTTCAACAACTGTCTGCTAACTTGGGGCCATCATGAAGATGCAGCATAGCTGAACACAGCAACTAACAAACTAAAAGAGGTCCAGATCTGCTACATCAGGCCTTCACAAATCATCTGTTAAACTGCGCTTTCTTTATTTACTTTCACTGTAAACAAGGGTTTAACCCCTAACATTGTTAATACTCTTCTCCAGCCAAATGCAATGCGCTGAACACCGTCCAAGATCTAGTCCCTTGATTACAGTCCTTAGCCACAACAGAGCTTCCCACTGCAAGACAGGGACCAGCTCTATAATATATATTACTCAACATCAGAACATCAGAATTTGTTCAAGCTTATCTCACATTCAGAAAATTAAAAAAAAAAAAAAAAGCTTGAAGTACATATCACAGGCTTGGTACAAATTAGTATTTGCATCTGAGGGGCAAGCGTGAGAAGCTTCACTCAAACTTTGGCATTTAGTAATTGCGAAACACACGTGTATGCATGCACATACTAAACAGGGTGCCTCCTGGCAGAAATGCATGGATCTGCTTTTGAAACGGATTTTAGGACTTGCTTTCAACACGCAGGAAAAATATGATTTTCCCCCAAAGCAATTATATCATCGAAATTGTAATTACTTGCTCAATTTCAGCTGGAGAGTGGGGAGAAGTTACGCTAATCAGAGCCGATCCTGCGCTCAGTGGCCTAGAGCGCAGGCGCAGGGGTCAACGCGCGCAGATTGAGGCGGCTGCCAAGGGGCTAACCCAGCTCGAAAGCTCAACACATTAATAATAAAACATGCTTCGCCAGAAACTGCTGTCCCAAATTAATTTGAAGGGAGTTCTTGTATATTCATAATTACAGAAACACATATCTTCACTGTGGAATGATGAAAATTACACAGCTTATTTAAAAGCTATTCTTGCATTAAATGCCAACACAAAAGAGCAATTTTAATGAAATACTCCTGAGTCCCACTGAAAACTGCTTTTGCACCAAAACACGTGCCTGTTTAGTTTGATCTCATCTCTCATCGTTATTCAAGGCAACTGAGGTCCAGCAGTAGTACCCTACATTGATTTTGGGGGATATTGAGTAGAGCTGACTGCGAAACTCATTTTGTAAAAATGTAACCTGCCATCACTATCCTACTGATCAGTACGGACAGTTGCTCTTACCGCAGTGATTGGGATCGGAATCCATCTATCCTCCTGCTCCCCAGTCCTTGATCCCAAGGCCAGCGAAGGCCTCAGCAACACCAGGGGCTGCGGCAGCTTCTCTCAGGGCTCTGCCTTGCTTTGGAGCAGCTCCCGCGCCAGGGACGGCAGAAACGCTCCTCGAGGTGCCGCAGGAGAAGGAGCAGCGCTGCGGGCAAAGGTGAAGAGCCCGCATGGCACAGTGTGGCGGCCGGGCCTCGCGTAGCTGCGTCACCGCGGCGTCGCCTCGGCAAACACAGCTCCCGCGCGGCGCTCTCCTCTGCTCCTGCCATCGCCAGTTACTACAGGGACTTGCAATAAAGGCCACCCGCGAGAAGAGTAAACTACACCCGGATGTGCCAGTCGTAACTGTGGGCTTGAAGAAAAACAACTTACCAACCCGAAGCAATATACCTTTAAAGCCTGCCACGTTCAGCAGGATGCAAAGTTCTAACTCTCTTCCAACTGACCGCAAGCAAATGAGAACAAAATTATTCACAAGAAAGCAATAAACATCTTGGAGTTTCACCTTTCTGTTGCACCTAGTTTTTTAACCTTCCTTACAACCAAAATGAACTTATCCTGAGACCCTGACAAAATAAAACTGTACATTTAATTTTCTTCCAGCAAAATCATTAAAATTTTAAGGACCTTCTCAATCCTCAAAATATGTACTTAGATAATATTTGACATAAGGCCTACTCCTGCCTGTGAAAGTAGTTTCTGCTGATGACATACCGATTATTTTTTTCTACTTCTACACTTCTGTATAAGCAATTCACAAATCAAGCTCCAGCACTAACAGACCTGGCTAAGAAATTAACAACTCCAGTATAAATGCAATAGGCACATAAACAGCTTTGCAGAGGTGCTCTGCAACACAAGGTGAGGGAGAACAGTTGTTAAGGGCGTTATATATTACAAAGCCTGTCTGAAAAGTATTTTGTTCCATTTGATGGTCATTAATGGCAACTGACCTAACTGGCCAATGGTTAGGATTTAACCTGGACATCAGAAGAAAAGGTTATTTCACGATGATGAACTCTGGTGCTTCTGTACTAGAAGAGATGGCCACCAGCCTCTTTCTGCACTGGATTAGGTGGTTCTCCAGTCTGATTTCCCAAATACTCACATCCTATAAAACCATCCTCCGAGTCATACATCACATTTTCAAAATTCTTTCTCAAAAGCCTCACAGAGTACCAAGAAGCCCTAGCACACCAGTGCAACTAACATGCTTTTTCCCCTTTATTAAAGGAAGAAAGGGGTCAAGAGTTTTGACAACCTTGACTGTTGCACCACTCTTTGCTCAGCCCTCAGATTTTATTTACATATCTGAAATGCAAATTTCTGTGCAGCAGATGGTCTCAATTCCTAGGCTTTTTCCTTGGTAAAAGGAGCTGCTGAAAAGTAGCCAGAATTAGGCAGCCAAAGGCAAAGAGGTTGCAGCAGCTGCTCTATGCTGCTTGTAGGGGAATCTAAACTAAGGCAGCTAGAGCTAAGGATGCGGACTAAGGATTTTTAAGTAGGCAAATGCAAACACCAAGGGAATACTTTGCCATCTCAGGGAAACCTGGCACACGCAAAGTGATCACCAGCTCTGAGCCAATCTACCAGCCTGACTGCACTTCCCATGCAGCAGGACTTTTACTTAGACAAAAATTGTCAATCCAGTTGGAATACTGGTTCATTCAGCCTACATAATATTTTTAAGAGTGGACATTATTTGCTTCTCCATTCACCTTAATAAGCCACTCAAAGGGCTTTTTCCTTAAAATCAAGCAAACAAAAAACCTGAGAAACATGCTCACGTCCAAAACTATGAGAATTCTAACATTTTTTTAATGGATTATTTACTGTAATGACTTTCAATTGCTTCTCATATGAATATCTAAATCATCTCAATTCTCAGGAAATTTCTTCTCACATAACATTCTTAGGAAGGTACTATTTTCAATACAAATATCAATTCTGTGAGAATAAGGACAGGAAAAAAGGTATGCACAGGGAGCAGAAACGTCATTTCCTTTTATTTGGATTTAGTTTCACTGAAAATAAATTGCTTACAAGAGATATTTGACCTTTCCATTCTTTCATGCCCTCGTCCCCTACGTACCCCCTTTTTTTTTGTTCCCTTCAAAGAGAGACAAACGATCCATTTTCTTCCACACATTTAAAAATTGGTTGCACTGGTCTGGATTCAGTATCTACAGGAAGGTCCTATTTTGAACTGAAAACTCATGCTTGCCCTCCTCGCCTGCTTCACAAATCAAAGCAGGATTAAGCCACAGTACGTCCTCTCATTCCTGTGCAATTTGCTTGTCTCCTCGTTGCTCACTCATGCTATTTCATCAGATTTTTCTACATTCTTTGATAAGCTTGCCTAGTCTTAACTAAATTAAATGACTATTTTTTTACTATTTCTGATGATTTCACCATTTTACTTACCTTAATAGCCAAAAGCACATTTTTGCAACATAGCAACTCCTTCGCTCTCAAATTCTATTAGGCATATTCTACCTAGTTGGCTGTCCTTCAAGGCACAAGCTTGAGCATCTTTCTATTTATCTTGTTATGTCCTAACAGTGATTCATTCAAAAAGTTTTTATTTCCTTTAACTATCTGTTAGAGGAGCAACTGTTTCACTTATTTCCTATTTTTGGTAAGGTGACACATTACCAAGTGCACCATCTGCTTCACAGACCTACCATCACCCTTCCAATTTGCTTCTCATACACTGGCCTAAAGTATTTCATGTGGTGGTTTTTTTGGTTTTGCTAGGGTTGAATTCCCTTTTTCCGAAGAAACTCTGATGACTCAGCCTCGGTGTACTATGCCTTTCTGCTTCCCCTTTTTCTTTACACATACACATCCGTTCTGAGACTGGATGTTATTTAAACTTCTATGATCTATATTTAACTATTCAAGTTTCTTTGCTCCTAAAGTTAAATTCTTGATAACACTTCTCAGAAAAGGTATTAAAAAAGGGAATTAAATCCACTTAAACACACAAATCAGCATCACAAATGATTAAGCAGCACTTAAATCATTCACTTCTCCACAAATTCTTTAGGCTTACCTGTGTGATGCCTGACCTTCGTGATCAGCTCAGAGTTACTGCTGGAGGTGAAGCTTTGCATATTATTTAGGACAATACCTGGAGAAGCTCTTTCTTACTGCCAAAACTATTTGTGAAGAAAAAGCAATTGGGCAACTATTAGCAGCCCCAGAGTCCCATATTGCCTCTATCAATGAGGACAAACATCCATGGCTGAGTTTCCTTAATCTATTATAAACATTTTCAAAACACTTTTGAATCAGACCTAATCTTTCCTGCCTTTAAATAAGCAAAGGGAAGGGAAAGAGGAAGACGTTAATTGATGTTTTTAAATCAGAGCTGACATGTCTAAGTAGAAAGAACTAAGATTGCTACAGTAGAAACTTAACAAAGCCTAATCATGCCTCTCTGTAGTGACTGCATATAAAGGCAGGCATTCAAAGCTGAAGAAATAGGTTGAAGCACAGAGTACTATCACACTACTATCCATAGACACTTTTTAATGTTATCTTATATCACAACATTTATAGATGTATTTCAAACTGATCAGTCTTACCCAGAGTGAGTTCAGATATTGATAAGGAGCGGAGCAGTGAAACCTCCATACAGAGCAAGCCGTGTATGTATATTTGTGTGTTTAAGCTACTATCTCAGTAGAATTGAATTAAATTTCACTGCTTATCCTTCTTAATGACATTGTTATTTTTAGTTTATACCTCAAAATTCACAGTGAAAAGTAGTTGGGAATAGAAGTGTCTCGGTCATCAGAGCTGACAGTTAGACTTTAATCCTACATCTCCAAACTAAGCTTTAAATGTTCCGGTCAATAGCTACTTGGCCTACTGGGAGCTCCATTTATGTTCTTATTAAATATAAACGATACTCAAGCAAAACACAAAACTCACCAAAGCAGAGAACAAAAATATTATTCTACAACTAAAGCAAAACAGAGGGGAGGAATGTGTGGTTATTTTTAAGCAACTCTATGGATGCCGTACAAGATATTTGATTTTGGCAGTTCCTTTGGTCAACTGAAGTGAAAGTCCACGTGGTAACGTGTAAGTGGTGCTCCAGCACCAGCAGGACAAAAACATACTGCAGTCTCCATTTCAGCATCGAACAAACTATGAGCAAATACAGCAACCTGGTCAACAGGAAAAAGTGAACTCTGTGCACATCCTGCAGATGCTTTTCCAGAAGCGTTTTCTTGCCCAAGCAACAAATTGAGGGGCCATCTCCCCTTGCTGGTGCCCTCTTCGTCCTGCCCTGGCAGCAAGCAGTGACACTGCCTTATTTCCAAAGCAAGCAACACCATAAACCTGGCCTTTCCAAACACAAAGTATGACCAAACACACATACAGGATCTCATCAATACGAAGAAAAGATAAAACACCTTTTCACAATATACATACACATTAACACATCCATTCACCACACCTCCACATCCCTGAGGAACGAAGAAACCAAAGGAGGTACACAGACATCTAACAAACTTCCCAAAGAGCAAATGCTTGATCAGCTCCAGGCCTGCACTGAAGCAAGCAAATGCAAAGTGCATTTTTCGTTGTTGTTGTTAAAGCTAGGACTGCATTTTCTTCCTGTTTACTATACAAAAAAATCAGTGGTTTGTTTATGCAACATAGCTAAAACAGCAAACAAGCTTGTTTTTCTCTGAGGCACTCAGAGTCACCTGATATCTGCACCATCTGATAGTGTTTATGACCAACTCTTTCCTTTCTTTAGTGTAATTTAATCTGCACCTGAAGCACAGATACTCCTGAATCTAAAGACTTAAAGCAATGCAATACAGAAGGGCTTATCCTCATCTTCCCCTTAATGTGTCAATTGGGGGGAAGAGGGAGGAGAAAAAGGAAAAAAAAAAAGGCAAACAAATTAAAAAGCAATTTGAGGAAAAAAAAAAAAGGAATTGCACTGGTCAAATATCTAGAATTATAAAGAAAGAGGGCGTACTGATCTCCTGCTCTGACCAAGCACACGTGGGGTTGTTCTTGTTTTGTTTCAATCAGTGCTCTTGCACAATATGTTATTTTAAGAGCGCTGAAAACCAGTGCAATGCACAAATCCACATGTTCATTTATTAGTTTTTAGCAAGAGATTCTCCCTTCCCTCCCAACCCAAAGCACCAAAGGAACATTCAGTAAGTGCCCAGTAAGCAAGCAGGAGTTAGATGTGTTTATTGGACAGAACAAGCCCCACTGCAGTTTCAATAGGTGTTAATTTTATAAAGCTTCAGATTGTTAAACAAGCATCCTTGGAGTATCCTGAAGGAGAACTTTCAATTCACATGCACTTAAAAATCTCTTTTTTTTTTTTTCCCCTTACAAATACCTAGCCGCAGGTAAAAACTGGGACACTAATTACAGCCATCACAACAACAGGCAACAGGAGCATTTAAAAAATAATGTAATTATTTAAAAGCAAAACAAAAAAAAAGCTACCTGAAACAGATTACAGTGGAATTTCCCAATCTCCAGAGCAATCCCTGGCATGATCTCACAAAACACCTCCAGCAAAGAAGAGGAAAAGGAGAAAGCTGCTGGCCCTTGGCCACCTAAGTGTTTTAAGCACCTGCCCCCACCTGGGGGAAATAAAATGCAGCAGCAAAGCAAGGCAGTGCAGGGATTGAGTGGATACTACAAACTACTATTTGCAGCCTGAATTTTATTTCTACATTGATTTATACATTTATACACAACAGGTAGACACGTGGATAGCACCAACAAGAAAAAAAAAAAAAACAACACACCTTTGGGGAAAGTAACAACTTCTACTCTCTTCTTGTGCTTAATGGTAAGAACAGCTGAACAGTCTAGATTAGATAAATTAGAGGAAGTAACTGGCCCCAGTTTCAGGCTTGTGACTATTTCTTTTTTTTTTTCTTAAAATTACATGCTTTTAAACTTCAGCTTATATCTTAATTTATTTTTAATTCTATTTAGAATTAAATCATATTCTCCCACCAAAAAAAAAAACATAATCATACATAATCATAATCATTAACTGAAGTCTCATATTCTACGGGGTGCTAAGATGTTTTGGGCAGAGACAGTTATCTCTGTCAAAAAATGCTATTTTTTCAAGCTTTAAACTTAAATAATTGATGAAAGGTAAAATTTTTATGTATGCTATTCCTTGTATCAAAAGAGCAAAATTTTAAAATCATGATTTGATAACATATGCAAGCTATATATTTATTTTCACATCATAATTGTGCTTTGATAAAAAACCACTCTATTTAGCATGAGTGCAATGTTATCAGCAAGAAATTAAGTACTCATTGATCAAACAATGCCTTTTTAACTACACTTCTGTCTTAAGAAATGATGCATCTCCAAAGAAAACTTGATAAGAACTTGTTCATCTGGAATTTCTTATAAAAAAGGATGCTGAAAAATTGAAAATTTTAGATCCCAGTGCCACCATTAGTATCAAGCAGGTGACTGTTCTGCTCATGCAGCTCCTCCATCTAACACAAATATACAAATTAGAATCATGTTGGTACCAAAGACAATTTTCATGCCTATGCCTAACAACACAGAAGACAAATTAACTTAAAGCTCAAAAAAGTGTTTCTCGAACTGATGCAGCTGCAAAGAAATTAGTTATCATTAAAACACTAACTACATTCTACAAAAAGGATTAATATTACTTTTAAAATCGACAGAACAACATGTTATAAAATAGCTGTAACTGCAAAGTGATGGTTACACACAGGGCCACAGATAAACAACATTCAAGAGATCTGCTTAAGTGTTACCTGCTCTCTATAGACGTGAACTAAAGTTACTCTATCATGACTTAAATCCCAGCGTCTTCCCCACTCCCCACTGCCCTTTCTCTACAGCAGAAAGGCAGAGGTGCATGCAGTGCTTTTCACCACATACAGCTATAAACTTCGTTTCAATCACATAATATTCCTTTGCAGGTGATGTTCTGACCATCCAATTTGTTAAAACAACTTATTTTTGGCACAATGAAAATTAATTTTCACTAAGGTGCCTTATATAAGGGAATTTTCATTGATCCATTTAATTAATCTAATTGCTTGCAAAGTCAACATAATTGTATATTGTATCTTTTGACCCTTAGAGCTAGTAGGCTTACTTAAAGGGCATACAAATACATCTTTGTTATTGTGCAAACTTTTCAGAATCCAAATTAAACAAGAAGAAAAAAATGTGCAAGAAGTAATTGAGCTAGTGAGGTTAGAAAAACAAATATACTGGCTGAGGGATGACAGCAAGGTTTACCTGATTTATACCCACATCTGTGTATAATTTTGAAAAGCAGGTAGTCATATACCTGTCAACACATTCCATATAGGCCAAAGTTGCACCGCATAGAAAAAACCCTAAAACAGCAACAGTTTCCAAAGATGATGATGGTGGGAGGCAGCAGCATGAAAACACACTTCCACGTAACTGGTGCATAGACTCAATACTGTTGTGAAACAGGTGAAATCCCCACAAGTTTCCACCCCCAGGCCTGTTTCTAGCACTTCCTCGTGCCTGACAAACTCATTACAGCAGTTTGCCCACAACAGGGGCAGCTTTGCAGAGCAGGGCTCGGCTCGGCTGCACACGCTGGGCAGCAGGGCTGCACTTACACCTTTTTTCCATGGCACAGCAACACTGTTTTCCTGCTGCACAGCTAACGCTCCCCACACTTGGGTGGTGGGAAAATGCCCGGAGGTCTGGGTAGCTCACAGACACCAACTGTTTCTCTGGGATGTTCTCCCACCCCTGTTTTTTGCCCAATATATTCACAGCTAAATGCTTTTCAGCTGGGATTTTCCAACACCCACTGAGACTGCCCTGCTGGGCAGAAAACAAGCCCCTTGCAGAATGCCTCTATCCAGCACTGCTCATTGACTCTTTTCCCAACTCCAGTGGCCCTGGGCTTAGCCAAAACAAACTGCAGGTCATTTTTTCAGCTGAGGAATAATCTACAAAACAAATCCTGGCTAACAATGATTTGCCATTGTCACATTTTTCAAACCTAAAAAAAAAAAAGACTTGAAATTTGACCCCTTTTAAAAATAGCTCCAAATGCTCAACCCTTTGATTTGTGATTTTACAGTCGTGCATTCCCTCCAAAACATCCTTCCTCAATTGCTTTTCCGATAAAGCTCTTCCACACACAACCACTGCAATGAGGCTGAGGAAATAACGTAAGCTTGCACTTGAAAATTACCTCAAAACAGATGCATTTCTTCAAATTCTTTTCAATTCTCTTTATTTCCTTTCCAATTCGAATCACTCTGAAGGTATTAATTCCAAAATGAGTAAAGATAATTTTAAAAAAGGCATTTATCTGCCGCACTACATCCTTTTCATAAATGAACTCTTAAAAACAATAATGTTTTTAAAAGACTATGATACTGATAAATGGGAAAATGAACAGCTGAAGGGAAGTTATCTGTGTTATGTAAGGATTGGAGAAAGGAGAAGATATTCAATTATTTTAAATGGCTGGATCTTCAGCGCAGTGGTCAATAGCTCTAGTCAATGGTCTGACTACAGCTCTTTTCCATGGGAGCTGCTGTTCAATGAGGTTAATGGGGTGACAACCTACCTTCCACTACCCGAGGGAAGAGCTTGGTAGAGGGTTATAAATGTAACACACCGACAAGCGAAAATCTACTGCTAGCAAATGTGCAAGAACAGGAGGTCTGTCCCACAGACAGCAGTATTGTGTCCAGTTCTGGGCCCCACAGTACAAGAGGGATGTGGAGCTGCTGGAGAGAGTCCAGCGCAGGGCTACAAGGATGATCAGGGGCCTGGAACATCTGCCCTATGAGGAGAGGCTGAGGGAGCTGGGCCTGTTCAGCCTGGAGAAGAGAAGGCTGAGAGGGGACCTGATCAGTGTCTATAAGTACCTCAAGGGAGGCAGTGAGGAGGATGGTGCTGGCCTCTTTTCAGTGGTGGCCACCGACAGAACTAGAGGTAATGGCCGGAAACTGAAACATCAAAAATTCCACATGAACTTAAGGAAAAATTTCTTAACAGTGAGGGTGACAGAGCACTGGAACAGGCTGCCCAGAGAGGTTGTAGAGTCTCCTTCTCTGGAGATCTTCAAAACCCGCTTGGACGCAGTCCTGTGCCATGTGCTCTAGGTGTCCCTGCGTATGATCTCTAGAGGTCCCTTCCAACCCTAAGCATTCTATGATTCTATGATTCTATGAAAAGCCGCGTTATCACCGAACGCTTGCTCTGATGGGAAACCGGGGGGGAAAATCCACAAATACAAACACAGCCGCAGCACCCGTGACCTACTTGCACCCAAGGACTTCCACCTCACGCGTATCAGATCAATCTTTTTACTGCTCCCTCGTGAGCAAGACGCGGGTCGCCGAGACGCGGGCGGCGCGGGGTTCACGTGCAGGAAGCGAGCGCCAGCACCAAAGCGCTCTGAAGTGGCCCCTTTCCTCCGGAGATGCCCTCGGCCTTTTGCCCCCCGGCTCCGCAGTACCCTGCCATGACAATCCTGTGACGGATTTATCAGCGTGTTTAAACAAATCTTGATGTCATTCACCAAGCATGTACTTAACACTCGTTTCGCCCCCGTCAGCCCAATCTTGAGATAAAACCAGGGAAGAAACAAGTCGTCGTTTAACAGCAGCATCTGACGGCGAGCCAAAATTGCAAGCGAATCTGACAAACACGGTCCTGCAGAAAAAAACAGACCTTCTGTAGCACAGCTGATACAACCACCTTCTCTCCAGGATAAACGTGCTCCTGCTGTCCCAGGGCAGCAGCATGGATATGTTTGGGAACTGCGAGGACCGGACACGCTGGGCCAGATGCTCAGTTGATGTTGATCAGCAGAGCTCTGTCCGCCACGCAGCATCTGGCCTCCTGTGCTTTTGTTTCACGTATCGAAAGACTTTTAAGTAAAGCAAAGCCTATTGTGATAGCTGTGATTTATGTCAGTGGGCTGCCTTCAGAGGAAGGCTGTTTTCATGGGTGGGGGTTTCCAAGTTTTCAATCTGAAACCAATATATTCTACTCTTAGAAAATAATCACGTTTTTTACCAAGAAAGAATAAGTACATTTTAGGATATTCTATTTCTGTAGTTTAGATTAGCTTTAGGAATACTCATTGAAATTTATTACTAAGTTTGGTATCTGTTCATCATTTAATTTCCTAGCAGGTTGAAGTAGGCTGAAATGAATAATGCAAACCTACATTGGTGAAAAATCTGGTGCACTCTGTGAACTTAGCACACCAAAAGCTCAACCCAGCAGTAAAGTGCTGAGGACACCCTTCCAAGCCCAGCACTGAGAATCAAAGGGAAGATGCTGAGAAATGCAATGGAATTGTGACGGGAGAACTGAGATTTGCTTGTTTCTTCATTGAGCTTATAATGACATACAAACAAGTTCTTTCAAGAGGACTGAGGATCTCCAAGAGATTTTAAAAATCCTGGGGACAAGATGAGAGAGCCAGTAACAAGCTTACATGCAATAAACTGAAACTACACATCTTGCCTAGGCTAAATGCATGGCTTCTTTTTAAACTGTTTTTTTTTTTCAAAAATATTATTTTGCTTTAAGGGTGCTTTCGTTTGTGAAAGGCAAAGGGAAAAGTGAGCTCTCCAAGATCTCAGAAAACAATACCCACTTGAACAGTAATGTCATTTAAACTCCTTTAAAGTTGCAGGCATTTGCAAACAACAGGGCTATAAATCAAGGAGACTGAGGTGACCAAACTTGGGTGCAATGCTAAAATTTAATGCACTGGAGCACTTCATGCAAGAGCAAGGTCTGTCATAAAAAATGGAGGCTGGGACATGTTGCAGGGAAGGTACTTAATGACAGGTAAGAATAGCTGTGTGTTTCCCTCTCATCTGTGCATGTATAAACCACACCCAAGTTAGTATCTTTTGTACAGTGCATGCAGAAAGTCTTATAATAGATGCTATGTTTTCCAAATGTCTGGACTGGTATTCTGAAAGGGGAGGAAATCTTTCGATAGGAGGAATGCTGTGACTTCTGTGGCATTTAATGGCAGAACTACAGTAGGCTGTATCGAGTAGGTACTGCAGGGACACTGTCAAAAACATGGAAAAGATGATAAAGAAAACAGTGCTAATCAGTCTTGCAGAGCTGCAGATAAACATGTTGAACATGCCTTATTTTCATGCAAAGTTAAACCACCTACATTGATAGCAATACATAAATATGCTAATTCCAGCAGGTTTTGATACTTCGCCAGTTGCAAAAATAATAATGAATACTGAAAATTAGCTAACATGCAAACAGTAACTGCTGTGTGCACAGACAGAAGAGCGAAAAAAAAGTACTTAAACGGCAAGTGTGGCAGACTGTGATCCATGCGTGAAGATGCCAGAGTTCATCAGCTTTCAAAGTGCTGCCTGTTGGTTTGTCAAGTGTCGTCTGTGAAAACGTCTTCTGAATCAATGAGGCACATTTAAACAGTCGATATTGTGTGGCACCAGAATTCAGGGTTGAGAGAGATACATACTAGTTAAATGGTTTAGAAAAAAAAGTGTGACACTGAATAACCACTTAAACCCGGAGGCAGGAGGTGGGAGAGAGATAAGTAGCCACATCCAATGTTCATTGAACTAGGAAGGTCATACAGCATTGTGGTTTACATGTGTCCACTAAAAACTGAAAAAAAGGGAAAATTTAATTATGGAATTGCACACTTCTTTACTTCTTTACCTCAGTGCTCTTTTTTTTGACACTTAAATGAGATCAGACCATCACAGAAAGTCAGAAACTATTTTGTAAGACAGTTAGGGAAAATAAAACAAATATTTCATACTATATTTCTAGATATTTAAAGACTATATGACAATTTAAAATGTCTGGGGCTCTTAACAAGCTGCTTTAGGATTTTAGCCTGGTAAGAACTGCATAGGGGTAGGTTTTGTTGTTGTTTTTGTTTGGTTGGTTTTGGTATCTGAACATCTCTTGGGAGAAATTTCACTCAAGCGCATCAGCCTTGGCAGAATCAGGAACATGCCTCCCATTTTCCTCTTTGGAGATTTCAAACTAAAATATTTCAAACGTATCCACATAGAAAGGACAAATGAATCAAAAGGCATTTTTTAGAACTAGTATTTTTCAAAGGTTGTATCACCTCCATTTTATCTATTTATAAATAGATCTGTGCCAAAAATCATAACAACCTTTCTGAGAAAACAACGGAATAACTTTTCGATGAAGAGATGCACTGGATCACAACGTTTTAATCATTCAGCAACAGATCTAGAAGAAATTAAACCAACCTAAAATAGCCTGGGCTATTTAATGCAATGCAAGTATCTTATCTTTCAACACATTTCAGTTACTGCAATTGCTTCTGGCAACCCAGACTATAAAGAAAGAAGACTACAGACGACGTGCATAGCATAGAAATTACTACATATTAACAAGTATTCCATATTTATCCAGTAACTATTGTTCTGTAGGAGCAGATAGCATGAATCATCCTATTTGTAATAATAATTGGTATTTCTTCAATTACTCTCTACTTTCTAAAGCAAATAAAACCTCCACTTGTCATCTTTGCCAGATCCCTGTAGGATTTCACTTAAATGCATTGACAATACTTTTAGCAGCTCCTAATGCAACTTCTCCTCCCTAAAATCCATCTTCACTTTTACCTGGATTAATGTAGTAGAGTAATCCTCCCATATTTAAGTTTTTACTTGGCGAAATAACATTGCCTTTTGTATTGTGCTAGCCCAGGTTCACCCCAAGGAATACAGTTTGCCCCAACATGCAAGGTTGTGCTGGCAGGAGGCAACTGCACCTTCCCCTATAGCATCTCCTTTTCTTTGAGCTTTAATTCCTCATAACTCCAGCAAATTAGTTCCACATGGGCCAGTATTCTCTACATTGGATTTCTACCCAAAGGCAATTTCTTTGGAAATGTCGAGCATAATTGGTTTAGCCTTTTTTCTTTCTCCTCCTTTTTTTTTTTTTTGGTTAAGCTGTCTCAACCTACACCACCCAGACAGAAAATTGATCCTGACATAATTGAATGAACGACTCATTTGTGCTTTAAAACACAGTTTCAGTCATAATTTACTCCAACATTTTAGCAACACAAACACTGCCCACCTTTCCTGTGTCCTAGAAGGGCACACATGGGCAAATTTTGTCAGCTCGTGACTGTTCTGATCGGAACTTAACAGCTCCTAAAAGGAACAAGGCATTTTTTGTCTTGTAGAATGATTTATACAAGCACTTCCCAACGACCAAATCCAGCAGATACTGTAGGAAATTGGAGACAAAAGGTCCCCAGAGAGGAGGTGGGTGCGGTGACAGCGTCTTCCTGAGAGGCTCCTGAAAAGAAACATCCACAGAGCTTCCCCCTAAAATCCCATCAGTGCTTCACCAGATTAGCTATACAAAAAACTAAAAAGGACATCACACTGCACTGGACACACAGACTGCCCAATTCATCAAGGCAAATTTTCTAATTAACTGTTCAGGCAGTAAATAAGTATTCTTCAGTCCTAACATGAATGGGCCATTAAGTACATCTTATTTGCAGCAGCATTTTTGATAGTGTTACCTGCAACAGTGACCTTGCAAGCAAGTCAATGCCTTACAGTGCAAAAAGTTTAATTCCTTCTTGGGCTTCTCAAAGCAACGCCACAGAAATTCCCTACTCCTCATACACAAGGGCTTGGGAACCTGTTTAAATGTACGCACCAGGTGGGATACAATTAAAGTCAATATACGAATTTAACTGCACAAAGCTACGTGCCACTAGGCAGTTGACAGTCTAAGGCAGATGTTTCTTCACAAGTGACAAAACCTTTTAAAATATTACATTATTCTATATAGATATAAAATATATAGGCGCAAAAAGAAAAGAAACAAACAAAAAAAGCACAGAAAATCATCAACCACAAGAGTTCACAAGGCTACTAGACACATCATGTCCATCCCTGCTAGGATGTTCTGAACATTTTAGAGTAGCAGGTAAAACAGGACAAGCATGTGCTTACCATTAGCAATACCAGTCTTGCACACAACTAAATTCTGCTCTACTTCATTCTAATCCTGGCCTCTTTCCTAACGGTGTTTCAGAAATAGCACTGTACAGTAGATTCTGTACTGCAGAAACTATTTCACTCAGTTGCAGTTTTCCAGAAAGATGATATAAAACATGATGCTTCTTAAGACATCAGGATGATTTCTCTCTCAAATCTCACATACTTGTAATACTGGTTGAAGTGGATATGACCAGAAAGAATAGTCTGGAGCGTCACATTTATTTTACTCAAGTTTACACTTGTGAAAAAAGAGGTATCACAGAAGTGTATTTTCTTAGATTACATAAAGAAAATCTGCATTTTGCAGATACAAAACCAATAATATCTCATAAAGCAAGCAAAAAAACTCTTTTCTCAATGAGCAGTTACAAAATATTGGACAAAGACCTAAAAGCAATAAAGTTCTAAATGTTGTATCTCATATTTCAATTGACTTTATGACTGCAGGGGTTTTTGTTGTTGTTGTTTTTGTTGTTTTAGCCCAAGAAAACAACAAAAGAAATATATATTTCTCAATCATGTCAATGATTTTTCCAGCTAGCCTGATTTTGTAACTGTCGTGGCACAGAACAAGTTCTATACCTTTCTTTAACATGAAGTAAAGACAGTACAACAAATATAACCATTCTTAAATTCCAGAAATTTGGCTATGAGAGCAGACAATAAAACTAACAAGGGAGAAAGAGGAGGAATGAGCAACTTGGAATAAGCACTTTTGTTGCCAAGCCTGTCATCTGTGTTAATGATAGGTCACGCATGGATCCCACATGATGCTCAGCATGTAATAAAAATACAGAATCATTTAACAAGGGTATAGTTAATATATCTTACCATACTGACTTGTAAAATATTAAGGAGGAAGTTAATAAGAAAAGCGTGGAATACACACATATAGTTATGCAAAGTAAGGATTGCAGTGATCGTCCCATATTACCTTGGGATATCCTTCCTCCTTACCACAATCTGAAATACGGAACAAATTAAGACTTCATTAGCTGTAGCGCAAAAATGCATTTATCCCATCTTATCAAGCAAGTGTAAATGCAATTATTGAAACTGAATATTCTTTGTCAGCACTTTCTTTGTCAGCATGAACTAAGTTGGAGGAGGAGGGAATCATTAAACAGAGCAAGCTACAAGCTCTGAAATCAAGAGTTTCTTGCATAGCACACTAGAGTTAGTAGTAAGAGTTAAGGTTACAAAACAATTTCCATTATAACACTGCTTTCAGACTTTGTAACTTTCTCAAATATTTACCTTTTTATTTGAAAGCTTCCACGTTCATGCTGGAAAAATTCTCCATAAGCATCTGAATATGCTTTTTAAAAATACATATAAAAATAATCACACTGTAAAACATGATCACTTAGGGACTACATAGCACAAAGTACATATACAGCTCTATACAATTCAGTCTAAACCTTATATCCCTTACAGCTGTAAGGCAACTAAAATGCTTTTGGGGCAGGGGGCAAAGAAGAATGAATAGGAGATGAATAGATTAGATTTATAAAGCTAGCAAGCCAAATACATTCTTTTATTTTCTTCTGTTTATAATACACCTATGAATTGGCCAGTTAGAAAAAAAAAGTTCTAAAGAAATTCAATCCAAAGCAATGAATTGCAAACCAGCAGCCTTCCATCTGGAGTTATTCACCAGCACATATGGTCATATTTTTAATGCAGAATTATTCGGTAACCTGACGCTTATTCTCCTTTCTTATGATCAGCTGCTCCATAACAGATTCATTTTAGAATACAGCACTTGTAATCTGGTCTTGTAAACCAAGCGTTAAAGCCTTAATTCACCCAAAGTGTGTGCACCTTAAGAGAAGCAAGCAGGTTGGTGCCTCTTTCGCTTAGCAAACAGCAAAAGCAAAGGCAAGGTAAAAGAAACCCCACATTTCAGAAGAGAAAACAGCAGAGATGGCTGTAACCAAGTGGGACAACTGGATCGTGAGCTGGAGTCCGTGTGGTTCACACACTAACAACATGTGCGTTTGGGTTTGATTTTTGAGGTACAGGATGGCAAAGTGTGTGTATTACACACAGCCCTCAAGGCAGCCGAAAGAAAAATCCATTCCCGAAGGCAGGAGCCTCCTTCTCCTTACACCTTTGCTGAGGGCAGCAGGACAGGCAGAAGGAAGGGAGGAAGTAGACAAAAAGGAATAGTCAGAAGCCTTTCAGGTTTTGGAGAATGAAATAGAGAAGTTTAACTGCATCCAACCTGCTCCTGAGCTACTGGAGGACTTTGCAAAGCCTTCCTCTCCCACCACCACCCAAAGAGCCTCCCGGCCGGGATGCCAGCCACAGAGAGGTCCCAAGACGAAGGACAGATCCCCACCCTGGAGGAAGGAAGGTCATAGCAGAGAGCACCCAACACACAGGCCGCCGCACGCGGCAGTTCAGCACGGCCGTCAGTGAGGCCTTCTCTCAGTTCTTACGTGAGCTCCTTACACAAGGTGAATGATCAAGGCAGGCAAGCCCAAATCACTACTTTCTGTAGAAGCGCAGCCATCATCTCGCTGACAGAAACGCAGCTAATCCAGCCCCACGGCCCTAAACACTTTGAAAAGTAAAAGACCCTTTGGGTTTCAAGGATTCACCTTTATTTTCCCACTGCTCTTCCCTCCAAGGCAGCCATCCGCGGGTCTTACTTGGAAGATGGCTACGAGAGCTGACGAGTTAGGAAAGGCTCTTGGTTCCTCAAGCCTCTCCCCCCACTGTGTCGAGCAGCCTCTTCCCTTGGGCAGCAGAGCCGGCTAGGGAGCTCAGCAGTGCTCCCTAGCCACCCACGAACACATCTTCTTCACTACAAACAGCTAAAATGGGCCAACGCACCACGCAGCTGGAGCAGCAGCTTCCACAGAAAACCCCCAGACTGTACCCAACTCATCTGGAGACCAGGACAGCAGCTGCTTCCACACAGCGGTTTCGTTTACCCTTTTAGCAGCATTTTCATACCACGGGAACAATAACATATTCGACTATAAATATTGCTTCAGAAGTAAAACTAAACTTTTTCTGGCAGCTGAACTTGAGGGACTAGAAAAATAGCTGAGCTATCCAATACGCAGCTCCTCTCTCAGGGTTACTCAAAAGGGAGCACAAAGGTAAGGGCAAAAAGGGCTGTAAAATAAAGCAACAGGCAGTAACAAGATCACAAATATATAGCAGCATAACTGCAGTACTTGGTAATTATGGTAGCTAGTCTATACAGGTCACTTCATAGATCAATGAAAAAGCATCATGAAAAAGCACTTTTAAGCACAAGTGCACATTCAATTACAAAAGCACCGATTAAAAAAAAAAATCTGCTCATTAGACAGATTCTTACCAGGGCAATAGAAGAACTTCTCACTGATAAAGCAGTCAATGTCATGCAGGTCAAACAGAACACGTCCAGCAAGAAATTATTAACTTTAACAACACAAAACATAAAAATCAGATATAAAAGACACAGAGAAGCTTCAGCGATATGATGTTGCACTTCCTTCTAGGCTTCCTGTTGTAAATATGTAATTGCAGCAATAAAAGTCCTTAGGAAAAAAGTGAGTCACGTCAAACAAAATAATCGACACCATAATGATTAACAAAGAGCTGGTACATATCTTCCAGTAAAAAAGCATTCTGCCAAGGTAAATGCTTTTAAAATGAGACTAAAACTGCAAAAACAACATAAGTTTTTGCAAACTTTGCAAAATGAAGGTGTGCAACATTTTCCACAGATAAAAAAAAATATATGTATGAATCATCGGATAACCTATTAGCCATTCTGTAAATAATAAAAAAAAAATTAAAAAAGCTTTTTTAGGCTCCCTCTCCTATTTGATTTTTTCCCTCATTCCTCCTCCTCTAAAAGCCAGCACAAAACATTGGCTAGACACATCTTCCACTGCTCAGATAAGAAATGAAAGTGGCTTCTGTAGAATCCCATGAATAGCTTAACTGAAAAGTGCTAGAGGACAGAAACCATGAGCTTGCCTCAGGTGATCTTTCATACCAACCAAAAATTAAATCTTATGCACGTTCATACCACAGTTTGAAAATACAGTTGATCAAGTACAGCCAAGTGGCAAAGCAATGAACAGTCCAAATTTGGAACAAGATTTAGGTACTTCTCAGCTTCACACTGAATATTTGCTAAGCTACAGCAGTTTCTGCAGATTTACCAATTACAGTTCATTCAAAATAAATCAGAAGAGAATAAAGTCTGCAATAAAAACGTTAAAAGGTAGAAACAGCATCTCCCCAGCCTACATTGGCTAAGTAATTGCCTTTCTTACTCAAGCTCTTCAAAGTAAAGAATAAACTCAGAAAGAAATCAAGTTCTCAAGCATTTCATCACAACCACCTTGAAAAATAACCTGTGTATTCACATTAAAATACACATTCACTGCTCTAATGAAAAATCAGTCCAAGAAATCTGGAGTACAAAAAAAAAAAGGTAAGTAGATTATTATTACAGTCTGCAACCAAATCTGTGCTAACCAACCCTTTCGCCCATTCGAGGACCTTAAAATACTGTGGACACAGATAACTCTGAATATAACTCAAACTCCAAAAAACAGTAAAACAACAGTGCCAACAAGTCATCCTTCTTAAATATGTCATATCATTTTCAGGGCAGAATGCCATCCCACTCTTTAAAAGTTTAGCAAAATGTAAATGCAGAAACCCTACCAATCTCTTTTCTCACTGGTCTCACAAAAGGACTCCTCCTCATACACTAAAATGTAAGGAAATTAATATGGTAGGTTTTGTTGCCTTTTTGTATGGGAGTCAAAAACAAAAGGATGTCTCAAAACAGTGCTTACCAAAACTATAGCTTAACTGTCAAGTGCCTCCTAGCTCTCTTTCATGTTTTATCTTATACAAAGAAAAGGGAACTTCTTGAACTTTCTAGTTGCTGTTGTCTCCATTTAATCAGGATTTTAACAGACATGTTTATAATTTAGAGAGAAAGCACTGCAGCCACACAAACCACTAATTTCCTGCTAGATATCTCTGATGGTGTTTGCATAATACATATTGGGACAGGAGGCAATAGCAGTTCAATGCAGAACTTCAGAGCTAAACAAAGTTGTAATTTTCGTCTCGTTAGAGTTCTTGTTTAAAAAAGCTAAGTGATACTAAGCAGACCCAAGTTTTGCAATGCCTCTGAATCTCTCAGCTGAAAGATTTTCATTTACCATTCTTACTGATGACGATAATAAGATTCCTACTCCACAACTTCCTTCCAGAACCTCTGTTTGAAAACACTGAAAACCACATTTTTCCACGTTTCCCCCCCAAATTCAGTTAAGGCAAGTTGTAACAAAACAAAAAGACAAACAAATAAACAAAATGAGACCTAACGAACCTTTCTACTTCCAGACCTTTCTACTAGAGAAACCCAAATGACCACATGCAGCAGCAATCTCAGAATTGCTCTGACAAGGCACTGTTTCACCACAACTACATCAAACCAAGCATGCTCAAGCAATCAGAAGTCTAGGTATATATGGCTTTGATTCCTAGTATCTGCTGCTTTTAAATTTGGCCACTGCTACCCTGACAGATTCAGCCTATGATTCCAAGATGTCCCAAAGTTTGCCTGCTACCTAAAAAACCTAGAGGTACCGCAAGACATAGAATGATATCCTAGAAAACACTGGTTTTGGAGGTGACATCTACTCTCAAAAATTGAATATGTAACAGCAGCTTTGGCTTTAGTATTCTGCCACTTTCAACTAGAACTTGTCAATGGTCTCATTAAGTGAAGATCCCTGTAACGCCCTCAGACACAACAGGAAACCTCTTAAGAAAAGGTATGGTCCACTTATGCCTGTGAATAAGGGGGAAGGAAGCAAGCGGAGCCCACCCTTTTGCTGTTGTTTTGCACAGTGCTGGGTGCAAAACCCATCAGAGACACTATTCTTTTGTTCTCAGAAACACACACACACCAAAAAATAGGGTAGCAGGCATAAAAGAATAACAGTTCCATCATTCAATTTATGGATATTAGGTATTCTTAATTCACTTACATATACACCCGCTTCCTTACCTCAGCAAGTTAACTGAAATGAAACAATCTGAAACACTTTGTATTACCCTTATGTTATGATTCCATGAAAATATACAAAGGTGGGAAAATCATTATCATGATGTATACAAGGACAACAAATATAGGAAGTTCTGTCTTGTTAACAGTCATTTTCATGGCTTTGCCTCCTCATCTCATAGTAATGAAATCAAATGTTTTGCTTTAAAAGTTATGAAGCTATCACAATAAAAGCCTTTCTATTTATTTTCACTAAGCCGCATTTGTAAGCTTGATTAATTTCACATCCTTTAGCAAGCCAGAATTGCGACTTACAAGTATTTGTGACTTTAATGTATCCACTGGGTTTCAAACTCCCAATTTTCCCAGAGGATAAGGAAAGCCTGCCAATTTAGCTTGATGCATTAAAACTGTTTACACAAGTCCAAAATACATTTAAACATGAAACAGTTTGGTTTCTCTCTCCCCCTACTCCTCCATGAAGCCTAAATAAACTGGCAGGACAACTGGGAACCTATTCCAGACCAGAACACCACACTGAGTGCTCAAAGTTGACCATCAGAGAAACACAAGAGCATCAGGCATGGACATAGTCACTGCTTTCTTCAATACAAGATTTGAAACCCAAGGTAGGAGCACCGTTTCCATAGCACTTATGGAGGAGGTCTGTGTTGCTTTCTCTCTGTTCCTTTCAATTGTAATTTCATTGTGTATAAAAATCACACACCTATACAGGCAGCTCTAGCAACCTGAAGAAAAGTATGTATTCAAGAGTAAGACTACTCCTAAAATAAGACAGATTTGCTCTCACAAAAGTAGCCTTTCTAAAAGCTACAAGACCATGCAACCCATTTCATTATAGACAGGGTAGAGGCGGAGTAGACCAACAAACAAAGAAACAGGATTCCCAAACACTTACCTTAAAAAGAAAAAAATCCTTGCCAATGAAGAGCCCTACCATTTAAAGTTGAGAAGGACAGACACTAAAAGTCAAGAGTTGTCTCCAGATATCAGAGGAATTGGGAAACGAACAGTTAAAGAACATCGAGTCTCAGCTATGTTTAGTAAATAAGTTAGGCTGAAATGATTGAGGATGAATAGAAAAGGCAACCCACTGAGACACACCAACAAAAAGTAATGAAAAGCCCCTTTCCACCTAGCTCCAGCAAGAAGTCTTAGAGTAGAAAACTTAAAAAAAAGGAGCCCTGCAGTATCCATCGATGGCACAAAGCACAAATACTACATGGAGCCAAAAGAAGTAAAAATAAATACAAGAAGGGAAAGAACAGCAGAAAGGAAGAATGAAAACATTTCATGCATTCCAAGACTTGGTGATGAATTCAGCGCTCTCATCTCTCTGGTGTGCCTCTCTCCACAGCCCACCCCGCTAGCAGCACCCACCTTTTGCTGCCACTGACTCCCTGAATTCCCAACTCTGAGCGGGAGCTTGTCCGTGAGCAGCACCCTCTCCCAGAGGGCACATGGCTGCGCTCCCAAATAAATCCTCAGAGCTCTCGGAAGAGCTTGGACATCCCCCCATGCTGCTTCAAAGTCACTGTTCCCCAGCACCCTGTGGAAGGAAACCAGAATTGTACCTTGATTTAGAGAAGCAGACGGAATCACAAAGATCAACAATTCCTCTTTAAACTATACAAATGAGTGGAAGCACTAACACAGATGAAAAATTAAGCAAACAGTGGCTCTGTGGAAGCTCGGAAGCAACTGGGAAAATGATTTCTTGAAAAGACAGTAAAGGAACCCTATAAATAGCTGTCTATCAGGAGACTCTCATCTTTCCAAACAAAACTGCCCATATTAGAAGTTCTCACCACCAACAAGAGTGCAAAGATTCACACGATTGTCATATACAGCATGCATTATAAAATTAACTACCTTCCAACACCTTCCCTACGGCATTACGTGCAGGTAAAACAGGAACAACATTCTTAACCCTGAAATTACGTTCATTAAGAATAAGATTTATCAGGGACCTTGAGCAAAAAAGGGGAAAGTAAACCTCAGTAATTGCTATAAACCACATTAAGATGGGAAACAACTACTCTGAATAGCAAGGAGCGGCACACAGAATCCTCCTTTACAGCAGCAGTATAATTAGCAAAATTCTTTTTTTTTTTCAAGCAGAAGAAAAAAAATATGCTTCTGAGGATAAGAGCACTTCTCTTGATCAACATTTTTCCCTCTTACAAGCATCATGATACACATGATATAAACCACCAAAAAAAAAAATTCTTTGAGAGAGTACGTTTCTCATACAAGAGAGAATATAACTATTTTTCTCACATCAAAAATATTCACTTAAATAGCATGAAATGCATACTGTAAGGACAAAATTATCCTCAGCATCCTGGGCATTAAAAACATTTCTAAAGAAGACAGAAGCAGCAAGTCTCTCTTTTAGACTCCTCCGTATGTGCTTCATCTTTTGCTTCTTGTTTTGTTTTTTGTTCTTTTTTTCCAGAGAAAAAGTGCGATTCACAACCAGGCTAAAGACTGCAAAAAAAGATCATTTTTTTCAAACACGGAGCCCTTTGCCTCTGAGCTGGCTGCAGCATGAGGTTCCTCCTCACTGCCCATTAACTAAAGCCTATTTTAACAAAAGGTGAGCTACCGCCGAGCTCCCCTTCCTTCCTACTGTAACTTAATCAGCCCTTGGCACAAATTAAGTCAGGCAGGATAGACTTACGTCCTGCCAAAGCTTTTATTTTTAAGTAAACGAGCACACTGACAATAGCATAGAGCCATGCCATGAGCTGAGCCCTACAAAGGGAGCTGCACTTTGCTGCTACGGGCAGCTACGCTGCAGCACCACGGGTCCTTCTGAAGTCTAGAAGAGCAACCATAAAAAAAGATAATAATAACATTTTGCCTTCGTATTCCAGCTCAAAGGAATGACACACACACCGGCTTGCTGTGGCTAGTCATTCCACATGCTCACTTTTCCCCATGCGGAGCACAGCCGGCACGTTCTTCTTACATTCCCAGAACCAAGAGCTCAGGTGACCACAAGCCAGCACCAAAAATCCTGTCGGCTCGAGTCCTCGTGTCCCCCTCAACTGCCGGTTTATCCCTAGGAAGGGTAGAAAAGGCTTGAAAGGTTTTAGTGAAGCCGCAGGTCCAAGAGACACTGCGGGTCCTGGGGAGCAGGACACCACCCCAGCCCTGAACCGAAGACCTGCTTCGGGAGCTACCTGGCGTAGACAGCCCATATGGAAGATGAACATTTTCCAGTATTTTTTATATAATACCCAGCAAAAGCAATAGTTAGGAGGAAGGGGGAAGATTTAGAGGCTGACATGCCACATGCAGTCCAGGATATTTCTGTCCTACCGCCCCCCTTTTCTTTTAATCACCCGCTTCTCCTACTTAGTAATAGTGACAGGACTTTATGTAGATCCCACATACTAAGGAGGATGCTTTCATTTAGTTTATCTAGCTCCCCCCAACAACAGCAGCAGAAGAAACTTAGGTCTCCACTTAATAATGACAGCTCTGCTTTGTCTTCTCCTTCCTCTGAAAAAAATCCACAAAGGCAACTTTCTTTATTCTTTTCTTTTTTTTTTTTTTTATTTCCCCTTTAAGACAGGAGTGATTTAATTTCTCTGACAAAAATATTTTCAATCATGGAAAATAATTCAGTAAAAAGTATGTCTAAGCTTCAGGGCATCCTGCACAGCTGCATGAGAGAAGAAAAGAGCAGAAGATGAGAGTTCATTTATTTTTCATTTGTTACCATTCTGTCAAAGTGCTCTGTGAAAGGGCTTTATACCATGTTGTTATCACATGCTGGTGACAGACTTAGAAACAGCTGCACTCCTTAAACTTACGTGACGGATGCTTCCATATCTTTCCTTGCAATTAGTTACTGTTACAGCACGAGATCAGCAGAGGCTTTCTCAAAACGGGAAACAAAGGGATAAAAGTCACCGAAAAGCGCCCTCAGGAGAACCGCTGTCGCCAGCACCGGATGGCATGTGCTCTTCCAAAGACTCCACCAAGGGGGATAGGAAGGGAGATGCTGCACCCCAGCAGAGCAACAGCATGAAACGCAAGGAACGGCGTCAGCGAGGCCACCAAGAAATGTCTGCTGGTGTAAGGAGAGCCATGTACAAGCTACAGATCCATGTCCTAAACTAACCACTAGAAACAATTTTCTAAATTATGTATAAAAGGGTTTCTTTCATCTGTTTGCTTTCACAAAAGTTTCAATGTGAAAGCCAAAGGAAAGCAGCTGTGCAAAGTGTTTTCGACTTCAAGAGGCAAGTTGGAAGGTATTTCTGTCCGTGCTGGAGGGCACAATGTGTAATAACATTTTGCCTTGCAGATTATGACAAGAGGCATTAAAAGGACAACCTGCTCTCTGCTCAGCTTGCTTGACTGACAGAGCATGCGCATGCCACATTTTGCCAACAATAATTTTAATTATTTTTTACATTTTGTTGTAAATTACATTAATTTATGGCCTTCCTAAAAGGCGTTTAGCAAACAGCTAATTAAATTCCAGCCATTAAATTTCAATTAGAGCTGTTTAAAAAAAACAAAAAAAATCTCCAAACAACTGCACATCCCTACTCATGTGTTACATTTTTGTTAGCAGAAAGAGCGGCCTGCAAGAGATCATAAGCACAGAAGAAAACTAAGCCGCATAAATTCAAATCCAAAAAATTGGGAAGTCATGTAAAGTTGCACGGTTCAAAGAAAAAAATTCTGGGAATGCCTCCTCTCCTCAGCCTAAGTCGAGAGAACCACCAAACATTGCTGCTCACTATAAAAGCAGAGTCAAAGGCCAAAAATGAATATCATGATATACAGTTTAAATGCTGAGCTTAGCTTAATCCTCATTACATTGTAATAAAGTGACAGTGCCTTCCTCAGCAAGGGTGACATAAATTAAAGGGCCACAGATGCAGCCGTCCTTATTAAGGCAAGGGGATATTTGGGAGAGTCGGCTACTGCCCAGGCTCAAGAGCAAAGGGTTGGAGTATACCACCATGCTCTACTATTACTATGTGAACAATGTAGACATGGGAAAAGACACTTTTTTTAATCAAAAAAAGCTGTTTTCTGTTATAAGCAAAACACAGTTATTTCTAAAAGCTGACCCCCACGCAGCCAGCGCTTTGCAAGTGAGCATCCCTGGTGCTCTTTGATATGTTGATCAATGCCACTGCTGGGTGAAGGATTTCATAAATATTAACCGCATTGCATTTGCATACGGCACCCACTGGCACAATTTTCCCTGCTAAGAAGCAGGAAGGGAACCCCTACAATTCCTCTGTGCGTCACTTTTTGATCAAGAGAGATTAAATGACCACAAAAGTTACTTGAGCAGCGATAGCAAATCAAGCCAAGGGGCCAACCCCCCCCCTCAAAAAAAAAGAAAAAAAAAAAAGTGTACTGTTAATTAGGGTGCCCCAGAGTTTGGTTTGAACAGGTGCCCAAAATGCTCCAGTAGAGATCTGAAAAACCCTAAAGGTCAGGATCATACCTGAAAGTATTTAAATGAGTAACTTTCTCCAGAAAATTGAGAACGATTCACTATTATTACAGTTTTCCCAGAACTGTTAGGTTAAATTAATCTGATTTTCAGGAGGGGCAGATTTATTGCTCTACAAAAGACAGCCTCGGCTTCTTCACCAAGTGCCGGGGCTAGCTGCAGTAGCGCCACGGCAGCGCAGAGGCGAGCGGTCACTGCACGCACATCCGACCTCCGTACTCACGGTGACATTAGGGCATGCTTATCATCTGCAGAGAACACGGAAAGTCTACACACGCCTGGGAGCCTCCTGCATTCACGAAGACTTTCAGCTCCCTCTTTTAACTAAATGCAACTTGCCCTGAGAGACATTCAGGAATATTTATTAGGGAACCAATGACACTTGGCAACAGTAACACCAGGGGGAAAGTAAAAAAGAAAGAACGAACCGGGCTTAACACTTTTTTCCAGGAGTATTTAGATTTCTGGTAAGTTTCTGGTAAATTTCTAGCAAGTTCTCCAAGAACAGCCGCCCCCCCACGGCACGCGCGGGGCGCCCCGTGGGCTCCGGCCCCGCGGGCTCCCACGCGCGGTGCTCCCGGGCCCGGCTGGGTCCTCCCCGTGGCCAGAGCCCGGGAAGGCGATAAGGGTAGTAATGATAGCAATCATAGTTGTCTTTAAGGAACCGCAGCGCACGTAGGTGGCTCCCGGGAAGCCCGCGGGCGGGCGGGAACAAAGGCACAAGTGCAGCGGGGCTCCTCGCAACAGATGGTTCGCAGCGGATCCCGCCGCCCCGCCGGCCCCTCCGGGCGGCATCTGCGCGACCCGCGCCACGACCCGTCCCCGCGGCCCCCGGCCCGCCCGGGGCGCCCGACGGTTCCGCGCCGCCGCCGCAGGTGCGCGCCCGGGGCGGGCGGCGAGGCGCAGCGGCGGCCCCGTCCCGTCCCGTCCCGTCCCGCCGGGCCGCCGCTCACCCAGGCTGCCGGCGAAACCGTCCATGTTGCGTCGGCGGGTGCCGCGCGCGGCACAGGCTCATGCAGCGGCGCCGGCGCCCATGAGCCGCCCAGGGCAGCGGCTCCAGCGGCGGCTCCCGGTGCTGCTGCTGCCGCCGCCGCCGCGCTCCGCCCGTGCGTGCGCCGCGGTCCCGGCGCGGCGGCGAGTGGCGCCTCCTCCCGCCGCCGCCGCCGCGGGCGCCGCCCCCAGCGCCCAGTGCTGTCGTGCTTCCGACTCCGCCCGCGCTGGCGGCCGCCGCTTCCCGCGCGCCGCCGGGCTCTGCCGCGGGACGCGGCGGCGCGGCCGGGGCGGCACCTGCCCCGCGCGGGGCGGCGGCGGCGCCGGGCCTCGTGCGGCCGCCCTGCTCGGGCCAGCCGCGGCCTTGCGGCCTCGTGCGGCCTCGTGCGGCCGCGTCCCCCGAGCGCTTCCTTGGGAGCCACCTGGGGTCGCGCCTCGTGAGAGCGCCCCGGGGTGGCCGTGTCACCGGGCGGGGACGCGCTGGGGTCAGCGTGGAGTGATGCGGGCAGGGCACGGTCCCCCCATGCGCGTCCCGGCCCCGCTCGCGCAATGCGCGACACGGAGTAAGCGCGGTAGGTTCCTCCTCGTTCACCTTAGTGGGTGACGCTGTGAAAAGGGATCTAAATAATCCCTTCTCGTCCAAAGCTAATCCCCAGCAGATTTCCACACAAATTGTACCGGGCGGCTGCCACATTGCTGAATTGGGGTGCTGTTGCCTGCAATCTGCACACACAAACTGTCCCTCTCGTCTCCATCCATCCTGGGCTTCTCGGAAGAGATGCCTTCGGGGCATCCTTTATCCCATCAACACAGCTATAAGTGGCACCTCAGTTTCTCAATTCTTCCTCTTTCTGATCTTAATTCCAAGCAGATCATTAGGACGGATCAGAGGGCCAGTAGCTGTGGAATGACTGGTAGTGACTGACATAAAAAAAAAAGTGATGTTACCTTCTTCACTCTAAGCCGTGAATGCTGCCTGGATTTAGGCAGGGTTTTGTTTGAGGTGTTAACTTATTTATTGGTGTGTTTGCGGTGTAGACAACAGATGTAATTGTAGTGTAGACAACAGCCAAGCAGAGTTTTAAGAAAAATGTAAAATGTCAGCAGTAAATACATACGTGGGTGTATGAAAATTGCCTTTAACAAATGCATTTGAGTGTAGAGCAAAATAATTATTAAAGCAAAAAAAAAAAAAAAACTGTTTGTTTTGTAGGTTTCAGACAGGCACTTAATTTACAGCCTGTAGACTGGAAAACAGCACTACAGTTCCAGGTGCAAACCCTAAGGACAATACAATTTCTTACCTTATATATATATATATATATATAAATATAGCACCCAGTGCCTAGCTTGGAGGAGGGGGGAGCTGTATTCAAAAGCAGAAACCAAGGTGTTGTTGCAGAGGTTTAATAAGCTCAGGGACCACCTCCGCTTAGTCTATGGCTTGATGCACAGTGTTGGGGTAAATACAGACTTCTCACATCAGCTGGGCATCCAGTGCATTATTACATTTGCCAGCTGCAAATTGGAAACAAGTGTGATAGAAGAATTTCACATCAGTTTGATGCAAAAGAGTATCGAAAAGGCCTGCACTGGTGCAGGATGAAGCAGCATGAGCCGCTTTTCCAGCTCCTGTATGTCAGCTTGGTGTGAGCGGCTTCGCGGCACAATGCTGCATTACACCAGCCTGGACGTATGCGTGGTGCCCCGTTGTACAAGAAGAAAGTTATGGAAAATATGAACCATTAAAAGAGGTCGCCGTGAAATACACAGCAGAGACTATGTACATTCCTGAGATTTTTACTCTGCTCTTGAAGGAAGTAGCCTATTTTCCCCCATTGTTTCACATCCCTGGCACATTTGCTTGAGACTGCAGGTTTTGAACAATACTTTTTGGTTAAGAATACCTTTGTTTTAAATTGACATAGTTTGGCACCGCTCGGCCTGGGAATTGTTTATAACTTTTTGGTGGCTTGAATATAAATTACATTTAAGCGTTTTTCCACTGGGGAAACGTGAACACGATTAAGCGCTGAAAGCAAAATTGCTGAGATTCTTGTACGTGGAGTCGAGAGTCCAAACCTTTGAGCCGCTTCGTTTTACCCATCAGAAAGAAGAGGCCTCTTCCCACAGCGCTCGTATCCTATTACGCACGATGGGGCTCGGTTTCCTGCACCCGAGTGGAAACATCTGAAGGAAAAGCCTCTTTACCTTGCAGCTTTATGGCGAGGGCCCAGATGTGCAGCGGTCACTGGCTGCTGCGGTCACTGGCTGCTGCAGTTTGCCCCAGCTGAGCCTCCTGCCTCCCCGAGCTGCATCACCCATCTGAGGTGCTGCTCCACGGCAGGTATAGAGGGGTCCTTAAGGCTCCTGGTTCTGACTAGGAGCAAGTTCATCGGTTTACCATGAGGCAGGGGATGTTGCTAATTCTCCTAAGCGGAGCTCAAGTTATAAGAAGTTCCCTGGGGTCACTGATGTAAGGGAAAAATAATTTGATTCCTAACCTAGAGGTGGATTAAATTACTGCTTCCTGACTTACAGAGAGTCTGCCCCCCCTACCTCCAGCACAGAACCTCTGGAGTTCTCCTCTCTGGGCTGAGATTTTCCCTCCCCACAGAAAAAGCCTAAATTTCGTCCCCAATAAATTATCTGAGTGCCTGAATCAGCACAGTTGGTGCTGGATGTGTTGAAGATCATAGGAGCCTTGCTGCGGGCGCTGGCTGGGCCACCACAGGCTGGATAGACATTTGGCTAAAGCTTGAGAGATATCAGCATCAGACAACAGCCATGTTTGGCTTGGCAGCTGAGTTCCAGCCTTGTGCTAAACCTGTGTTCACCTAAAATCTGCTGTAAGGTTTTGGAACTGGGGTTGATTTTGTTAACCAAATTGTTTGTCCCCACAGATTTCAATGAAGACCCCTAGCTGCTGCTGCAAAGTAATGGCTAGGAGCTAGTGTCCTTGATGTTACCATCCACCTGCTTGACTTCAGTGTGTATGGAGTTTCCCCGCAGTACAGAAATGTGAAACAGGACGAGCCAACATCATACTGGTTCTTAGGAGCTCATTTGAGGAGATTGCAGGTCTTTCGTGCTGAAAATTTTCAAGCATTTTCTGTCAATGTTGCTCAATATCCTCCCCAGTTGAATGTTGATGTGAGTGATTTGGCAGCTACGTGTACAAATTAAGTGCTATTTCACAGCAAACAGGAGAGGAAAGGGAAAAATCCGTCCAGTTCTGTAGAAAGATTCAGTTTCTGCAAAGTATCCCCAGAGGTCTGTGTAACCAAGGTGTGCCCAACAGTGTCCTGGCCTTCCTCTGCTGTCGCATAAGGAAGCAACAGAAACTGTCTTTTCAGAAAAGAAGATTGGAGGTTTCAAGTGGCTAAACTCTGTTTTAGGTGGACTTTTTTCTGTGTTAGGATGGGTCATGGTCTTATTTCTATAACACTGCTGCTTCATTGTTGAGTAGCACAAACAAAATGTTGTAAAGAGATGGGTTTGGCTAGATAGGTTTCGTTTTAGATATGAAAGCTCCATGTAGCTAATCTTTGATTTACTTCTGCGCATGTTCAGTTATTTAGTTCATAGCAAATTTCGATCACAGTCTGCAAAGGCAATTCCCAATTGTTCAGTAAGGTCTTTTTATTTAATATGATAAATGCAGCTACCAAGGATCAGAAACATCTAGTTTGTAAGGGTTCTAACGATTTGTAAAGCCTCAATTATGGACACTCAACAGAGATGTTTTTCTTTTGAGGAAGTCCTCAGCAGCAGCTTCCTGAAAAATCAAGCTTGCCTTTGCTGCTTTTTATTAATTATCCCCAAATTGCAACTCCAAGTTATTAATGAAACTTTGGCAAGAACCTATGTAATTTCCTGAGGTTCTCATTAAACATGCATTTTGCTTCAAATGCAGAACCTACGAAAGCCTGTTAGCTTAAGCTAAATTCCACCTCATTACATTAACATATTTACAAAATGGCAGCCTCCTAAAAATGACTGGGTAAGAAAAAAAAAGTTGAAAATAACTGAGCTTTCATGCTAATTCATTCACCAGTCCTGATGGGGAACAAGCAGACACAACGCAATTACGAGCATCTGAAAACTGGCAGAATTCTAGCAGAGCTGATTGGAACTTTGTGTATGAGATCCTTCTTCTTCTAACGAGAGGAGGATTTATATAGCATTTTAACTGCAGAAGTGGATAAAAAAAATCATTCTGATTCTTTATTTCTCTTTGGATTATTTTAAATAGAGAAATTTGAAGAAAATGAAATCTTACCATGCTTCAACTGTCCCTAACTAATAAATGGTTTGTTCTACCAAAGTGCACATTCGGTTGCACTCAAATTAGTGAGCTCCTGATGAAATTTATACCTTGGTCCAAGCCCTGTAAAAGTCTAATGTCTTACATAAGTGCTAGGTTAAGAATTCAGCCGAAGCATAAATTGGTCCACTGGCTTTTTATCAGCCATTTGCATTAGGATGAATTTTATTCCCGACCTCAGGAAAGAATGTGCTTCAGCTTATGCTCTTATACTTGGGAGCACTGTGATGAGCTTCTTTCTGTCCTCTCCTAAGATCTAGGAAAAATAGCAAATGCTAAAGCTAACAGGTTAGACATGTTAACAAGGGATGCTAACTAGTAAGCGTTAAAACCATTAGAAAATAAATTGATTTTTAGACTGGAGAGGTTATGGGAACCCCCTGGGGGGCAAAATACATTAGCATTATGAGTGGTGTTTTTTGCCTTTTTTTTTTCTGGCTGTTGAAACATCTCCCGCAGCTTGTGTTTTATACAGATTGTTATGTACAATAGCTAGATGGCCTCCACAATCCTTTGAGTGCCTGTGTATGTATAAATAAATAGACTCATGGAGATACTTCTTCATCAGTGTTGTTCACCCCTCGCTGTAATTCTGTTTAAGCTATTACTGCGCTTGGGCCATTTGTCAGGGCGAGGAAGTGCCTGCCGAGCAGTGATACATTGCTATACAGCTCCTTACTGTGACACATCAATTTTAAAACAGGCGGGCAGCCTGCTGCCGACCCCGTAGTATTAGTGAGCAGGCATGTTTTAGGAGGTTTTATTTTTCTTTTATTTGTCACTACACCCAATTTAAGACATCTTTTATTGTCTTTCAGTTATTCCTGCTCTGCAGTAAACTGCCCCCGTGTTTGTTTTTTTCCCCTCTGGGAGTTTGTGATTCTTTCAGATTTGCATTTCTACATTTTTTAAGCTGTGACGGCCATCTTACTGTTTGGTTACTAACTAGTAAGCCAAGTGGGGGTGGTTTCTTTTAAAATGGATGATTTCTTTAAAAAGAAATTTAAAAGAAATTTTAAATTCTTTTAAAATTAGCACCCCGGTTTAATGAGCAGTGTGAGGATCACCCTCCCTTACCTAGACAGAGAACACCACCAAAGATAACTAATGCAAGAGTGTGGGCTAGAGAATGAAACAAAAGCAGGCCAGCATACATACACTAAATGGAAATGAAGTGGGAAGAAACTGTTTCCCATTTTGAGTCCATCCATCAAGAAATGTGAAATGTGAGGTTTAAAAGCAGATTCAGATATGAAAGGAAAGACTGACTAGGATCCAACTGTCTGCCAAACTGACCTCAAATGCTAGATTTCCATGCCTATGGTTTTGTGCTGCTTTTTTAGATTTTGAATTTTCCTAAAAATTAATTTTTGCCAAGCTTTCGAGTTATGACGGTGAGACGTAACCTCAGAAAAGACTTTTGCTCCATCAAATGTATGTTTTCCCTTCTCACTAAAAACTAAGGATTTTGTTCAGGAAAGACCATCCTGATGCAGACTTTACATCAAGCTGCTGGATACAGCAGTTGTGTCTACTAGTCCTCCCATATCTGATAAAAATCAGTGCATCATCAGGTTGTCTTTTTTTTAAGTTCCACGTTACTTTCAAGAAAGCTGGACACACTTATCTAAGGAGCACTAACACGTAAGGATTTAGGACAGTGTCATTGCATATCAATGAAAAGTTCTTGGAGACCTGACCAACACTATCACTGCAACATTTCAATTTGGTTTAAAATGCCTGTCTTAGTAGGCACAAATATGTCCTGATAAGATAACAATATTGTTGATGTGGACGAATTACCGGAGATATTGATATATGAATTCAATAACACGAATTTTGCAATGTTCAAGTCTACTTTCCATATATCAGCAATGTAGGTGTGAGCATTTGGGCACTGGTACCTTCCGCATCTGCAGGGACTGGCACTTACTTTACTACTCTGTGAGAAAATGTAGTTGTCAGGAGAAGGATTCTGCCAGGCTGTTGAACAGGCTTATGCCATTACTGCATTTCCAAGATGGGTCATGCAGAAACAGTTTTAGCATCACTTGTAAAATATAGAGAGAACTCTCACCAGCAATCAAGAAAATAAAAAGTCTAGTCTTATTTTCCTAGTGCTCATTTAAACACTTGTCTTAGCTTAATATTACCTGATTTGCTACAGACTTCAAAGTCATTTAGACAAAGTGCGAAGACTCAAATATGATGCTTCCACCAGGATCCCTGCATGCATGTCTCCGGCAGATTTAGCTTCTCCCCTCCTGCAGATAGTCCTGATTTTCTCTAGTCGAGTACATTTATGTGAACTAGTTCATAAAAAGGCAGCCTTAAGCGTACAGTGTGCAGCAAAGGTCAATGAACTCACTATAAAATAGATTTTACCTGTGCCTGAAGAATTAGTTAATGAAGAACATTTGTTTTAATTTCCATTACCTACCCTACATTTACAAATTATAGTTCCTGATTAATGACATCAGGAGTTGAACTTTGGCTTTTAAAGCACCAGACACATGCTGTTCTGTAGACACATTTACATTCCATTTATGCAAGACGTCCAATTAAAATTTACTCATAGAAAGTATATAATACACCAGAATGAATACATTATTTCCCCTATTAATCTACTTTCTTTGCTTCTCGGCAGAAGTGACCAACCTTTCGCTTTACCCCAAGGGGAATTCCTGTCAAAAAGCCCTGAAATGGGCAGCAAAGATAAAGGAATATTTTCCAGACTGAATAAAGAACTCAGACTGAATAAAGATCTAGGAAAATAAAAGCTTTGCCTCTAATTTTGTTTATATAATTGTATTTAAAATTGGGAAAAAAAGAGAACTGATCGTACATAGCACTGATTCTGTCTCCTGTTGATGGAAAAATATCCCAGGACTGAGCTGTGTCTGTCACAAAATTTTTTTTTTTTGCTTTATTTTTTATTTTTTATATTTTTTATCGGGCACTTTCCAAACAAAGACACACACAAAATAACTCACAAAAGCTATCTCACCTGGACAAAAGCTATGTCCACCTGTTAGGACATATAGTATATTCTTATTAAACAAGGAAACTCTTGCACTTCCTCAGCTCATATAGTGCATGCCTGGAGCACTTTTGTGCCTGCAGGATTAATGGAGCAACTTCCATAGAACATCTCATTCATGCAGGTAAGTGCCAGCCTTTTCTGTCACATTTTGGCTTTCTGGCAGGTCATTTCATGCAGCTCCGACCACTGTGGCTCAATTAGTATCAAGTAACAGCAGCTACTGCTAATAACTCTGCAAAGAAGGTAGTTATACGTGATATTTTCTGGAGCCACTGAATGCATGAAGTCAGTGTGAATGTATATCTTCTCACGTGGTCCATTAAATTTTGCCAAATTCTAGGTAGGCTAATGCAGTTCATAGAGAGAAAAATCATGGCATGTAGTTGAAATTTTCCATGCTTCCACATGAAAACAGCAGATGGCAGCAAGAGAGACAATGTACGACCAAATTCCCCCTCTTTTCTTTTTTTTCTTTCTCTGTTTTGATGGATAGCCTTCAAATTATTTATTGACTATCATGTTTTGTGGTTGGTCATGAAAATGGGAAAGACATGAAATTGCTTTTTCTTTTAAGAATGTGTTCTCAATATCTGTGTACTTCAGCCTGGAAAGGTATTCTATGGACCAGGTCTCTCTGGGCTGGCCCTGTAGTATCTTTTGTCCTGTTTAATTTATGATTTACGATGCTTGAGAAATCATACTAGAGAAGAAGGAAGGTGCAACTCAGTCTTTTTATTTGGTTTTACAAATAATGTTGGCAAACATTTCTGCTTCCAAAACATGCTTCTCAGTCAAAACCTTTCAGCAGTAATGAAAAAGAAAATTTCAGGCTGAGCACCATGACGTAAAGAAATAGAGTCACACAGATTTTCAAAACAGGAAGAAAATAGTACTTTTTCAGAAATGAATATTGCCAAAGTTGGTGAGAATGGCAGCATAGACCAAATTTTCATTTTTAGCTTCCAGGTTTTCATGATTGCGTTGTTCAAACAGTAGCTGAGAGAGGTATTTCCTGGTATTTCCACAAGTGCAAGTTTCCAGTCGGGCTTCAAAACTGAGCAGAAGAGGGTCAAGGTAGCATCACATTTAGAAAAAAATGTCACGAGTTGACCGGTCCTGTGACATGCTGAACACTGCCCTTTCGTACCTTGTTTGAGCAAGTTCCCAGATCCCTCTGCTTTGGCAGACGTGCTTATGTGAAGGGCTTTTTTCACTCTTCCTGTACATTATACATTGCCTGGGCAGATGCCAAGTTGTCTGTAGCTTCCTTTCTACATTTTTGATCAGGCAGCCCAGTGGCTCTTCAGAGCCATCTATAAAACCCTTTTTTTTCTCTTTTCCCTGATCATTCTTTCAGCGTGTACCTTTCTACTACGGGATATAGAGCATTTTTTGGCCCAGACTGCCCTGCTGGGTTGATTGCCTGTTCCAGTTTCAGTTCACAACTGATGGTGATTTTTTTGAAGGTTCTTTGTTTCATATTTAAACTCAAAAGATTTTGTGCGCTCTCCTGGTGACTTCAAAGCTACAGAGTTCTTCCTGTGGTTGGAGACCTTCAAAAGCTTTTTTTGCCCTTTCTGTATTTCTGCATGCTTTGACTGAAGCATGCATGATAATGAATGATATTCCTTTTTGGAGTAAATGATGCATTAGACAAACTATATTGGCTATACGTACTATATTTCTCTGCCAAATTGAAGGATTTAGAGATATCTCCAGCTTTGCTTCATATGGAAAACAATCGTGAGCTGTTTTATGTTTTGCTTTTCCAAATGTTATAATTTATAGAGAACAAAATCTGATATAAATGTTCTTTCTACAGTCAAGCAGTGGAAAGGGGGAGTTGATCTATTTCCCTTATTTTCCCCAGTTCAATCTGATTGCTACTATACTTTGTGCTTAAGGCACTCAAGGTAAGGTTCTGCGTTCAAGGAGATCTATGGTGAATACATTTTAACCATGTCCCTCCCTGACCGTGTCCCTTACAGCACACTTCAGTGCTGTAACAGGGGAGTCATCTCTACTGACCATGTACCTGGTGGCACGATAAAACCATTTCCACTCATACTGCCACATCACAAGTCCAGAGGGGATCAAAGGGCAGAATCTGCCTGAATTTTTTACCATTGTGGAGAAAGGGGAGAACGTGCAGGATGAACAACCAGTGAATTTAGCCCTTTTTGCCTTGTTTTCTGTGCCTACCCATCTAGACTCCCAAGGAACATCGAAACACAACCCTACTGCAACAAGACTGCACATTCCTGCTCTCTTGGCCCTCAAATAAATAAATGTAGGCTAATGAGAATACTGGCTCAAGAATATGCATCTTGGAGGAAAGCTCCATGATTGATAGAGACGCTGACTAAAATTATGCATTTGTGATCAGAATCATTTCCTTCTAAAGTAATTCTTAATTTCCTAATTTCCTTCTAAAGTAATACACTTTATTTATTTATTTATTCGTACAAACTCTTAGCTGTAAATGCTAGTGAAACTATAGCTGGAATGTGAGATTCTGAAATGAACACAGTTTGAATGCAATGTAAACATCCAATATGAAAAAAAAAATGCTTTTAACGTATATAAAATTGGCTAGACTTTTTCTTTCTCAGCACTTTTTCTCTGCTCAGTTCCTGTATCTTCTACACTTGTTATTTAAACAAATTTGGTCTAGATCTCATCTGAGAAAAGTAAGGAAGTCCATAATATATATATGATAGGAGAAAAAGTATATGTTTTCTTTGTAGTATTTTTGCTTCTGATAAACAATTGCACGTACTGTTTATCTTCTGAATTCACTTCTGCAGAAGAATTTGAATCACCACTGGAATGCATGTGGTGCACAGAGAAACTCTATCAGCAGTGAAGCCCCTAATCAAAATGAGTGGCTGGTTGGTTTAAGCCTGCATTCTGGCTTGGGGGAATTTTGCGGTGACATTTGTTTGGTATCTTGCCATTATTCTAGAAAATACAAGGATCAAAGAAGAAAAATCATGTTGATTGGCTCAGGTTTGGTTTAAAACTAGATTTGTGTCTTCTAATGGAACTTAACATTTTACAGATGGCTTGCTTCATGTTAAAGCTAGGGATGCATGTAGATTGAATTATCAGCAGATTAGAACCAGCTGCATTTAGTTTGATTTTTTTTTTCAATCCCCTCAGCAGAATGCACAGAACGGACTCTTGCGATACGAATTCAATCAAATGCCTAAAATAAATAAATAAATAAATAAATAAAATAGAGATCAAATGAGAGGGTGACCCTATTTAATGCTGGTTATCTTTTCTTCAAAGAAACCACATTGTACATGAGACTGATCATGAGTTCAAGATGAAAATCCCACAGAACAGGGACTTGTCTTTGACCATGAATTAAGGTTAAATGGAGCAGACCCAGAGAATTTATATATATAGAACTAGAATTTGTCCCAGTATCAGGAGGGGATGCACACAACAATGGAAGTGACTTTCCAGTTTCCTGCTTTACAATTTGTGCATTTTAATGAAAGGGATTTGGAAGGGAAGACACTATGATTCCAATTTCGTAATGTTTAACACTGAATCTGTCCATCTGACCAGGGAACAGAGGATAGATTTGCCAGCAAATGTATCCTTAATCTTTTGCTCCTTTAAGTTCTGAGTATCGGAATTTTTTCATGTTGTCTCTGGACACAAAAACTCTGTGAAACAGAGTATGAAAACAGATCAATAAGATTTTCTATGGCAGATTATATTTACCAATTTATTAAATCTATCTAAAGTTCTTTGAAGTCGGTAACAAAAGAACGCTTAAATTACACTAAATTTTTAGAAATATATATTTTTCATATTACTGATGATTCAGATGCTGACGTCCATACCTGCAGCAATTTAAACACTTTTGACTAGATAAAAGAATTATTTTATATAGTTTTAATACGTATTAATTTATTCTTGTTTCTTAGGTTCATTACCCGTGAAGTGTTACGAAAAAAAAAAAAAAAAAGAGAGGGGGAAATTCTAGTTTACTGCCCTTGAAGTCTTTTGTTATTGATGTTCACTTACATTGAAATGATTCCAGACACTCAGCTATTAGGAAAATATTCGCAATCCTTGTGCCAAGTTCATCTCTCTTTGCAGATATGTTTTAGATTTAAAATATACTTTCAGAGATACTTAGTAAGACCAGTTAATTTTTTAGGAGTGTTTCTTTCCAAATTTATTGCATGGAATAATCTCACCAAAAGAAGTTCAGACTTATTGGAATAGCTATGTTAGATTTTTATTAAGATGAGGGGATACTTCTTTGCAGAACTTTTTTTTCCCTGATGCAGATCACTTATGGTAAAATAAGCATGCTTCTTCTATGCATGTTTTTCCGATAACCTTGAAGTCCCACTATAGAATACCGTGATGCTTCTGAGAAATAAGGCTTTGTCTTGACTACAAAGCCAAATGAATTATTAACTTCTCATACGTACCTAAGGTTTAAGATGTGACTCAGGCCCCTGAAGCTGAGTGGTATTTTGCATCAGATATTATAATTGTATGCTTTTTACAAAAAAAAAAAAAAAAAAAAAGGTGTAGCTTTAATCTTGTGCTTCCATGTTAGTATATCAAAGGAAAACAAGAAACAAAGTCTTAAAAGAGTCTTCATCATGTCTGAATTGGTATTCTTTGTGGATTGCTTTGGGGCTGTGCAAGTCCAACCCAGTTCAGGATCTCTCTCTCCCTGGGTTTTCTGCTAACTCTCTCTTTAATGCTCAGCAGTACCAAGTACAACCTGACTTGTTGCAATGAACTCCAGTGACCAGTATTATTGAACTTCCAGGAGATTCTTTTCTGGAAGTCCTTTTTACTTTTTCTATTAAAAAGTAATTAAAGGGAAAACTTTAATTCCTGGCTTTAATGGAGAAGTTTGGAAGGTCTTTGAGCTCAGAGTTCAAAAACAGCCATTTGCTCATGTAAGGAATCATTTCTGTATACACAGCTCTAGTTTTTGCTTGTTAGCAATTATTACCATTTTTGATCAGGTGCTTATTAGATTTCTAATCAACTTGTACTAGAGTTCTACTAGCAGATTAAAGTCAGTCTGTGGAAGACTTTACAGTATAGAAGTGTTTTTCATTTTGTTCCTGTTTCAGTTTTCATTCAGTTCAGCTTTTCGAGCTTACTTCACAACCACAAGGAATGGAAATTTTTTATAGCTGAAAGTTGAATTTTTCTCGTAATCAGATATCATATTTGATATGTTGATGTCCATCTCATAAAAAAGCAGTGAGTAGCCATTAGACATCCACAGAGCTGCAGTAGTTTTCAGGAGGAGAAAGTGTTATACGTTGTTTCTGTGCTGAAATAATGATAACACAGCTGCCATTGTTAGAAGTGGTGTGACATTAATATTTAAAAATATTTTTCAGTAGAATACTTTTACTGAAAGAATAGGTCTGAAGTTGCTTTTGATAGCATAGCACTCAGGCAGAGAGGGAATGTAATCAACTATTTGGAACTCACCTGGAATGGAGAAGATTTAAGTTCTTTTTCAGCCTCCACTGCATACATTCTCTGGGGTCTCTGGGAAAGTAACCCTGCTTCTTCATGTCTAGATTGAGAAATAATCTTCCTGATTTATGTTTGCTTCTTTCCAGATGTGGTATAGTTAATGCAGATTTCAATGATATGGGAGAGGACAACTATACTGAAAATTTGAACCATAAATTTGAAGTAGGAATGAAAAATTTTAAGTAACAAGCCATATTAAAGTAAAACGTCTAAGCCAGCTCTTCTTCCATTTACTTCAGGCCAAGTTTGGAAGCCTGATTTCATTTTGTGTGGTGTGCACTAACCTCTTGGGACATGGTCACCTAATCATATTCATACACCTTGTGCAACCATGCTGTAAAGAAACGCAGACCCAAAGGTTTCACACAAGAAAGAAACTGTGCGAGAAGGTGTCAGTGAACACAGGTTCACTTTTTAAATGCAAACCACATTTCTACTGCCTCAGTTTCAACACTTGCCAACATCTTCAATGTAAATACCAGGTAGTAAGAGAAAGATGTCTAATGTTGATTAAGTAGAGGCTTAGTTATAAAATATGGCATGACATTCAGTGGTTCTGAGTAGTTCTGCAGTAAGTTCAAGAAATTGCTTTACTGATTTAAGAGAGAAAATGAAGTATAGAAGAGACCAGGTCGCATGATACAAAGGTTTCATTATCATATGTATTGCTAAGTAATACAGAGTATATAACGCAATGCAGTTCCAGATTTCCAAAATGGGTCCTAAACTCACTGGAAATGTCTAAAGCTTGATGTTTTGGACACCTGGTTATCTTAGATGTTGTGTCCCAGATGAAGTTGAGATAGACATGTGGCAATGGTGGTGAGAGAAGTGTGTGAAAGCAGGAGAGCAAGAAAACATAAATCTCTGATACCTGAGGTAGTAATTCTGGATCCTCCATTTACTCCACGATTCCAAAGATATTCATTGGAACAAGCTAACATGAGCACAAGTTTCTTTTCAAATATACTTGAAAATAAGAACAACAAAATTAAATCTCTAAGTTTTCTGTAAGCAGACTGATTTCTTTTTTCTCAAGGCCCTGCTTTTGCAAGGTTTCAACTGGAAACCCTTAATATAAGTATGCTAGAGAAATTGTATGGCTCCATAAAGCTCGATCCCAGTTCACAGAGTTCAGGGACAATTTCTTTTGTATTAACTTTAGTGGTAATAACAACATGTCTGGCACTCTGAGGAAAACAGGTGGATGAATAGATAACTGACTAAAAAAAAAAAAAAAGAAGAAGTTAGGCCTATTTATTGTGGACAGCTGCAAATGAAATCCCACCGTTTCAACCTCATACAGCTTCGGTGAGCAATTCAAGAAATATTGCTTCGTGCTAGTTATAAATAACCAATGAAGAGGTAAGGAGCTTCTTGAATATCTTACATGCCACCTCAGACAAGGGCTGTGTCTCGCAGACATGAAGCACACAGGAGTGCTTTGCACGTGAGGACATTCCTTAGTGATACCGAGTTGCCTCATCACATTCTGACTTCCTAAGCCTGCTGCCAGTGCTTACCAGTATATTTCCAAGTAACCAATACAGTAAAACCAGCAAAGAATTTAAACCAGACCTTCTAGAAGATTTCTAAAAAAGGCAGGATACAGTCTTGTGGTTTCCAGTAGCTCTATTGTACATTGTTAATTTTCCACCTACTTACCCTAAATCCACTGGCATCCTCCACAGTCTTCTTTTCTTGATAATTTGCGTAGGTTTTGAATAGTTTCACTTGAAAAATGTAATTAATGATGAACACTGATTTCATTGAAGTCACTGACAAAACCTGCAATTTTATGTAAGCGTTCATGCTTGTGATTGCAAAGATAACCTTCCCTCAGGAATTCAATTCAAATCAATTCATATAATTATATTTGCGTGTTTCATTATTGTTGAAAAGAGATTCCAAAGTCTGTACAGCCATGTTTGTCTGCCAACTGTAGTGAGATATATTTAAGAAAAAATTACCAGAACATTGTATGTCCCAGTAGTATCATTTTTGACTTTCATTATTTAAATTTAGCTCTGCATTTTTTTTCTGCTTTTTCTTCTCTCTTCCTGAATCTTCCAAGTTAATGCTGAGACTGCCATCAGTTGTCAAGATGATCTGAATCTGAGCCTGCTAAACACAAATGGAGTTTCACGTTTCAGGCCCTGAGTGTTGTGGACAATGTGAAAAATTAATGGCAAAAGAATTTAACATCCACTTGCTAATCTGTGTTTCTTTAATTTATTTCTCTTTATTTCATCCAAGTGTTTACCTGTACTGGAAAATCATTATTATTTAGTTTAAGTCATTGAGCTCTGGTTATATCATTAAGAGAGAAATGACTGTAATCTGCAAGTGAGGATCTCAGTCACTTTCGCTGCATACATAAATAGTTCTGTAAGAGAAAGATTCCTTCACAGTTCTCAAACTTCCCAGCCCTTATTTCCTATTACAATTTTAACTGTAGCTGGTGGCACACAGTATAGATCAAAATGATATCATGGGGACCTTAACCTTTCTTATTTGTCTTTCTTTTAAGGAATCATTATCAAAGTCACAACTAAATACTAGGCATAAATTGCCAGTGCCTGTTTGTTTGTTTTTAATATCCATAGTAATTCTCGCCGTCTTTCTCTGTGGCATTATTTTGGGAGGAAGAGTGTTTCTCTCTCTCTCTGTTGTCTCTCAACCCATAAGTTACCTAATTTTTCCTGAATTGAAAAAGGAGTTGCATGAAGAAGAAACATCTACGACTTTGTGGAAAGCTGTTGCTTGACTCTGAGTTGCAGTGTGCACATTTGAAATAACACAGCCACCTAGAAAAAACTCTGCCCCATTTCATATGCTAGAGTGCTGGGTCCCTACTAGTTCACGTTATTTTGCCCTTGGCCTTCATAGTCCCAAAGATGGTTTCTACAGTAAGACAACCAATGGCATCAGCTGGTTTCACTACCCGCTTTTTTAGACAGGAGCAGACCAGCAAGATGCCTACTGATCTTTGCCTCCCTTACCCTTTCAGTGCATCTTCAGTGCTGATTGCTCCACAACGATTATGCAAGGGAGATCAAGCACACAGCAAAAATATGCCTTTCTAACACTAGAGGTGAAGCAGTGGACTGTTTCTTTTCCACATTATCTATCTCATTTGGGGAAAAAAAAAAAACAGGAGGTCCACCACTGAGTACAGACTGCTGGACAGCAAAGAAGAGGTCAGCTGCAAGTAAGTGGTTTCGTTTTGAACCCTCCTCAATACCTGTGGTGAATACTGCAGATGCCATCTCAGATGCAGGGTGAGATAATGATTTAGTTATTGGTTTTCATTTAGTTATCAGGCATTTCTCAGCAAATCACCCTTCCCCTTTTCCAATCTTTATGTCACTGAAGACAAAATCTTAGCATTTTATATTCATAGAAAAGCTACTACTTCCAATTTAATAATAGAATGAGGCACATTTGTAGTACATGGATGCATTTATTATGCATTAGGAATGTCCAGGCAGTGCAGAGTAATTAATGCTCTATAAATGCACAGTCTCTGTTACTGCCCAATATCCTGCCTGTGTAATGAAGCCCTAAGTGTCAGATCTTCATGAGCCTTTTTTTCACTACCAAATTCTCTGTCTAGATGTATGAAGAACTCTTTTCTCCCCTTTGTTTTATGTACTTTGTATTTCCCTAAAGCTCCTATTTCCAAGATTTCCTTCTATATACAGATGTCTTCCAAATCCTTCTGACTCTAGATGACTAATCTCATTTTAACGCAGGCCTGTCTACAATAACAAAAGTGCTATATAGTTATAGTAGGACAAGCAGGTAACGTTACCTGGCATATAAAATTGTTCCCTGGAATACCAAGCCAGGAAGACAATGGTGAGATAAAAATCTCTTTTTGTGTTTTCCTTTCATAATGTCATGATCACGTCAATGAATTCCCTGAAACAGCCACCTGACAATAGCTTAATCTTTATGCTCTTAATCCACCGAAAGTCTGGGCAAACAGTAGGTTCCTTGTGCTTGCTCATATGGACAAGTAGATGAGACCACCACAGAGTCTCGTATGCCAGTTACCATCAAATCATTAAAATTCTGAATCCACCTCTGGTGTATGCAAATCTAATCACGTTTCAGCAGCACATATTGTGCAGGATAAACTAGGTATTCGTTTATACTTACAACGTAGTTATTTTCCCCGATAGTTTCTCTTGCCCATAGGCTGTGAACCTATGGTCTGTTCAAATTATTATGAAGATGATGTTTCGCAATAAATTTTTCTATGCTGGCAGTATAACTGCAGCTCTTACTTGAAATACGTGATCCGGAGTTTTCATTTGGATGCACCAGTCACACTACTTGTATCTGTTTTGCAATTGGCTGGGTGCAATTCTTGGAGCTATTTTTTTAATCATATTTTAAGTTGTTCCTCTTTTGCAGTTTTAAAGTCTTATGTTTGGATTTGTTGAGCTTCTTAGAAAATAAAATTCTGGTCCCTTTCATACTGGCATCTGTTGGAGAATTCAGTGTTCTCTCCTGTTAGCTCTTGGAAAGTGCAACAACACGTTTAACCAGAGGGAACGTTTGCTTTCTTTGTGTGCTCTGCTTGTCAACATTACATTACATTTGACTTTCCTTGTCTCCGAACCATTTCTCAGGTACCTTGCATCATATTTCAGTGCACTGTCCTCCTCAGAGGAGGTAAAAAATCATTCTGTCACAGTGATATCACTGTCCTGTCAGTCACAGTCTTTAATGGTCTTTATAGATAGCCTGGAAAGACTGTTATTCTCCCTGAGAGACAACAATTTTCATTAGTTATGTTTAGCTCTGATTCTTTTCCACATAATCATGGGCTATTTTCAGTTCTAGATGAAGGTCTGCAGGTGTGAGAGGTGGATTTCTGCATAGACAAACTTCCTGTGGAGAGGGGATACCTGAGTATCAGTTCCAGGTTGCTGTTTTTCTTAGCAGTGCCAGTCCGACAACACGCTTGTTCCCTAGCAATACCTGTATAGGACATCTTGTCTCCTCCTACCCAGCTGTATCTGCAAAGCTATAATTACAAGCCCCACTTTTCCTCTTTAAAAATTTCTATAACATTTGCTTTTGATGAGCAGACTTGAAAATATGTGCTTTTAGCAGAATATTTTCAGAAAGAAGATCCAAAAAGGATGTGAGTATGTCAAGTAAATTTGATTACTATTTGGAAAGTACATGCAAGTACAATTTGTGGCTGTCTTATGCAGAGAAAAGTCATATGGATTTAGAGAGAAAAGGATGTGTCTCTCTCCAGTGTGTTTGGCTAACTCTGAGGTATGATAGCTGCAAGTATTTTATATTCCTGTCCAATAAAAAAAAAATAGAAACACCCTTCTAACTGACATTAACTGCCGCTTCTTCACCATTTTGCAGACCCTGCTGTTTCTTTTTCCAACCTCTGTCAGGAGCACAGACGAGACGGAATGCTGAGATCCAGCACCATCGCATGACCCACAGAGCTGGACCCCAGGGCATGGAGCCTGGAGTATCTGTTCTTCACTCCAGCCATTTCGCAGAGATTTTAGCTCTCGCGCAAGGAACATACGGAGGAAATGGTCCTTATTCCTTCTCTCCACAACACACACACACTTAAGAGCAGCCAGACTTTGGCCTTCTGTTTTTCATTATGACTAAACATTTAAAATGTGGTTTGTATTTTCCAGAAAGGGCATGTTATATGCTTCATTTATGAAAGCCAGGAGGAAGGAGTCTTCTAGATTCCTTTTGCTTCAATATTTTATATAGATGTGAGAACTGAGGTCCATTATTCCATGTCCTCCAAAGATTATTAGCTAGATGTCTGTGTGTATGCTGCTTGACATAGTGAATGATTGTTAAAAATACTCGTGGTACTGTTTTATTTATTATATGGTTATGCGCAGGAGTCTTATTAGCATTTCTTGATAAGAAAGTTGTATACCTAGAGGAAAAAAGCTGCAACATGTGGATGCTATTTTGGTTCCTCAGCCTAGATATTTTTAGCACCTTCATTTTTGGAATAGCTTCTCTCTTAGCTGTGTGAAACTCAGATATACACAATACGTGCAAAGAATGCAGGAAAAGACTTATTTCGCTTCAACTATGTATATGTACTGGGCTGCACAGTACAGAGTGTGTATTGGGAACTGGCTTAGTGTACAGACTTGGCAGAACACGAGCGTTCACGGGACAGATAAATGAACAGTTTGTGCTGTTATGGACCCTTACAGAATTGTAACAAGACCTCACTTATCATGAAAAAAAAACAAGAGGAAAATAGAGCATTACTCTTTCATTGTTTTTATACATGTAAATCAGGAGTGAGATTTCTTGATAGAGTAAAATTAAGGTCTAAACTGAAGAAATGGCTCATCCTTGTCTAATTAGTATTTCAAACATAGCACAGAGCAAAGAAAGTGCATCTCAGCGTGCAGGATTCATATTTGAGGTACTTCTTGAGAGACTACAAGAAGGACGGACAGAAAAGTAATCAATATTCATCTTTAGTTACTGACAGAAAAGGAAGCACCTTCCTTCATTCAGCTGAAAGGGCTGTTGCTCAGTATAGGTGGTCCTGCCTGCACTGGACTGGAGAGAGTCCTGAACCACCTGACAGCTTCTTCCCAAGAAAAGGATTCTTCCCAAGAAGGGGCAGAAATCTGGCACATGAACTAAAAGCTCTCACAGCACAATAGTGACTATAACAAGACCAGCCTTATACATCCACAAGTCAGACCATGAAAATCATTAGATTGTTTTAAAAATAGTGAGATATAAAAATAATAGATGTGCAATTATTTTTGTTTGCTTTGGGTTGTTGGAAGTTTTCAAATTCATTCCTACTTTTCTCTGCAATCCCAAGGGCAAATTCATTTTAAAATGAAATGTGCAGGACTGTAGGAACCAGAGCTAAAAAAAATTCCTCAAATGGTAAGAGTTAGAAATATTACTGTCAAAACATTACATGAATAGCTGAGAAGAACTGGTTTATTACAATTAGTATGAAGAAAGAGAACATCTAATTAATTCCAGAACTTGATACCACTAACGTGATGAGGGAAGGTAAAGAAGGACAATATAACTTACTAATAAGATGCATATGTTTGCAATGAATCTATTTTAGTGATGGTAGGTTGCCAAAGACTTAAAAAAAAACCATACACATACAAACAAAAGTCCTTCCACAAAAGGAGACTCTGCAGATTCTGGAGCTAACAATGAAGGCTGCAATTCCTTCTTCTTTAATCTCACAGTGAGGCAGACTGGGGAAGGAAAGTCTTAGTACCACCAAAATTCAAGGTGAAAATGTCTTTGGGCTTCCCTTAGCATTTTACCTTATTACTTACCTGCTGCTGAAAGAACCACAGATTCAGGCAATAGCTTTTTTTTTCTTGCTCTTTCCTCCTTTTGCTCTTTGTTTTTAAGATTTTACCTGTGCATTGAGGGATGCTGGAGGCATGTTTCGTAATTAGTAGCGAAAGCTCACAAATGTTGAGGAAAGGCAAGAAGTAAGAGGGCAGATCTTGCTGAGGGTATCTGGGGTATTGGAACATGGGGCATCTCTACAGGATGAGGCTTTGGGCAGGGCCTGTGGATCCTGTACAAGCTGCTGCTTTGCTGTGCATGAGCATCCAGAGGGCTCTCCATGGGATCCCAGGTCTCCCGCTCAGCCCAGGGGAGCGTTAGAGGAGCAGAAAACATATTTGCACAGCAGGGAGGAGGAGAGAAAGACGAGGAGCATGGCACTAAAGAAGGAAGAAAATCTGTTGGGGAAAAAGAAAAGTTGGCAGCAGGGAGAGCCAAGCCCAAGTCCTGGGCTATGGGCTGCACGAATTATCTATGCAATTAAGATAATAGCTTCCAGGGAAGATACCATGGAAGAGATCCCATAGGATTGCACGAGAAACCATTAGAAAAACCAACTGTAGGGAAGAAAAACAGAATGCTACACAGGTGAGAGATCCCATTTTGTGTTCTTCGACAAACTGTAGTCAAGTGTATGTGATGATTTTTTATGTCTTCATAACTCTTTTGTTGTTTTTGGCTCTGTGTATATAAATCATCATGGCTGGCACCTTCTTGTTGACCTCATCTGCACTAGAAAGTGTCATGCAAAGTAGTTTATGACATGGTGGCAATGTCTTAGCCATATTCCACATGAATGCTCGTATATCATCGTTTGTAATGGTGCAAGTGCATGATTGCTGTTGACAAATAGAAATTTCCTGGTTGGAAGGACAACTACTGAGATTTATGCCATGTTTTTGCCCGTGCTTTCGTATTTTCCAATGGGAAATTCTCTTTACTGGTGCAAGTATGACCCCTCTGTTGAGCAATATACTGCATGGCCAGACATATGGAGTCTCGTCTTGGTGTCTTAGTGGTGCAATACGAAAATATGCTACAATACCTGACATAACTCCAACTGAACCAGCTCCAGAGTCGGGAATAGTTTAGCTGCCTCAGCACAGTGGTATGCCCAGGCTAATTAAAATAGGGCAGAGGCTGCACTGATACAGTTAGACTGTTCCTGAAACCAAGATAATATCTCAGTACAGAGCTGCACCGCGCAGTATAGCTACAGCCTTTAAACACTGATGAGAGATATTTAGATACATCAGGTAAAATTCAGAAATGAGGCAACATGTAATAGTTTTTATCTTACCTACCTGTTTTACATATTGGCACAAAACTTAATCATCTCCAGTTTTTCTTCCCAGATTTTCCGCTGTGTTCCAAGATCTGCTGAAGAAAAACAATCCCAGAACCTTCCTCTGAAAGAGGGAGCTCAGACAAGTCGTCAGCCAGTTCTTGTAAACAATTTGAATAGAAATTGTCCCAGCCTCCCAATACAACACTTGTACTTGTTCGTAGTTGGTCAGAATGTGACCGTTTTCTCAAATTTGACCATTTATTCCAACAAATCCATAAAATGACCTGTACTTTTTTTTTGCTCAGAATATGCTTTCACCTCTTCTTACTGTCGTTAACTATTGTCCTTAATTTTTTCTTTTTGCTTCACTTCTCAACTTTTTACAATACTTTGCTTCCAAAGTGTATTTTTATCAGGAGCTTCCCCTCCCTTTTTTTTTAATTTACTTTTTTTCTTCTATTTATTATATTTAGAATTTCAAAACTGATTTCTGCAGTTTCTGTGGTACTGCCTCTATTTGGATCTTCCAGCTTTGAAAATTGTATCCATTTTTTTTGTCTTTGATGGTCATGGCTTGCCAGTTATTTTCTGCTTTCCGCCATATACAGAGTAATTTCATGCTCTTCATGTCCTAGCTGAAAACTGTCAGGCCTCCCAACTGATTTTTCAGTAGCCAGAAGTCTCAGGTGAGAGTTTGCATTAAAGCCTATCAGGAGGTACCTAGAAAAATCTCATAAACAAAAACAACCCCCTCTCAGCCACTCAGAACTTGTCTATTTGTAACCCAAATCCTTTCCTTTTATTTGGGCTCCGTAAAAAAACAACCAAAATCTTCCAGATTTGCTTTTTGCCATGCATTACTAGCAAAGGTTGACTAGTTAAGACTTGCAGATTTCAAGGAAATGCATTTATTTCCAGGAACTGACTTAATTACGCATATTTTCTCTTGAAGTTTAACCTCCTCATAGAACCAGCCAATAGATATGATGCCCTCTCTGCTGCCCACCGCAACCTGTCCGGGCTGGCCTTCCACCAAGTAGCAAGTCAGAGAGAGTCTGGGTATGTTTAGCATGGAAACACAGCTGGAAAAGCTAACAAAGTGGATCGTATGTAGGACAAACGAGTAGGAAGTGTACTTAATATTGGTTTATTTCATTACTCTTCAGCTGTCTCCCTTTGGTACCTTCACAGGCAAGAATTGTGCAAGTGGGATATCGCATCACACTGTAGAATGAAGGAAGAGAAATACCTTTCTAACTCAGCAAGAGATTAATCTTATAACCATTAGCTGATTTAATGGGAGTAGTCTTGTAATTGCCTAATCCGGGAGCCCCCAAAATTTGCAACTGCGTTAAAATACAGCTAGACAGGACTCCTAGGCCAGGTCTTGTTTGAATGTATATTTGCATACTTTCAAATTTTTAAAATTACATCTGCCTGTACTTTCTTAGTAAGGTTTAGACAGTGACATCCTGTGCATGAGAAGATGGGAACAGAAAGGGACCCTTTTCCTCTCTTCTCCATGCCAGACACAATCCTGAACATCATCTGCATCCCTGGAAGTAGCAAGGACTCGTGCAGTGCTGGAAAGTTGCTCTCAAAGGCTGTGGGCTTGTGAAATGCAGGATAATACTGCAGCATGTGGTATTAACCTTCAGATGATTCCACCGATACAAAACTTCCTGGAATAAGCCTTCGGGCAGCAACATAAAACAGTTTTCCCAGGGAAAAACAGGTCAATGTGTAGCTTCATGAGAAGGAACTTCCTGTTTTTGTTTTTTGACAGTGACCATGGCCTTCATCTCCACCATCACTCCAGGAGAGAGCCATCATTTTACTTGCACTATATCAATAACCTTAATCGATCCCTTATTTCTTCTTGTTCTTAAGGGATAAGACAGTGATTTCCACCTACTTTACTCAGTTCCTCATGTTCTCATCTTTCACTTCTTTTGTTTCACGCAGGAAACAAAATTTAGCATTTTTATCTTTTCTTGTATGGAAGGTCCACACGTTTGTAAGAAATTCATTGCCCTGGTCTGCACATTTTCCTTTTGTGCCCTTTGTTTAGATTAAATCTATTTCTTTAATAACAAAACACACCAGGAAAAAATAGCAACATCTCCTGTCATGCATAAAAATTCTTGTGGTCTGTTCCAAGGAATAGGTAGTTTTCCCTTGCCTTTATTTCCTTTTTCACTCTTTTCTTTGTCCTTTTTTTCAAAAATAAGCTTTTTTTTTTTTTTTTTACCCACACTCAATTAATTTTTTGCCATTATAGGTCTTTTTTTTTAAAAAAAAAAAAGACAAAACAAACAAAACAAACCACAACAACAACAACAAAAAAGACAAAGACCACCCAAGAATGTCTTTATGGATATATTTGACCAGCTCTGTACAAAAGCCACAACCAAAAGTAGCTTGTACTGTAGTTCAGCAATCACACCGATGCTCCAGTATGTTTCAAGTGCCCTGCAGATGACTGGTAAAAATAAATGAGCTAGACATAAAAGAACAGGGTGAGCGAAAGAGCAGGCAGGAGAGAGATGTCCTCAAATAGATTATACGGGTCAAGTCATGCAAGTGCTTCTGTTACTGCTGATTAATTCTGTCAGCTGTTATGTTAATGTGTTGCATGGCATGAGCGTGCACAGAGCAAAAGTACAAGGAAGCTGAGACTATTCTCTAAATAAGGATGTGGCCCAGACAGTTTGAAATGGTGTGTGTGTCTGTGCCTAGCAGAGTGATGACGGATGATAACAGGATGAGGATGAAATCTCTATTGCCGTTCTTTTGCAATACAGATATATCTCTTTCCAGACACAAGAAATTAGAGACAGATTTTATATTGCCAACCCCAAGTCTTCAATAATCTTGATACAGTCTGACATCATGTATTTTTTAAAATAATAACTGTGGGTTCTGGTTTGGGGGCGGTCTCTTATTTTCTGGATTCATAGCATTTCATTTTCAAACTTTCCCCTTCTACTTCCATAACAGCCATAAGAAATGCTCTTTAGAAAAACAACAACAACAACCCCCCCCAAAAACAACAACAACAAAAAAAAAAAACAGAAAGCCAAAACCTTGCTGGTATGCCAATAGCTGAGATCTTAGGAAAGCTACCAAATATGTGAGCGTGCGATAACATTATGCAAGCTAGCAGAAGTGCTAATCTTCCTGTAGGATCAAACCATGCTTTTTGTGAGTGGGGAGCGAAACGGGAGGATGCGCACAAGCTTTCACATGTTTAATTAAGGAAGATTCAGCATTTGAGAAAAGGGCGTCTGAAAGGCGCTGCAACAGGAGCCTGGCACTTAAGCTAAGAAGGTCCTTCAGAGACAGAGGCAGCAGCAGTGCTGGGATGGGACACGCGTAGGGTGGCCGTTTGCTGGGGTGGCTTCTCGCAGGCGAGCTGAGGAAGTAGCCAACATATATGTTTTTTCCAGACGGCATCACCCCTTCCCATCCCCAACATGCTGGTAGGAAAGCGCCTTTCTTGGTACCTTGGCATGGTAGGTGACCTGCACATGTTTCCTAGACCTGCGGTGCAACGGAGATGTGCAGCGCTGTGGGGTGCTGAAGGAGTTAAGCCCAGGGAGAATTAGGATGTAGAGGAAAACAGGCCCAGCTGCCAGGGAGAAACAGCCCCTCCGGCAAACCAGGAGACGAGAGCCAGTTTCCGCTCTGGCAGGGAGAGGAGGTGTTTTTCTGGGAAGGGGAGGAGGAGGAGGAGGGCTCTGCCTCCTGCCTACACAGCCTCCTGCCCGAGGGCAAGGGCCCTGGGGCAGGTATTGATGTGGGGCCAAGGAGCCACCAGCATCCCTTGGGCTCTGCCCACGCCTGCCCTCGTCCAGCTGGGCTGCTGCTCACAGCTCCTGTTGGTCCTGGAGCCTGCTTTGAGCAGGATGCTGGCCTCCAAGGGACCTCCCAAAGCCCCTTCCCGCCTGAACCTGCAGCCTGCAGTGCTCATCCTAACCTATGCAACTCATCGAGCATTAATCTCAAAGGATCACAAAACATGGGATTTAAAGAATCACAAAAGCTTATTTTTAAAGTATTTTTGCACCCAAACTTTCACCTTCAGTTCCTGCTGGCCTTGCGTTCTGTGACCCCTGCTCTGGGAGACAGTGTAGCTACTTGATATCAATGCATTTGGGGCATAAGCTCAATGTGTTGTGCCCAAATCCTTTGAAAGATTAACGGAGAGAATGTCCCTGACAAAAAAGCCTCCGAGGAATGGGGAGTGGTGGTGGGGAAAAAGGGGTAGGAAAGGGCTTCAAATGGTGGCTTGAAGAAGAGTTTGTTTTCTTCAGAGGGTGTTCATTTATTCCAGATGTGCCAAGTGGTCTAATAAAAGAAAGTGCCTTTCCCTAGAAGCCTTGCCTTGCTTATATCCCCAGTGATAACCATCTGTTAAAGAGAGATAATACTTTGATGCATAATATGGTATCTCTTCAGGGCGTCTGCTCTCGGAGTGCCTTGTTGTGTTCTGCAGAAGAATTCCCTCCTGATTTCAGGAAGGCTCATGGATTTGCTATCCATGAGATGGGGAAACTTATGGCTGGCTAAGAGCTTGCTTCTCTTTCAAGTGCTATTTGCATTGTTATTTGCCTAATAAAAGATGCCTCATGTCCAGCACACTACACTTTAGCCCAGAGCAAATGCTTCTGGTCAAGTGAGGCAGGATGGAAATTTTGACAGGCTCAACTTTAACCAGTACGACTGTGTGCTGCTGTAATGAGCAACAGGCAATGCAAATGTCAAGTCACCACAATCTGTTTTTGTCAACATTAGTGGTATTTAATAGGCAAACTTTTTCTCCTCCCCTGTGGGTATTAGAATTTTTTTTTCTTTTTTTTTCTTGCTGCTAACATAGAATAGCTGTAGCTCAAAAAGGAAAAAAGGAATAATACTATTTAAACAGTGATTGCACTAAGCTATTCCTGCACGGGAAAAAGAAAGAAAGAAAAGAATGAATAAACAGCTGAAAATGCAGATGTTGCAAAAAGCTTCATTTTTTATGAATTTCTCCAAGATAATGTGTGTTGTTTCTCAGTCTCCAAACAGATTTGCGCCTTAGATGTCGGCAGTTTTGATGCCTGACGTTTTGTTGATAAGTTTATTCTCCATGAATTTGTTAAAGCTTATTAGCATAGTTTTATTGCACCTTTTTCCTCCTCATAAAAACGCTGGGTAGGATTGCATTTGAGTGGCAGGAAATGAAAAGTTGGCTGGAGGAAAGGAAGATAGAGAATGCAATGCTGAGAACAGGGCCAGAAGTTCAAATGCTGACAAAAATGGGAAGTAGCATATGTGCTGGCAGCCTTGTGAATTAACTTAGCAGCTTGCAGTGCTGTTAGAAGCAGCTTGAATTCTTCTAGAAATGGGAGCCCTAATTGCTCAACAGCTCGTGGGCAGAGGCAGCTGCCCACAGCCACCTTTGCCTTTAATAAAGACAAAGAATCACCAGGATGAGAGGTTGTATCACATAAAGAAGATAGTGGTGGTTTATCAGGACACTGAGTGGAAGAAATCACTTAGAGGAGGAGGGAGATGGTCCTCTTCTCCTCCTCAGTCTTTCCTCCTCTTTCTGTGCCTGACATTTCTCCAAACCCAGTTTAGCAAACTTTCTACCTTTTTATGTCCAGCGAAAGGCAAGCAGGGAGGACAATGAAGGGAGGAAACCATCCCCAGATTCTGGAAAAAGATAACCTGCAGCTGCTTCCCCTGTGCCTCACATCCTTTGAACCTGGGCCCATCTAGACCAAGCTCTGCCCCGATGCCAAGGACTGGCACAGAAAAGTCTCACGTCACTAGCAAGTGTTTTATCTGTATGTGCCTGACTTCACCTGTTTTTAGCTGAAGATTGTGGTAGATACCTAACACTGAAAAGATGATGTTTCTTCTGTTTGGAAAAGTTTAAAAAGCCTCTTACCGACAATCATTTTTGCATCTAAAAATTGAATGACCAAATAAGTGACTCAAGGACAGCATGGAAACTCTTTTTAACAGATGCCACCCTATTTCTGGGTACTTGCTATCTTTGCTGCTGCAAACTCCACTCAGTTTTATTGTGCCTCCTTTGTAGCCCCATATATAGAGCAGCCAGGCCCAGCCAGTCTCAGGTCCCATGCTGTTATGTGTAGAAGAAAAGCCTGGAAATACGATCCACCAAAAAAGCCCCACACCCTTGCTCTGGAAATTCATTTCAGAGCATGGGCTGCAAGACCTGCCAGTGAAAGAATAACAGAAGCAGAAGGGGAAAACGCATGTTTTAAGCTGACAGGGCATATGGTTTAGTCTTGATGCAAAAAGACAAATTGCGACACGAGTCAGCATGCAGCGGAGAGCGATTAATGCTCAGGGCGGCGTGCACAGGCTTCTCCACAGCCCGGGCTCGTGCAGAGCTCTGGTCTCTGCCTTTCTGCCCGCTCCTGGAAAAAGAGCTGCTACCCTGTCAAAAAGCCAGCACAGGCAATGCAGGCACGTGCTTTTTTCTCCTAGCTATCTACTTGTTTAGATCTTCTGGGATATAAAAATTTTGAATTTGTAATGAGACAGCCACAAAAGCACCTTAAAACTATTTGGGACCACAAGCAGCAAAAAACTACTTTTTACTATTTTTTTTACGCATCAGAAACAACAAACCAAGTTCCATTGTGCAGTTTAATTAGCTTATAAATGAGTGCAGGGGCTCTGACACTTTGTCCTCTCAAGGAAAGATGCTTTCAAATTGATCTAAATGAAACATGTTTTAGCATGCAAAGGAAAATAACATTTGAGGGCTACTAAGGAAAACTGTGATAGACAGTTTTCAGCTGTAATGGATTTCAGTGAATCTGAACTGTCAGGTAACAAATTACAGTTTAGCTCATCAGCTATCAGAAAATAATAGGAAGATAATAAAATAATGAAATAAAAATAATAAATAATAGGAATAGGAAATTAATAGGAAAAAGGCTAGGGCAGGCTTTGTAAAGAGAATATTTTCAGATGCTGTTGGTGCTATTAGTTACAGTTATTGTGTTTTTCTTTGTTCTGGCGTTTTCATAAGGGATCTGTTTGTGGGAATGGCCAGAAGCAGAATGATCCCTTAAACACAAAGGTGATGTTATTTGCCAGCTCTTCTCAGACAAAATTTTCTCCGACTTCCACGGGCAGCTTAGATGACTAAAAACCGAAACCGAAAAAGCTGCATAAAGCAAGCAAGAGCGTCCAGTAAAAAGACAGATTTTTTTTCTCCTTCTACACGATGACTTTGGTGTTGCTTAACCCTTTACCAGTAAACCAGTAAAGCTATTTTTGAATAGGAGATTGCAGGGAAAATCCCAGCTGCTGCAAGAAGTTGCGGGAGTCAGTAGGTGGCATATTTTCCTCTGAGTCAGTCCATGCCACCTCCGCAGTTTTGCTGGGAGCGCTGCCTTTCTGTCCAGGCTTGCACCAGGTCTGACCATTCCTATGGTCCTAGAGCTCAGGGGTGCTTCTGCCGTCACGGCTGTTTCCTTATATATTAGCAGAAGCAAAGATTTTGTCCAATGTTGACCTATATATTCTGAACGTCATTTGCTACTGAGATTCTGACATTACCTTGAAATAATTCCTCTCAGTCAGTGGCTGTATAGATTTCGGATTGAGGTCTCAATCTCTTAAGGGTCTCAATCAAGACCCTTAAGCATTTAGGATTTGTAAATACAGTTTTGATTTTCTCTAGTATTAATACAGCAGCGATCAATTCTTAGCATGATTTAAAAAGTGATATGATATGTGCTTGGAAACAGAATAACATAGACAAAAAAAAACTCTGACATCTGCTTTCTTCATGCGCCATGCAAATAAATAGGTTGCTCAGGAGCTATGCTCTAATTCATATTAATAAAAAAGAAAGTTATACACTATATGCCAGATTTCAGATGGTAGGACTTGAAGAGGAACAAACTGACCATGCTTGAATTCAAGGTTTTACTCAACATATTAACATTTCAAAAATGGAGTGTATTATTTCTGAATTGTGATGGAACCTACTTCTTGTTTGTTGCTATTAAATAAAGCAAATGTAAATATAATTAATTTCTCTCAAGCTGACTAGCATCTAGACTAACAATAACCTTCTTCAAAATAATTACTGCAAAGTGCACTCCTGTTGATGTTCTCATGGTACAAGCCATATCAGAGGCCTAAAATGCAGAAATTATTATATTTTAAAAATAATAATAAAGGATTACTATTATTCTTCAATAATGAAAACTACAAACTAAAGTATCTGCATTGCCTGGAAGTATTCATTCAGTTCTAGTTTTCTAGATATGATGATCCAAAGAGGTAAGAAAGGGATGGTTCATAGAGAGAGAAATATAAATGAAAGATATTGATAAGATGTTCGGTGCACACAAGGGCAGAGATTTTTTTCTCCTATAATAACATCAGATCTAATAACATTTATTTCTTCTACCTACAGACCTTGTTTCAACTGCAGTGTAACTGCTGCATCTAAATATCACATTCTATATTTTAATCGTTAAAAATGGAGCTAAGCTATCTGCAAAAAAGCAGGAAAAATACATATATGTTTCAGATTACTCACAGTTTTTTTTCAGACTGATCTTGGCAGAGCTGTGTGTTGTTGAAATACTTAATGTCAGAAGTGCAGATAAATCTAAATTTTGTCAAGGTGCCATGCAAGAATCCATAAGGTAAGATATCGAAATCAATACCACCCAGGAAGAGCAAGAGCTTCCCATCTTATCTAGCAAGGCTCAGACAGTTCTCCACCCTGTAGATCTCTACGGGTACACAAGTCGCCTCTGGCTGAGGACAGTCAATCCAAGTAATAGCCCTGGAGGAGAAAATAAAAATTCCCATTGATTCCCATTTTAGACTAAAAAAAATGGGACAAGTAATGCCTATAATTGTACTTTTTGATGCTCTGATCTTTCAGAATAGGATAGGCTCAGATCTACCCATTTGTATGTCATATTAAGCCTTGGTCAGAAACAGGTTTCATTCCTCTTCTATAAGCTTGGGCTTCAGCAGTCTTTGCACCTTGCTCACTTCTTGGGATCAGCCTGGAGGGTTGAGTTTCCCCTCAGGAGGCCTTTCATTCCCCTTCCCTCCCTGCTGCCCTGCTCTCATTGCAGTGAAGCTGTCAGCTTGGCCAAGTTTTTGCTCGGCCTACCCAGTAGAGCCCATGGCTCACACATGGCCTTAAACAACATGAGCAGAGTCTGTGCTTTTCTTCATAAAAGGAGAAGCTGAGAAAAGCCCAGATAGCAAGGCAAAGGCCTGCAGGACACGAAATGTGTCATTCATGATTCAAATGTATTTGAATCAGCCACAGCGGGTTTGGTCAGTGTGCTCCTCAGGGTGAAAATGGTGTGAGAAGGAGGATATATTGAATCAACAGATTTTTCCCTTAAAGCGGTGAAGTACAGAGCTGGCCATAAACGGACAGAAGAAAGTACTGAACTGAAAGAGCTGTGCAGACACGTCTACCAATGAGATGAAAGTCTCACAAGGGTCAAAAGTCTTCATCACATCCAGGAAAGCCCCTCAGTGGAGTCTCTAAAGACCATATGGGCAATCCACAGGAAACCTACAGAGAAAGAGATATTCGGCCTCTGCTATTTGCTTAAACTCTTTCCTTTTTTATTTGAAAGGGAAATCAATCTCAGGGAATATCTTTTCAGAAAGGAAAAGCCGAGGAGCAGCTATACATTTAGCAGAGATCAGCTGTACCTGTTCACCATGCATGCATAACAAAGCTGTTCAGCCTTCTTATGGATGAGTTCTAGACTATCCATAAAACTGCTCAATGCACTTAAATTGCCTGGGATAGCAAAGGATCTATACCTACATCTCCAGGAAATGTACCATGCCACATAAATGTACCATAAGAAAAAATGGTGACCCAGCCATCTGACTGAACTACACTCCGTTACTGGGTATTGCACTGGACTTACAATGGACCTAGAAATGCAAGTCTCAAAACTGGTTTTAGGTGTTGTGTAGAGGGGGATCGGGAATCAGAAAGGGAGTTGCATAACTGTGGTAAGGGATGACTTTGGTTGCCCACCTTCCCTATTCTTGATGACTTGGGGGAAAATCTTTAAGCAGTCCCTAAGGTTTCTTGTAGTTAGCACTGGGGAGGACAGTGTGTGCTGGTATCACTCTCCCTGACCACAGAGGAAATCCACTTGATTCTGACTCATAGCTGCTGCTGCAAATCTATTTCAGAAACCTGCCCTCACTAAGAGTTTTTTAAAAAGTAGCAGTAATTAATTTGGTGAGTGTTTAAGCCTGGGAGATTTTTGTGGTTAATGCGATCTTAAGGGAGTTGATATTTCCAGGATGTCATTACTGGAATGCTCCAGTTGCATTTTTAACTGTTAGTGGGTTGTTGGAAGTGTTGTATTTTTCTGCCTCTTACTGAGTGCCTTTCACATTGGACTTGATAACCAAGGTGCTACAGAGCACTCTGGCTTAGAGTTCCAGCAGACCTCTTATTCATGTACTTAAGTGCCCTGATGGACAAAAGATAATGTCTGATAACACTTTGGAGAAACAGATCTTAACTATCCAAAGTTTCTCAGATAATAAATAGAAATTCAACAAACTGAAGATATCCATTGTGTCTGCATTTTAAGAAGACTGTGGATAGTTGCTATGCATGAGTGTATACATGGGTCCTGAAAATACCACAGGTTGGGGTGTCAGGCTCTAAACAAGCATGTCACTGACCCAAAAATGTTGACATCCCTTTGTGTTTAAAAAAAAAAAAAAAAAAAAAAAAAAAGGTAAGCTTTCTAAGTAAGCTTGCTGTACTGAATTCTTCGTTTCTGGGAGAGGGTTATAAGAAACCATGGAAGAACAGCTTCCATTTGCAACCATCCCTATAAGGCAGTGTGCTTGGTTTGGGCTTTGGGAAGATCCACAGAAATTAGATAATGCCTTATAGAAGTGAGAAATAGTCTTATCATTTAATTGCATGACAATCCCTTCCTTAGAAGTCTGAAGCAGGAATATGGAAGCTATGAAATGACATAAAATGAATGACATAAATAGTTTGTAATTTAAAGACAAACCCAGACACTTTATTGTGCCCATCCTTAGAGCTTTTTTCTCTAAGCAATGCTAGTGTTCTAGAATTATTTCTTCCATTTTTTTTTTGTTAATAAGAAAAGCAGCCTTGTTTGAACAGCTATTCACTTAAGGCTTGTCAACAAACTGTACATTTAGAAAGCAAACTTGAATGTAATTAAAGGAGTGAATAACAAAATGAATTAGTTAGTTAAATTGAATTAAACTATTCTGTGGATACTGTTAAATTACCCACAATGGCCCTCAATGTTTATTCCCTTTGGAAGAGAAATAGCATCCATGTGGGAGCTTAATTTAGTCTAACCAATCCACTTTAAAGATTAGTAAGCATTATCTTTCCTGGGTCTCCTGGCTTATACAAACCCATAGCCCTTTTAGAGGTTAGTCTTAACTTAAATAATGTTGGGCCATTTTTCTTGCAGTGACTGTTAAGCTAATTGGGGTGATCCTCGGCTTCTCTCTAAAATTGTTGAGATTTTTACCCCCTAAAAAGCTTACATAAGAAAGAGTGAAAATAAGAGAGATTTAAACCAAACTTATACCAGGTAACTCTACCTGCATGGATCAACATAGCATCCTGTGCAGGTGACACCTCAAAGAGCGAGAACAGACCAGGCATCTCCTTTTCTGCAGCCTACAGATAAAGCAGCAGCTGGCGACATTGCCCAGAGCTCCTGTCTTTTTCCTTTTTTTTTTTTTTTTTTTTTAAGGAACCTGCCCTGGATCACCTAACCTCCCTTATTTTACTAGAAGACACTTTTTCAAAAAGCTCCCCATTATAAGGATTTTGCTCATCCCTTCAGAGAGTGCTTGTTCTAAACTCTGACATGGGAAACATAAATTCCTGAGGCCAAGTGCAGTGGCTGAGGGCTAGAAAGGGAGAAGGAGTTAGTCTTTGGGAAGGATTTTCTGAAGTAACATGCTTCAAGAGACCATTTGAGGTGAGAAAGGAGCAGATTTTAACCCTTGCATACTAAAAGGCTAATTCAAAAAGATTTACTTTTTTCTTCCCTGCTGTGTAGGGGTCAGCACACCCTCTTGTTGAAGGAGAGTCCTGTGGAGGGAAAGCTCTTACAGTATTTGGATCCAGCCTAGTCCTTTCCAATGAGGACAAAACCTATTTCTCAAAGACAGACATTGCAAAATGTAAACATTGCTGGATTTATATATTTATTTAATTATTAGACCCAAAGCATACTATTGAAAGCCATCTCGTCTATCATTGGTAGCGTTGGGAGTGGGGAGGAGTATGTGCGGAACTCTTGGAGCAGCTGATGAAGAGCAGAGGTCGAGTCACAAAGGCTACCACGGCCTTCCAAAAACGAGTTTCAGCAATCCATGAGGCATCACAGAGGAATGAAAGGGAGTTTCAAAATAGCCTCACTTTAAATAAAAACATACTTTGGCACCGCTACATCAAATGAAAACTGACGTGCTTGACCATCGTATCGACACGTTCATCAAACCACTCAGCAGACTGCAAATATCCATCGAGAGCCTGTGCCAAAATGGGGGGGAGCCAAGCAGATGTGGAGCAGACCATGCAAGGCCTGCTTGCTTCTGCAGCGGCAGGGAGAGGAGTTGCTCGCTAGGCCTAGAGGGGCTGAGAGCTGTCAGGACTGCCTCGGATACCATCAGCATTGGAGATATCAGCATCTCTTCTCCATCTGAAGCCTTTTAGGAGAAGGTCTGTCTGTCCTGTTTCTTTTGGGCTGGGGACATGGCTGATGGAAAGCACCATAAGGGGAGCATTGAAGGGGGCGCACAAGGAATTTTCAGATGGAGAGTGGCACACTACAACATGTCAGTTGCAAGTATTTAATATTGTACAAAAGTTAAGCATGTGTTTGCTGAATGTGAGTGTTCCCTGTAATCGGATGTTTGTGCCTCAGGGGGCCAGGTTCCTAGCATGATTTTGCATGATATAGATTTAAAACACACTTCTGCAAGAGCCACTTCAGGTTTGTTTCCACTGAGGAGTATTTGCGCCAATAAACTTGCTTGCTAAGATATTTCCAGGAGGCAAAACCAACATCTAGTTCTGCCCTGAACAACCTACAAATGTGCTCTGTGTGTACTTATACAATGCCTGCGTGCAGGTGCCAAGACATAGCTCAGGGCTCACGAGTTCCACCAGCACAGGAATAATAGATCTGATTACTGTAAACATGCTGCAAACAAATGGGCTTAAAAACCTTCAGAGACACAATACAAAGGCCCCATTATTAACACTGGTTTCTAAATGTGGGAGGAAAGGCGGCCAGCATGGGACTAAGCACCGCAGAGCAGCAGGTATCCAAGCACCGCTGTGAATGCGTTATTAATCATTGCTTGCACTTGTTCGACTCTGAGTAATGATGAAATGCTACAAGAAATCTCTCAATGGTTCAGTTACAGTAAAAGAGAGGCCAGCGTCAAAAACAAAGGGACTGTCGAGAAGCAATGATTTCTTCAGAACACAGTGATACAACCTGCCTAATTCTTGGGCAACTGACGATCCATAACATGTCATCCAGCTCTGTGAACAATTAAATAAATCAAATTAGGGCTCCAGCGAAGCTGTGCCGTCAGCCAAGTAGTCAGGCTTCTTAATGACTGCCTTTTATTTAAATGTGGGAAATCCATGGGTTAGTTACTTTCTTGGTAGAGTTCTTGCTTAAAAGAAAATAGAGCAGGCTTGAAAAGCAAAAGGAATGCAAGCAGGCCAAGCAGAAAAGGAACAAGAACTCAAAGGGCTCATTCTGATGGAAAAAGTAATCATTTTGAACAACAGTGATTTTGTGATTCCAAAACAGAAAGGTAAATAGTGCCCTGTAAATATTAGGAAGGCTCTGGTGTTAAAACAAACAGTCATCAAAATACATTATTTTTGAAGAATCGTAATAGATGTCTTGCCACACACTTAAAGGAAGGGAAATTGGAACAAAATAGTAAAAACAGCATTGGAAAAATGTTATGTGCGAACTGAAGACTCTCTGAACAGTGGCACGAGAGACACATGACACGTCAGGGAAAGCAGAGGAGATTCAAAAAGCTCACCTGCCACAAGCTTCCCGTGTGATGCTGAGTGAAATATGTGCTTTCTTTATGTCTTGCTGTCTCGTCCTGGTCTTCTTGTCTACTTGTAGTGAAAATGCTGCTGTGCATGGTTTGTACCTTTCTGGTTAGTTAGTGCTAACCTCTTCCTTAAATTTATTCAGCTGGACATCATTTGGTTTTGGTTACTCTTAAAATTTCATAGTAACAGGGAATATCCCCATGGAAATGAAAGGAAGAGGCTTTTGGGCCCAGAGATGCTGTTCTGTCCTGACCCTCTTCTGAGCAGAGAACTGCTTGGCCCTGTCTCAAGTAGTGGCCACTGGGCACACATTGGCTGCCCAGTCCCACCACAAAATGGGATCTACTCATCCTCCTACAGGTCCTGAGCCGAATCAAGAGCCAGCATGGAGACAGCAATGCTAAATGTCGCTAATGGCAAACATGATGCTGTCTTCTGATGGACCTCCAGATTTGCACACAGGGACGGACCTGACCAAAGAAAGACCCCACTCCCTCACATTTAGGTCACACATTGTGGACCCTGGTTGTGGATAAAGAACCTGCCCAGTCCTCGCCAGGGGAGCTGTTTTTTACAGCTTACCCAGTGCCAGCGACCTCAGGAAGTGCTGCTCTAGGTAACCAAATACCACATTGATTTTGAAGTCTGATTCTGGGTGACTCACAGAAGAATAAAAGGTTGCCCAAACTCTCTATACAGTACAGCTGACTAAGATCCGGAAACAAGGGGACAAAAATTACCCTTTTAGAGAGCTATGAGCTGTCCTCTGGTGCTTGAAAGCACTGGCTCAGCTCAGATACTGCTACTATGCAGAACCTAATCTATCTATGGCCTTGCACTGTGCAAGCATTTTAAAATGAAGAAATGCTACATACACAGCTTGCCTGAATGGGGGAGCTGGGGGCAGACATTTCAGTTACAAATGAGTTTGGTGATCACCTCCCGATTTTTAGAGGCAGTCAGATGCCAAATATGACACTTACTTGCTACTCTCTATCCCCGAAGTCTCTTATCTACAGCCCTGACCCTGTGTGCCATTTAGAATTACTTTGCAAAAGATAAAAACAGCATGCAAAAACTCTTTCTGATTTTCGCAAAGCAATTCTTGCTTTTTTCTTTTGCTGGATTCCTCAGGCATATGGTCCCTCTTCTCCCTCCCCGCTCCTTACCCCGGTACAGCACCTCACACCATTAACTTTCTATTTTGCAACTGTATTTTTCTTCCTCTCAGATTATTCTTATTTCTTGTACCAAAATATTCTTATCTGTCATACCAAAAAATCCCTTTAGCTGCTCTCCAGTCTTTCAGTCTCATCTCAGTGTGCATATTTGCATAAATATTCCTGCGGTAGGAATCTTCACAAAGCAATTGGATTGCAGAGGACAGATGATCAGTTTCAGAATTCATAAAAGATTTTGCATTTCAGTGCACATATGCCACCTATATCATTTGCAACATTTGCAATACAGGAAACAGTTAGTTAAGCTAAGGAAAATTAGGTCTTTAGAAAATGGGTAATTTCCCTTTGTAACAGTCTTGCTGTAGTAAAATAGATTAAAAACAAAAATACAAGCTATCTGTTTGTGTAAGTACTATACATGCGTATTTACATGAACTCTAAAATGGTCTTTCAAGTAAGCGTAACATCATATTTCAAAAAAAATGCCACTAAAGTAAAAAATGAAAGTATTGATCATAAGAACTACATTAAACATTATAACAAACTTGACAGGAAAAAATAGTGCAAAATAAAGACAGTAAAAGATATTTCTGCATTGCGAAGTGAACAAAAGCAGTCTCTTTTTCTATTGTTCCCTCATAAATTGTACATGGTAAAATGTAATGTCTGCAATGCCATTAATTCATTATATCATCATCTAATATACAGTAGAGAATATTCAGACATCTTCAGTCTGTCTTTTTTCTGAGAACAGTATAAAAACGACCATGAGGCAACTGCTTGCACTGCAGATTGTAGTCAAGCTTGAAAGCAGAGGAGGTCAGAACCCTCAAGCTTTTTTTTTTCCTGCTGAAGCTTCCTGAGGGAAATCTTTTTCAAAAAAATCAAGAAAAAGGAAGACAGAGTTTTTTTATAACACTTAAAAAGTTTTTTTTTTTAATGAAATGACAATGACAAAACATCTGTTTTGACTTAGTGCCATTGAATTCTGGCATTTGGAAATTTAAAGATTTCAACTTTTGGATTCATATGCATTTTTAGAAAAACAGGCTGCTCCTTTTCCTCCCCCCGCCCTGAAACCTCAAATCTGGAAAATATTTAAAGAAGCATGTAAATGCTCTCTTTTTCCTCTTGTTCCCTCCCACCTCCATTTTCCTGCTGTTTTCTAACCATTTCCAGTTGTTGGGAAGATGTGCTAATAGAGGAGAATGGAAAGAAAAATCATTATTTAAAATAAAAAGCAGAAGAATATGCAGGTGTCTGTGAGAAAGATCTTCAGTGATCTTTGTGTGTCCTCTAGAGATGGGGAAAAAAAAAAAAACACTTAAAGCCATGTGGTTCTCATGCACAGTGGTCAAAATGCATCTCTGGACTGATTCTTCTTATACCTGGAGCTAAACTGAGGAAACAGTTTGCTGTCAAAGAGGACCACGTAGTACAGAAACTAAATCTGTGGAATGAAATATATCTACTTTAAATACTAATATTTCTCCTCCTTTGTAAAGTGCTCTGAGATTCATGGGGGAAGCAGAGCTGTAGAGCATAACTGCATGACATGTTTGCTTTGCCCTTATTGACACTCACAGCACAAAGAGAGATTTATGCTCTTGTAACAACGTGCGAAGGAGGAATGAGTACAAGAGCTTCTCTTTAAGTAGGACTGTTTCTGAAGAATCCCATCCCTGTTTCTCATACCTCGTTGTTAGCCTGTCCCCTTTCTTCTAAGAAGTAACTTAGGGCTGAAAAATTCTAACTCCTCTTTCCTGGCTTGAGTTGTTCACCTGAAGTATTATTGTTTGCTTTGCCAAAAGGAAAACACTGCTGGATGTTGTAACGGGCACAGATGCATGCGCAGATATGAAGATAACAGCAGCCTTGGTGCATTTTTAACACCACTGGAAAAACCCAGACTGAGAGCACAAGGGTGAGAGCCCAAGTTGGTCTCCGTGTCAGACCAGGTTCTGAAATAGACAAGTCTTAAAATAAGTGGTTGGTCAAAATGCAGGAAGGGAATAGAAAAAAAAGAACTTTTCCCATGACCATCTCATTCCATAAATGACAGACTACAGCTTTATGAGTAAGTCGCTTTGATTCTTCTTTGTCTTCTGGCTACCTTCATACCCTTTCTAAAACAAGAAACCTCTTGACAGGTAGGTAGATGATCCTAGAGCTCCTAAGCCAGACTTGATGTTGGATGGACAAGCACACCTTGCCACCCCTTTAGGTTTGCAGCCTCTGCAGTCCTGGGGAAGTCTGTTTTGAGTGACACTGGAGCACCGGGAGGTCAATGGGAAGCAATGACACTCGCTGGCCTTGCTGAAGTACTGAAGGAAATCGCGATCTGTGGCTACCACGTGTCTTTTGGCTTTCTAAGAAGCTGCCAATGTCTTCTTCCAGCATAGAGCTCAGTTTTGTTAACAGCAAAATAGTAAATGAAACTTCGTGTTGTCTGGATGGAGGATGAACACAGAGATGGTGTCAACTGCAGTTTTCCTTATCCAAGTTGGATGGGAGCTTTTCTTCCTTCTGGCATGACTGAGATAATCCTGATTTCTGTTTTAGGCTGTGCTAGTGACTAGCAGTGCAGAAGAACAACCTGGCATCTAGTGACTAGCAGGCTACAGGGAGGCATTAATCGTGGCTGCTTTGTTTCCGCAGGTCCATAGAGATGCAGCAAGGGAAACGTGACATGACTCACTGTGATAGATCTCAACTCTCTCCAAACAAGCTTCTGTTTGCTCTTACTGTGCAACCTTCATGGTGAGTTTCCACTGGAGCAGTGCTTAGAAGTTAATATTTTTACTCACAGCTACTTTATTGTGCTGCAAAAGTGTCTATAATATTCAAAGATTGTGCCATCTGTAAGCTGTCTAGGACAGATTCACATACCAAAAGACATTCTGGTCCAGGGAAGTTTGTGTTTTGCAGTTCAGTTCAACGAGCCAAGCTTCAACCCTTGTTATGTGAATATTTGTAATTGCACTGACTGCAAATGCACACAAGGGAAAACATCCACACTAATGACTCTCCTCCACATAATAGTGTGGAAATAAAATAATGACTTATCTCTCTCAGTTAGCGGCAATAAGTAATGACTTATTTGCTGTAACTTTCCTTTGAAAGTCAAAATGCTGCCTGTTGGTGGCGGACACCAGTATCCAAAGTGTCAGTCCATTTCTTTGCCATTTAATACTTCCTAAATATAATTTTCCCAAAATAGAAATTAGATTCAAACTGCTGCTTCCCCTCTGACTTTCGAGAGTCCACTGAAATCAGCAGAAATCCAGAGAGAGTTGGAGGGTAGGAACATGGTCTACCTCAAAATCCCACTCGCTGCTGGAGAGTATCCATAAAGGCTGCAGACAAAGTAGCTCAATATTTGATATAACTGCCACAAGTTATTCCAGAACGAGTGGTTAAAATGTGCTCCTGTGAGTTTAATGGCTGCATGGTGTAATCCAGCCCTTGGCAAATCTGCCGTCCTACCAGTATTTTTCCAGCTGGCAGTGCTTATATAGATTTGTTCCAGCTCTGAACAGAGGTGAACAAAGACTGAAAATATTATACTGCACATATATCTCTAAATCTGAAAAGGTAATTCTGCTCGATTAATAGTTAGCCTGATGCAGAAAAAGGTAGTACATTTTTCTGTAATGTCCTAGTTGACAATGAAACAGATGTGGCAGAACCATTCTGTGGAGTTAATGTTCTTTTCAACCCCATTACATCTGACAGAAATTGCAAAAAAAAAAAAAAAGTATTCCTAATGTTAGATTGCAAAATACAGACTTAAATATCTAGCACACCAAAAATTTGGCTACAGCCAGATACATGCCAATTGGGGAAATGTAATAACTGATGCATTATGTAAGGGCCATGGTATATCTGTTCACTGAACAGGCAGGTCTTTATGTCTGTGTTCACAGCACTTGAGTCAGTTTTGCAGAAGCTAGAGACAGGTATTGAAGATGCAGACAGCCTGTATTTTCTATTCATAAGACCTTTTCAGATTGAGTGTTTGGCAATCTTGAAGTGCTGGGGCCAGGAATCTCAGGTATGCTTCTTTTCAGCTCATTGCTGCATTTGAAAATGTCAGCTATCAGACTGTGCAAGAGGCTGTTTTTTTCTTTTTTGTTTATGCCCAGATGTAATGCAATTTCTCATTACAGTTTAATGTGTGTATGTAAAAGTTTATAGACTGGCTTCTGATCAAATCGCAACCTATTTTTTGTTTGCTGAAGCATAAAAAATCATGGTGTAATCTAAAGTAGCTTATAAAAGTTTGCAAATAACTACCAAGCCACTACCACAATGAAGTGACTAAAAGCTGTATTATTATTAAAAAACAAAACATAATCAACAAATTGTAATGAACTTGGTGGATACCTTTGTTTCAATAGTATCCACTTTTAAGATTCAGTCTAGCATAAATTTGTATGTTTGCTTCACTTTCATGGTTAGCTTGGATCTCTCATTGAATGGAACTACCCCGGTGGTAAAATTAAGCAATTCTGTAGGTGCATGTGGGAGCAAAGTCAAAAATTGGTGGTTATATAGTTAGTTTAAATGAAAGCTGAGCGAATAAATTGCAACAAGTTAGGAAGTCAATCTGCTTCCTGTAGCTTGTGAGGCATTTTGCAGTTCTTGATTATCAGTCATTGCTGTTGTCTGAAGAAGGTGGAAGGTCAGCCAGGTTTCTGCTAAACCTTGAGGGTGTGCTGCACATGGAGGACCCTCGTCACCCACACTGGGCCTGTAGCCTGAATAAGGTCTGGGCTAGCCCACAACTGGGCATGTGAAAGATCGTGGCCATCAGCCCCCGAATAATGGGATTAAAGAGGAAGACAAGACAAGTTCTGTCCGTTAGGCAGTACATAGGGAATTGCAAGGAGACTCTGGAAAAGAAGAAGGAGCCAACCTGAAAAGTCTAAAATAAGCATGAAAATTTGCAGCTGTTCCTGCATCCATCTCAAATATTTTACATCAGCAGTACCTGAATAGAAAAGATGCCAAAAATTAATAAAACTCTATTAAAAACTTTTCAGGGTATATTACTTAAGCTGTGAATCAGAAGAGAGACTTGTCTAAACAGATTAATTTCAATGGAACATATTTTGTACAGTCATGATGATTTACGTACACCTTACAACAGCCAAAGTACTTTTGTTCTTTGAAAGTCTCTGTTAGAAGTAAAATCTGTAGAGACAAGTTGGTAACGAGCCCGATTAGTGCCCAGGGAACTGCAAATACTGCTGCTTGCTGTTACTGACCCCTGCATTGCACCCGTTTCCGTGCTCGCTGGTGCAACACACGGCCTCTCCCCACAACATCTCATCTGTGAGGAGAAAGTGCTGCTTTCTTCTTTTGATGGAGCCTTGGATGATTCAAACTCCAGACATTTTAAGAAAATAAAAACGTTTGAATGCCTTCTGAATGAGTCACGATGTAATTTTGGATCTGTCTGTTGGCATTACAAAGCATCCATTGTAACGAAAGGATTTCCTGATCTTGAAAATGCTACTGAACCATTGGCTTATGAGACCGTTTTTTCTTTTTGCGAAATCTCTACCATTAAAAATGACTTTTTAAGCTTTCCATTCGAGACGCAGCTTGTTTTTCTGTCCAGTGCTCTCAGGAGAATTTGCTCTGCATTTTCCTTGCTGCGCGTTCCTATTGTCAGCTGTTTAGTAGGGAGCAATAAGCAACAAATAGCTTTTCATGGATTGCAGGCGGCACAATTTGGAGCCAGTGACCTGGGGACTGCTACTCCAGTGCTGTTGAATTTCTGACTTAATACAGCCTGCATTTCTTTTCAATAGGTCTTATTTAAACTCTAGCATTTTATTTCTGTGAGAGTGTACGGCACCTAACTTAAAAAAAAAAAAAAAGTAGAATGCTCATTTATTAATGAATCGACTGTGAAGATAGTAAGAAAACACAAGTGTATCCAAATAGCTAAAACAAAAATTCATAAAAGTTGCTGATTTACTTTAACATAAATGGAAAAAAGTCAGGAAACCTTGTGTTTCTTTCCCAACATTGCCCAAGGGCCACATAGTATCATGCTTTAATTTTGCACTTTGTTTCTACGCTAAAGAACATCTAGGTATGCATGTGTGTATGTATTTTTATTGTAACATTCAGAAGCTTGGCCTTTCAAACTTCAAGATAATTTGGATAATTTCAAAAATGTAATTCTAATTGTCTATTGCCTATTTGCAAGATGGATTGCAGAAAAGAAAGAAGAATTCTACATTGGAGCAAAACATATTACAAATATTTTTATTCACAAACAGATTGGCCAGTCCCTTACTGAGAGACAGAGGTAGATTTTCTGTTTTTCTTCTCCACCATAAAAATCACAAGTGTCTTTCCAAATGAAAACTGAAGCCTACCCCACCCCTTAGTTTTCTGCTTCAAGAGCTATTGAAGCCAATATGCAATGTTTGCATAACATTTGAAACATTAGTCAGACATTATTTCTTTGAAGTGATTAGCTGAAACTCATGCTATTATTTATTTATTTACTTACTTTTCTTGATACTCTATGGCTGCTTACTAACAAATATCCTTATTTTAAGAAAAAATCTAACACTCATCCTTTCACATTTAACATCAAGTATTTACTTGTGAAATAGACAATCAAACCCCTCATGGTCCAAATCTGGACTTATACACAGAGTTGTTAACAGAAATTTGCTACCTTTTCACAATAGATGAGTTAGTGGAATATTGCTTGTTGAATAAAGAAAACACTGGGCAATACTCTGTGAACCTTGAAAAGTAACTGCAGACAGTCATCTATAATCCGTATATATCACATCTAAAATCTATCTATCATATCTAATTATTTCCTGGTTTGTGCTTATTTCCTATTTGCAAACTAGTTGTTTTTTTCATAATTCACTACATATACTTGGTTCAGTGAGTGTCTTCATAGACTACCATCTGAAATACATAGAACACTGATTAGGTTAAGTTATATTTCTTTTAACTCCCTTAGACATTAAAAAGCCTGTGCCATGAGCTCAGGGTTTTTCAAGAAGGACGGTGTTTTCGTTTCATCACAGAACTATCTAGCTAGGAGAGGGAAAAGGGCAGAAATGTGTTTTTTCATGCTTGTTCCTGACACAAAGTCAGTATATATTACATTCATCCACGAAAAGATTTCAAGCTGCAATATTGCCTTTCTTTCCTACATCAAAGGAAGAATATTCAAGGCAAAGTCACATGTTTTTTCTTTAAATGAGTGAAAACATGATACGAAAGCATTTCATCTTTTTTCTCCACAAACATAATTCTGAGCATATTAAGGGTATGGGGGAGTCAAAGCAATTCTTCAGAAGACTGGATTATTTTATCAAGGGCTGGAGGGAAAAGAAACGTGACTTTCATCCAAGCTCAATGAAACTCTAAACCTAAAGCAACCTCCTATTTACTTAACCTTTTCTGGGCATTCCTGACAGTGCTAGCAGCTCCAGAGGCAGACGGGGCCAGTCTTTGTTAGAAAAGCAAACAAACACCCCCACGCCAAACGAGAGCCAACCCTCAGCACCCACCAGCACCCTCCAGCCCTACTGCTTGGCATGAGCGGGACCAGCAGCCCTATTGTGCAAGCTGAGGGTGTTGAGCACCCAGTGGCATAACTGAGATTTGCTGAGGCCCTGGCTAGCTCAGCTCGTACCTGCTTGGGCTACAAAGGCATGATCTCACTTACTATTAAGGTGAGGGCCAATAACTTGATGTCAATTTTGAATAAAGCCAGCCCCAGGGAGAATAGGCTTACTATATTCCAGGTGCACCCTGAGGACCATATGCTGAGCATATGAATCCTGAGGATAATTTGACCATCATTCTGCCTCCTCCCACAGGCAGGGGCAGAAGATGAAATCAATCAATTCAATCAATCAATTAAATCAAGTAAAGCTTTCTGAAAAACACACGGTAGCCCGCAGAAAGTGACTGATGGGTCATGCCCTGCAGGCCAATGGGCTGCCAGTGGTGTGGGGATATGGCTGTGCCTCCCTGTGCAGGCTTTGTATTGAGCCCATGTGGTGCGAACGTCCCTGTTTTCACTGACTTGAGAAAGATAAGTGCACATTTTGGGCTCTCACATTACGCTGTTTTATAACACTGTCTCCACTGAAACCAATAGGGAGCCTCAGTGGTTTGTTACAACCACATGTGTACAGGTGCGAGGGTGATGGGTCCTTCTGTTGATGCGGGGCCTGTTCCGACCGCCAAGGGCCACGTGATGGGTTCAGGGTGACCTGCAGAGGAACGCTGCTGCGAAACATGAGGCCAGGCGTTTCAAGAGCAGAATGTCACATCTGAGTGCTCCAATGTTTGGACACCTTAATGAAGAGAAACAGGCGAGCGTGGGTGGTGCGCGGCGGAGCCCGGCAGGTCTGCGGCCTGGAGCTCCCAGGCCACCGATTCCACCAGCCCTCTTCCAAAGAATGTGAGCACGTGTCGTTCAGGTGTAACGTTCCTGAACACCAGGTACGCTCTTCTGTGCCTGCAAAAGTCACACCGCACCATGAGCTAGGGGCCAAACGCTATGCAGAGCTTGTCCTCTCTGGCTCCATTTACCTTGGCCTTGCTGCTTGGAAGCCTGAGTGATTAAGTGGGTGTTTACCCTACCGTGTACAAAAGGAGACATCAGGTTTGTTTTCAGAGAAGATGGAATGTTGTATTTCAGACTCTGGCTTTTTGAATAGTGGTTTTTTTTTTTTTTTGGGGTTGGTTGGTTTGCTGTTTTTTGTTGTTGTTGTTTCATTTTTTGTTTTTTCTTTGACATTTTGTTTTAGCAATTTTCATTTACCCCTTTTTTTTTTTTACCTAAACTTCTCCTTCCTCTGTTTTTTCTTCCACTGTGCATTTATTAAAACTTCGTTTACTTTTGGCCATTTTGATTTGCTCTCCTTACCCTGCTCATAGTATTTTGTTGTTGCCCATCCTTATACTGTTTGGACAAAATTAGTTCTGTTGCTTGTTCACACGAAGATTACCTTTCCCTGCTGTATTTCTGATTTAGTTTTACATCATTAGGTACCTGGTGCTTCCACAGATGAATTCTGGAAAGAAGAATGAACCGCTATGACTTAGAATTAATTTACTGACATTCATTTTTCATAGTATTTCTCAGAGTTGGTATGCTAATGACAAATGTGTGGCTGTCACTTCTTTGCTGGCTGATCTGAAGGAATAAGAAAAAGATACTGGATCTGCTGTTGTCAGTATGTATTGCAAATTCTTAACTACAGGACTGAAAATACCTCCTCCATTTTTATTTTTTTAAATGTTTATTCTACAATTGCTGAGCATGGGCTAGCTGATGTATGCAGATCTTTTCTCCATTCAGACATTCAGAATACGTGAAATTTTATGGATTTTACGGTGTTCAATCAGCTTCTATGTTGACAAACCTGAACTTGAAACTCACATTTTTTTTGTAAGGGTCTGAGCATCTTCCCTTCTAGACAGCAATATTATGCTGATATGCTCAGACTCGTTCCTGAGAGATGCAAACAGGCATTTTCATCCCGTAAAAGTACAGCTTCCCTCCTGTAGCAATCTCATTTTCATAAGAAGGCTAGAAGATATTAGAGTATTCTGGTGATGATAAAATAAGAGTGCAGAAACATGCTGCAATGTGTGCCTTCATCTTCATATTAATTGTTACAAAATTACAGTATTTGGGCCTTATAATTACTCCTGTGATATCAGTTCTATGCCATATCCCTTAGGGTTTCACTAATCAAGGCACGCATTTGGAGCTGAACACTATATAAGCCATCCAAATATTTTTTTTTCCCTTGAGGGAAAAAAATATTCTCAGGGTGTCATTGTGTGAAAAAAAAATATGTAATTTGGAAGCATTTATAACAAAGTTCTTCAGACTTTAGTAAGTACTATATAAGTTGTTTCTGAAAAACATAATATGAGATGTATATGAGATTTGTCAAACCTTACTATCACACTTTTTAAATAAAATGTTTTTAAAAGCCCAAAAGAATATCCAGAAGGTACTAAGAAGTTTTGGATGCCAGAAGTACTGGTAACACTAAGCTATCACTATATATATATGTGAAAGGGATCAGTTTTGTCAGGTTTAGAATGGGCTTCTACCTTTGGGTCAATGCCATTGCATAGAGCCCGTGTCCCTGTATATCGTGTATACAGCTCCTTGCTCCACCTTTTTTTTTTTTTTTCCTAAATCAGTTGAACTGATCCTGAGTGACGATCACTGATTTGGTAATCTTTCTTTACAAATATTAACATTTTCCTTACTATTTTTGAACAGTGTTATGACACAAAACACTAACTGATTTTGCCTCAGCACCCTCTTTTCCTTACATATTACTAGTTTACTAGTGATGGTGAGTCAGAGGAATGACTTGCTTTAGGATTTACACAAGCACTGCAGTCTATTTAGGAAATAAATCCTTGACAAGGAAGCTGCATGGAAAATGTTTGCTGGTAGTGCATGTCACTCCAAAAAACAAAAACCAATGAGCAAAAACATTTCTTGGACTTGTTGCCTTTATTTCACCTGCTCTCAGGGTCTGCCCAGCGCACCAGACACTTTATAGCAGCATGCAATGCATTCTTCCCTCCAGCAGCTCTGCTCTCCTGCTTGTCCTGCCTCCCAGAGTGAAGACTGAGTGGGCAGCCACTCAGGGCTACATTGTCCCTTTGGATGGGGGGAAAAAATGTAGGGAAGAAAGGAGAAGGTAGAAGAAGCCATGTGGAACTTTTTAAAGGAAATTATTGAGCAACGTCGTTTGAGCTAAATTACTGCTTAATGCCTCAGGATGAACTGCTTGTATTTCCCAAGTACTGCATCTTTTTGCTGACCTTGAGAGACCATCGAATGCTCTTAGACATGATTACAAATCCTGATTAATCAGAGGAAAATGAACTGTGTTCCTTGGACTATATCCTTCGCCGTGATCGTCTTAGGCTAGATAATGCATCAAGTTTTACAATGAATGTTTTGACAGTCCAAACAGTTATATTACTCATTCTGCATTAACTCATATACTAGGGGAGTGGGAGAATGTGCTCTCTACTCTAATGCTATGTGAAAATATGTCTAAGCACTGTTCACATGATGCAAGAAGAATTCACCTTTCTCAAAAAATCCACACCTGGTAAAGGAAAATCTAGGAACAACTGGAAGAGCAGCATTTCCATCCTTCTCAACTGTTTTGCTGCGAATTGTTCAACACTTCTCAAGGGTATTGAAAAGTTCATACTAAAGCTCTTTCAAATTCTCTGCTGCTAAGTACTGTAGAAATACACACCAATAATATTTAAAACTGGTCAAAATAATATCAACTTTGTTACTGAATTCAGTATTTTGATTTGTTTGAATAGTGCCCAAAAATGTCATTTAAAAAACGAAACCTTGCAGAATATTTGATTTAGACCTTATCAGAGTGTTTCACTTGAATAAGACTAGAAGATTTGTTTGACTTGGTCATAGGGTAGGTTGAAGTTAATATTTTGATAACACATTTCACGTAGAAAGAATGTGGAAAAATTAACACATTCCTGTGAAATGTTTCCTGTGATCGTCTTGGCCATGCAGGCAAACAGCTCATTTAACAATTTGGACTGCACCTCTTTGTCACCACAGAAATGAATATGTTAAAAGAAAATGAGTCACCCACAATGTAAGACCCGTTTTTGGAAAAGAAAGGCTGCTATTTGAGGGACTTGATATCTTTAACCCATCAATTTCTCTGACAAAATGAGTCTTAGCCATCTGCTTTTAGTTATCTGGCACTAGTAAGCATTACTTGTAGCTTAATCTATGATTAAACTGCAAAAGGAAATGAATAATTTAATTGAACTAAATTTCTCTTCGGAAGATTTACTGAAGATTAGACGTTGTCCATCCTCCCACGTCATGAGCGTAAATGAACCCTGCATCCTCAGCCCATTCTTCTGTGGATGTTTGCCTACACCATGAAGTATGTACATAATTGGATACCACTAACGGCATCACATCAAAAAAAGATCAGGGATGGAAAAGCTTAAAGATGTACTCAGAACTGCACAAGTTATTTGAAGATAACTTGCTTGCTTGTAGTTTACTCTGGCTCTAGCCAAGCATGATTAGTTTCCTTTTTTCAAGCTCACTGATTTTTCACTCATTCCGAGACAAAAAAAAAGGAAAAAAAAAATTTAGTAACTTTTCTAGAGGTCCCACAAGACTACACAATTGTCTCAGATAACCAAGTACAGATGAGAAATACTGGACATCCTGAAGTCCCCCTAACAAAGGAAAGTATTTGAAATGTCTCCCTGATATATATATATATATATATATATATATATCAATGTAGTTGGATTTATTTCCTCTTGCTGCAACGTAATTGAAATTGGTATCTAGGCCATGGTTAAACCTTTGGGGGTTAAAGCTTTCTTTTCTCCGTAGCACACTGCAGAAGAATTTCTTTGGAAACATTCCTGATCACTGAAGTGCATGTCATTTCCTCAACTTCTCAGGCAAGAACAGCAGAATATTGTTTTAATCTTTCCAGGTGACATAGCTATGCAATTTTGAGTTTTATGAACCCGCATTCCTTCCAAGTGAAAGTACAATTTAATTAAACCTAACAGAGAGCTGATAACTTTAATCAAGGGTACTTGAGAACTGCTCATTTCCCTCTATCCCTCAAGCAGTACTTCAGAAGAACAGATGAAGAATGCCACCTACAGTCCAGGCCAGGAATCTGAGCCTCTCTTGGGGTACCTTCTTGGGGTTTCTACCCTGTCAATAGAAGAGGAATGAACGTTTGTTGTTCAGTCATAATGACTGCATCATACTGGACCAGGTATTGTCAAAAATCGGGAAAAAAAAAGAAAAAAAAAGTTGCATAAAGTGATTGCTCTATAGGCATGGGCATCCAAATATTTTTCCTTTCAGGAATGCCTGCAACTTCCTCTGGGCACATATGATACTTTTAAATAAAACACAACAGCTGCTGTTCTAGGGTTCAGGCTGGCCCACGCAGAGATTTATAGCACAGAGAGTGAGGTGGTAAAACACCGAGAGGTGCATTAAGGCCTTCTCCAAGTTTAAGCCATCACTGAAAAGGAATTGTGAGACATAATTTAGGCTGAATGCAGCAGTCTAGAAGAGGAGGATTCTTCCTAGTCAGAATGATTAGACTACAGAAAGCATCTCAAGGGATGCATGAAAGGTGTAAGTTAATTTAATTTACAATAGCTGAACGCACACTTCTGAGTGTTGATCAGGTTATTGGAAGAAGAAACACCATGGCCAAGTAAAAAGTAGAAACAAGTATTTTACTCATCTCTCTCGTCTGCCACGAAGGGCTCCTGATAGGGCAGGAGCCTTTCTGGCTGTTTCAGTGTGATTACCAAGGACAGTTGGGTGCACTTTGAATGTTTAAGTAATGACTTCTTGATCCTCTGACACAGTGCAGCTTCCAACCATCCACAACTCTGCTTGGCTAACCAGACAGAATGACACATCTGCTGCTTCAAAAGATGGGTCATACAATAAGAATCCTATGCACATCATGTCAGAAGATCCAATCTGTGAGAAATTTTCCAGCTTTTGAAGGTGAAACTCTTCTGAGCAGACCTTGTACAAATAAATAACAATCCCTTGATTTCTAAAGCTGACTGAACACCTTGAACATCATTAAGGTGATGGAACTTGTATTATACACCAGCACCATATTGATGCTGCCTTTCAAAACAGTTGAGATTAGATTGCAATTTCGCTTTCAGTTTGTTAAGTTTAAGCACTTTGTTTTTAATTTAGGAACCCCTTCCCCAGCTACACAGAGAATTGTGCCTTCCCCCTTGCTCCACATGATGCTGGAGATGCTGCCCTTCGAATCTGCCACTACGGACCACTATGCACCAGTCAACAGATTCCCTGTTGAGCATTGCTCTTGGTTTGGGCAACTTGATTTACTTCCCTGACAGCCTCTCTAAAATACAGATGGTAATGGCTACTGCCAAAAAGGCTGTGAGGTTTCAGATTTATAAAGTGATACAGATAAGAACCAGGAAGTGTAATGTAATATGTTCCTCTGATTTAATAGGCTCCTTATAGTCCATAAAAATGTTTTAGAGTAAATTTGTCATTAATAAGGAAAACAAGATAGAATGCGAAAAGAGCATGAAGAAATAGTAATGATCTTTTAGATCATCAGTACTTCTTTTGAGGGGAGAGTGTTTGCTGACTGGAGCATGTTAAATAGCATTTTACAGAGGATTTCATCGCACTGAATCAGGCGGCTAGAGAGAGAATAGACTTCTTGTTTTGCTTTGAGTGCTATCTTTTTGTAATTTGGGTATTGCTAAACAAAACTCTTCTCTTTCGGATGTCTTCACAGGATAACTCAGCAAGGATTGCAAGGCTCTTGCATGATAACCAGCTCTCAGTCTTACTAAGAGTCTTGCAATAGTAATGACTTTTACTTTAAACCTCCATCTTGTAGAGTCTGAGTGTTAAACCTTCTCTTTTCTCTTTCTCTTTTTCTACAGCAGAAAAGTTTGTATCAGCTCTAACTCCCCTAGGGAAAAGCTGAAAAAACATCAACAGTTTCAAGAACAGGGTAAACAAAGCCCAGTTTGTATTGTGTATTTTGACTACAAAATATTCTGAAGATCTCATATTAATAACCCCTTCAATCCAAAAGCTGATTCAACTATTGATTGCACAGCAAAATTTGGAAAAAAAACTTATATTTGCATTTTCTCCTTTCACAGTGCAAGGGAATAGGATGGGGGCGAGACAAGGCTGCCTGAGCACTGACGAGAGAGGAAACGAGCTTGTGTTTGAACCTGCTCCTCTTGGGTGCTGTAATCAGCTAGCAGGTACATGTTGCCTGCCAAACTGGATTTGGACTGTCTGCTCTGCCTTTCTTTTTTTTTTCCTCGCAATATTTGCACACATGCAAGATCAACCTCCCTGTGTTCGTAACTTGATTTAAGAAGCCATGAGCAGAGGGTTGAGCTGCAAAAGCCACTTTGGTGCAGGCTGAGATCTCCCCCTAAACTTACCAGCCTGCACGGCTTTCATTTCCCATAGCACAAGAGCCCAGAAGAGAAAAGGTAACACCAGTTAAGCATGCTGGGCTTCCTCTTTCACATTGCAGCTGCTAATTTGTCTTCGACCTTGCCCCCTTCAGAGGCCAGGTCACTTCCTTCCCCAAACCTCCAACAAAAATAACCCTATCGCACGCGGCCGCCTCTGCCAGGGGCCGCGCGCTGCCTGCAGCCTTTGCGAAGCTGGGCTCTTCTTGGAAGGTGCCGGGGCCCCGCGCTCCCTCCCGGGCTGTTCGCGGGGCGCTGCGTGTGCGATCTTGATAAGCACTGAGTCATGCTTCAGCAGGCAATCAGGAAGACATCAGGATTTCCCCTCTTCCTAGCTCTTTTCTGTAACTCAAAATTTGTGTTTTGTTCTAAGCAAGGCAAGGATTCTAGGGAAAGGTGAGAACAGGCCTTTTTTTTTTTTTTTTTTTTTGAGCCAAAAGTTAAACACCCACACTTTGGATTTGGTTTGAGCAGCCGCCAAGGGTTGTTCTGTGATTCTTGAGAAGGGATGGAGGCTGGTGAAACTGGGGGAAAACCAGAGCAACCTTCTGACAAACATTTATGTTCGTTACAGTGATGTATGTTTCTGACTAAAGTTTTGGGGAGTTGGTGAAAAAAAAAAGAGCATTAATTTATCAAAATAAGAAATACAGGTTGACATTTCTTATACTGATTATTATCCTATGTCAGTTTTCAGTTTGTCCAGGTTGTGGTCCAACACCCACCAGAAAGAACCTTCAAGAGATGCTTCTCAAAGTGGAATTATTATTTTTTTGTTCATTTGTTTATTGTAAAATTGGTGCTTATTTCTCCCCAAAAAACTCAGAGTTGCTGAGTAAATATATTCAGCCACACATTCAGTCACACTCTCCCTGTGAAAACTGAGGAGCTTACGCTGAGAAAAATGAGAGTTAAATGTGGAAGCGATTAATACGAGACCATAGGAGCATTCAGGCCTTCCGAAAACCATGAGGCCATTTGCATTCATCTCCCCTCTAACACAGCCATTCTCGAAGCCTAGAACCTGTCAACAGCATAAATCACCCCCTGCCCGTATTGCCAAGTTCACGTTTATTATGCCATCAAGGTGGAGCTCCGCTATCCCTGCTGTCCTGCTGCTTAAAATAAGCAAATGGATGAAGCTATTTCAAACATCATCTGGCTCCGGAGAGGATGGGACTCTGCAAGCGTTCATATTGCAAAGAATTTGTGCCGGTCTGGATTGGAAATAGCAGGTCTGTGGAGGGAATTTTTTAAGTGAGGCAGAACTGAAGAGGAGGGAAAACTGATACTGAGTTTTTCTATAAGGCATCAAAGCTTTGGCATAGCTGTTGGCTTCATGACCGTGTAACTCCATCTCCTGATGTGAATTAGTCTCACTTGCATGATAAAGCAGCAAGGATTTTGCTGCAGAGCAAGGCACTGTCTTCTGGGCCCTGATGCCATGAGCCCAAACACCTGTGACAGAAACATGAGTCGGTACAGGCTAGGTATTCATCTGGTGGTGAGATTCTACAAAAACCATTGCACGATTCAACTCAGGATAAAACTAACATAATTTTATAGAGATGTCTTCTTCAGTGCCATTTATACTTCTCTGTGAGCCTGCTGGAAATTTCTGTAATTCTTCCCTACAGTTTATAAGGCTTATCCTGAAAGGTCCATTGAAAGTGAGGTAGATGACTTAGAAGTTCCTGCACTTCTGAACTCAGGAATAGTTTTGATTTTTTTTTCATTTTCTGTGGATCTGCTAGGCAGATAAAAAACTTTCCACTCTTTTTTAAAGACATCACAAAACAATAGAATGAGGGAAAAGGAAAACTGCATGATTCTATTTTACCAGCTCCAGGTTAATTTACACAGCAGTCCAGCTTTTAGATGATCCAACTGGATCATCTTGGATTCCCTTGAGTTTAGTTGGATGCGTACCTTTATTGGTGTTAAACTTAAAAGTTCTCCAATCACCTTTGTCCCTGGGCTGAGATGGACAATCCTACCCCTCTCCTGTTCTGGAGCAGATGCTAGGGGAGGGATATTAAGTCAGGGCTCCCTCAACTTGGCTGATTGCAGCAGCCAGGAGAGTGGACACTGGAGTGGGAGGACAGGGAAAAATGCTTTTTTCTCCCTGGCTGTATATTTTGCTCCCGGGATCTTCTCAGAACAAGGGCGATAAAGCAACAGGCATCGTGTTCTTGGTGGGAAATCTCAGAAGCATTTGGAACAAGGCTCCAACAAGCTGAAGAGTCAGGCCTTGGGTCCTCCTGGGAGGTCTTGTGGGCAGATGCCCGGCTGCTGAGGGAACGTAGCTGTCTGTAAAGCCAGGAGAATAAAGATTTCTGAGAATAAAAGTTTTTTGGCCCCTCAGCTGAAAGCTGTTTGTGCGACCAGACCTTGCCGAGCACCAGAGTTGGCAAATGAGGGCACAGCTGGGCTGGAGGGATAAGAGGACCTTCAGCCAGGAGCTGCTGACCATCTATGCGAGACCTTCTCGCACAGGCACAGATCGGCAGGACTGCCTAGGTCACACACTGTGTGTTTTACCAAAAATAAAGATGAGGCAATGACCGATCGAAAAAGGATTTTCTTTTTCCCTAGTGGGCAATATGGAAGGAAATCTCCTGAATAATTTATCAAGGGCTAACGACTGAATGTAGCTTTTATAACACTGATTCAATGGTGCCAAATTCATCCCTGATCTACTCTATGCAATTACCTCGGGGAATAATTTGGCCCAGTCAATCTTCTGCAGACATCTTTAACCGTTTTGTTATGAAAGGACAGTGAGTAAGTAGCAGTAATAGAGGTAGTCTGCTGGGAACTTCAGACTTTTAAAATAAGTGAGATTATTTCTTTTTTGTTCATTTGTGATGTGGCAACTACAACAGTTGCCACAAACATTAGAGAAGCCACTCATTTAGAAAGCAGTGCATACAGTCCTATATTTCACATATGCTACAGACTAACGGAATAACTAACACATCTAAAAATAATTTACACACAATGTTGTAGTAGACTATAGCTCTTTCCCATTCTACTAACTTTATCTTCTGAAAAGAAAAAAAAAAGGTCATTTTCCTTCTGTAGCACATGGAAGGTAACTTGTCATCTATGGGAAACTAGTCATTAAATGGAATTGTTTTGCTGATTATAAAGTTGTCACAAAAGATAATAACTTTTAGTGTCGTGGTATAGAAAACAGTAGGAAGCAAAACCGCTTGCTGATTCTTTTCTGCTCTTGATATCCTGATCTAAATCTTGTGGTATCTTTTTGGGGGGATGGAGGGGAAAAAAAGATTCAAGTTATTCGTCTTGCTGATTTTTAACAGTTAGAAAAGATGAGGCACGCAGAATGTAGCATGGAAGTTGTGGATTTGACTGCACAAGAAAAGCAGTTGCGTGAGCTGGCTTTGCCTAGCTTGGGAACCGTCAGCGAAAGCCTAATGGCTGGGTTTTGCAGTAATAGTTATTGAGCGCACACTGCCTTTAAATTTAATTTCCTAAGTGTTTGTTCCTAATGAATACAAGAGTCACAGCATAGAGGAGAAAAGAGAGATGCCAAACCTAATCTTCATGTTGGCGCAATTAGGATGTTTCCATCACTATTGTGTCACATCGCTTGTGTCTTGAAATGTTGCCATATATCAAACACAAATTCTGGAAATACGCAGAGTGGTTTGGGATGTGATGAAAGTTTCTGCTGTAAATGTTCACTGCCACAAGGTCTGTCTATTTATTAGAGTGCCCTACAGAAAAAAAGGCAAAATTTGATGTTATGCTAAAACAGCATGTATTTTGAGTTCTAAGTGAGCAGAGAAAAAATAAAGGAATGCTACAAACTTTTGCAAGAACTCTGAAACTGGCATTTACCCGGTCAGCAACAAGGCTTAGCATATAAATTGTGAAAACGACAGCAGGTTTGGCTCACCAAACATTTATTTTACAAAAGCTCTAAATCCTCCAAGTTTGCAAAGATACTAAATTGCTAAAATATTCTAGCAACTAATCCTAAGAATTAAACATTTACAACATTTTTTTCCCTCCATGAATATTCCTCTGTGAACAAAAATCTGTGTGTTTGTGTTGCAGTTGCTTTTCTTCCCAAAACCTTGCTTTGTGTATAAGTGCAAATCCAAAGCATCACGAGATGCTTTACAAAGTTCAGGCCATTACTATTTTATTTCATAGTAGGTGCTGTTTAATCAGAGCTACATTGCTGAGCTTTCTGCTGCTTCTTGTTTTGCTTTCAGGGAGAAAAAAAAAAAATTGTTAGTTTCAGCTCTTCAGCCGAATTTCCGGTTCAGTTTTTATATGCCTCCTGAAAGAAGCTAAGGCAAACGTTTTCTTTTTCTTTCCTCCTGTAATCTGTTTTCTTATTTGTTTTTGAATTAAGCCCTTGATCCGGGGCAGGAGCAGGTGCCAAATGAGTAACGTGCCTATAGTCATTTCGTAAGTTGTGCGTTTGAAGGCCGATGTCTTCGCACGGGTGCTCGCCGAGGACTCCCAAACACCACAGGGAGGCGGTTGGGCCGCCCAGCAAGCCCGGGGACAGGTCACAGATTTTCGACCCAAGGCTTGAGACGGATTTGTGCAAAAGGCGGGCGGCCTCCCCCTCAAAAAACGACTTTTATTTTCTTTTCCCGCCGGAAACGGCCGAGTTGCCGCCGCGCGGAGCGGCGCTGCCCCCTGCCGGCGCCGCCGGAGTACCGGGACTGACTGCTCTTCAGGAAAACAGACGAGCAAACAACAACGAAAAAAAGCAAAGAAGCACTTTTGTCCATAACTAATTTTTGTTTTCATATTTCTTTTCCAACATTAATTAATTAATTTGTTAGGATTTGCTAAGGGATATATATTTACACACACACCTCTCCCTCTCTCTCTCTCTCTATACATCCTCTTTCACAAATCAGAAGGAAATAAGAGTATTGATGCCACTGAACTACTGATTAGAGCTCAGATCCATCTCTCTCTCTCCAAAAATTGCTGAAACTCCTGTGTCTGCGTATGTGGGCAGTGGATTTGCTGTACGTGGAGGCCAATCTGGGAGAATATGCCAGCAAGGACTTTTATATGCTTCTCTCTCTGCTTCTCCGCCGAGCTATCTCAGCAGTCACCTCATGGTTCCCTGGTGCTGTGTAACGCGTTTATCTAATGCTTGGTGTGGGAAAGGGAGACAAAGTTCATCCTGCTAACGGAATGCAGGGTGCAAACGATGTGGAAGTGGTGTTAATGCAACTGTGTAAACACTGATACTGCTTGCAGCGAGCCCTGGAATTTCTGCTGTGTTTATGCGCAGAGCAATTGGAGCTGAAAGAAGGGATTCATAGATTCACAAGCAGATTTTTGAGGCCAAGAGGGACCATTAGATCATCTAGTCCTGACCTTTTGTATAGCACAGGCCACAGAGTTTTGCTCAGACCTGCACTGAGCTTCTAATTTACTTACTGAAACCATTTTCTCTGTAAAATATGTTACAGTAAAATGTGCAGACCTCACCCCTTCCTTTGCAGTTTTGTTACAGCTTAATCGTCATCGTGATTAAAATGTGCTATTCCAGTCTAATTCGAGTGTGCGTGCTCCAGAGGCTAGCTAAATGTCTTAAGCATCCTGCCTTTAAAGTGAAGATTCCTTGAATGCCTCGTATTCTCTTTTCTGAAAGTATTCAGGTGACATCGGCTCCCTTTCACTTTCTCATATGATAAACCAAATAGACTGAACTTCTTGTCTCTGTATTTTATTTCTCCTAGCACTCCAATCACTTCTGCAGCCTCTTCAGTTTATCAACATGTTTTTGAAATTGCCTCTTTTAAGCAGGGAATGTATAAACCGGAGCATAAAATAACGTTTGGTGCCACAGTTCTTATCAAGATGCACTTAGGGAGCGGCCTGCTCTTCATGGGACATGCTACACTTCATGCTAGCTCGGGCTGTGACAAGTCTGCTAGCAGGCTTCTGGGCTTGAGTTGTCAAGAGAAGCTTCCCCAATGCTTAGTAAACCATCTTTTCCTTCAGATTTCCTTTGCCCTTTCTTCCTAAGGATTAAGTTTTGCTTTTGATATCAGTGCTTGGGGAGTGTGCCACTTATCTCTGGCTTAATTTCATTATGTTGGGCTTTCTATCTTTGTCTTTACTCCTCCACGGGTGTTGCTCTTCATTCACACATCTCTTAATATTTGTCAGCCTCTTTCCTATCCTTACCAGTTCATTTCCCATCCAGCTGTGGTGTTTATTTATTGAGACATCTGTCGTGGTCCACTTATCTTTATAGAGGTTCAGCTGATTAACCTGCTCTCATTTGGGAGTTCTTTCATTCTGTTTAACGTGGAAGCTCCAGATACAGTCTAGGTCCTGGCCATCATTGACTGCATTAATTGGACAGGGGGCCTTTCAAGCATATTGGCACTTGGATGCCAATAGCAAAACTGATATCTGCAAGCCATCAGGAATAGACAAGTGTGTTCCAGGACCTAGCTCAAAATCCTGGAAACCTGTTCTGAAGAAGCTGAGAAGCAATTTCATAGCCTGTTTTGGGAGTGCTTGTTGAAAATTTCCACTTGAGCTACTCCATGTGAACAGAGGAACAAAAATCAGCATAGCTCTTTGGGATATCTGCCTGTCCAGATTGAGCAGCTTGCCTTCATGGCTATCCCAGCTGGCTTACATCAGTATGTAAGGGGTGAAATGTTTGAGAACCTGCTCATTTCTGGTCTTGGTCTTCCGAAGATTTGGGAAGAACAGGAATCAATCCCCTCCCTTATGCAGCATTTAAAGTCTGAGTATAATTTGATTCCAGCTAAAATACCTGCCTAGATAACTGCCTGATAACAACTAACTGGCTGTTGGTTTCTGCCAGAACTGACTTGTTGAGTGCTTGCTCACATGATTATATTTGTGCCTAATTATATGTTGGGCCATGGCTTGAGTCCAAGCTCTCCCACGATCCTTGCTTCCTGTTATTGGCTCATGTTTCGGCTTGGCCTCAAGCAAAAAAACTGTGTTTTTTCAGGCAGGAAAATTCAAGCCCCACATAGGGATTAACTTGACCTTGAACCATGTCCCACCAAGCAGGAGAAACTCAAGACAAGTCGTGTGGTGCAGCTGAGTCCACACCCGGCCATGGCAAATGAAGGCTGTGTGACTTGTAAATAGTCATTTCCCAGCCAAGTAATTTCCTGAACTGTATACACCAGTGTCGTCTCCTTCCTTGTAAGCTTGAGTATTCTCTTATTTACTGGAGAAAATGCAGTGGGACAAGGAGTGAAAAATTGTACTTTTGTAATCTTGTTATGCTTTCATCTTGTTATCCTACTTCTTATGCCATTTCAGAGAAGTATTTCATTCTAGCATTTCAGTGAAACATAGAAAATCATATTAAAAAAATACCTTCTAGGGATTCAGGTGACAAAGAGCTAAACCACGCAATGGCAAATGACAAAACTTAAAAAAGAGATGGTTGACAGCGCTAGGGCCCAAGGCAAGCTTTTTTTCCCTTCTCTGTAGAGAGAAATACCTTAGTCTCTGAGGAAATACAGCAGACATTCTTTGTAGCTGATTTCCTTCTGACTTCCTCTGTGTTACAGATGCATGTTTTGCTAGAGCTTTTTTAGAAACTAAAGCTTTCTGCTGTGATTTCACACTTGAGCAGTTTAAGTCCAGCTAGTTGCTGGACTTCAGTGATATCAAATTTTGCTTAGGCCAACAAAAAAAATGTACCTAAGTTTCACTTTGCTTTTCCTAGCAGATCATTTCACTCGCTTCAGAATATTCATTAGCTCCAATCTTTGCTTTGCTTTATGTTCAAGCTGAGTACTTAGGTTGCTGGTGGCAAAGTGCATGTTTGCATCGTTTTCTTCTCTGTTTAGTCTGGCATCTGTTTCAGTATCACTGCTTTGTGTTAGAATTAGCAAGAAAAAGAAGCACATTTATGCAGTACAATAAGTTTTCAGAATCGTTTCCAGATGGCAGATCCCATCCTTTCTTTTCTTATGATTCATCTGTTCTCAAAACACTGTATAGAGTGGTCTGTATGTAAAGAAGTAGGAAGACGACTCACTTCAGGACACGATGATATGACTTGCTCTTCTTAAAAATCTGTCAGAGAAGAAACTTGAAAAACAGTAATTGAATGGGTGGTCACTGAAGGAGGAATAAATCATATTTAGTGCAGAAAGTTACCTAATAAACAATATAATCATAAATTCATCCTCATGCTATCATTTTTTTTTCCAAATTTCATCAGTCACTGCTCAGACAATCTATTTAAAATCAAATGTATTTGTACGATTGTTCAGGGCCATTTTCTTTCCCTTTTAAGGTATGTATGGAGCTTGCTGAGGTCACTGCACTATGGTTAGCAGGGCTGAGCTAGCTAAGCGTGTAGCAGCTCCTGTGTGCAGACCCAGCCAGGTGGACTCTGCTTGGACAACGTGTTTCCCCTGCACTCAAGAGCTGCCTGACTGAGGAGTCTGCGAAAATCCCAATCCAGGCATCAGAGGTGCTGAGGTTTCCAGCTGCCTGTCCGGTCTCTTTCCCCAAGGACTGGACACCAACTTCTGTTTCTAAACTGATCTGTTCTTGGACTCTTTCAACAAGTAGGTTGCTACATCTTACCCTTCATGGGCATGAAGAAGGGCATGAAGAAACTACATAATGCTGAAGACATTCGAAGGAGAGGGGTGTCTGGGTCGGAAGAGGGTCACAAATGACATATAGACATTTGGGCCTGATAAGAGCCATTCAAGAAAAAGTGTAGTTCCTTAGTTCCTGATATTAAAAAAATTCTACCTCCAGGCTGTTCTTGTAGTTGTTGGCCTCTGATTTTTAAGCGTTGGTACCATAAGATCATTTTGTTGGCTAAGAGAGCACCAAGAAAAGAAGCTGAAAGAGCTTTTACGGCAAAGTTATATTTCCGATTAGCATCAGTTTCTGAGATGATGCATGGCATACGACTGCTGTTCTGCTCTTCTCAGAGTTTGGCAAGGGTTTCTTTCCTGATGCTGCAAAGAGGGAAGATATATTTATCTCTACATGCAAGGTTTATTTATTCCTTTTCACTTCCACCTCCTTTCATTTATCAGTCCAGGAAAAGAGCATGTCAGTTTAAAATAAGCAGCGTACCCCCTATGTGGGTGGCTGCAGCTCCATTGCAGATCCTTACAGAAGCTTTCATTGTGCAAGAGGAGTGTTTGGATGTGGTCAAAGCTGAGAGCTTTGTGGATTCCTGCTCTCTTCCATTTGGGTGGCAATGCTGGGCTCTTTGAAATACCATCAGGATTCAGCACCTCTTGGCTCCTGCCTGTTTCTTTTTATGCCTCCCATATCCTCAGCAGAGCAAATCCCCTTTGCCAATCCAAAGGTCCCTCCGCTCTAGCCTGCAAATATGTTTTTCTTCACAGTTAGTGGAATATTCAGAAGAATTAAGGGCTTCATTCTGAAAACCTTTTACAACCTCATTTTTGCACAAGACCTCTCATAAAGAGCTTCAAATATCTAGTGTGATGTGACTTAGCATTAGTTTAAAAGGAAAATACATCTAGTTAGCAGAGCAAGATCTAGTAACTCTGTGAACTGTCCGTTCGCAGACTGGAAACAGGATCACATGCCTGCAAAGAGAGGAAAAACAATGGAAAGGAATGCAAATTCCTTCACATATTATGCTGTGGAAGAGATGACCTGTAACATAGACACAGTTATTCCCCAAGAAAGACTCTCTGATTCTGACTTCTTGAGAGGCACTTGCTGGAGAGATTTGAGGACTGTGTGTGGGCTCTTGTTCCTTTTTCTTTTCCTGGCACAGATCTTGTTAAATATGCAGTGGGTCAAGTGCTTCTCTTGGTCTTACTCCATGGAGGCCGGTTGGAGCGCTCTAGTGTGAGCACGTGCATTTTGCCTTCTGGGATTTACCTCTGCGTGAACTGCAGACTGGAGACCTGGTCTCGTTCTCCCCGAGCACAGACTCTCTCTCATTCAACACACTGCCAAAAGGAGCAAGGGAAAAATATATTGTTGAACATGTCTTTCTTTGGTATAGGAGAATTATCTTCATGCCTGCGATATAAGGCACTGCTGTTCTTGGATGCTGTTTCAGATAAGGTTGTTTTCTGATACTTCAAGGAGATGAAATGGAATAATGTGGTGAAAGGAAGCCATTCCTGAAGGAGCATGAAAAAGGCATCCAAGTAGTTAGCAAATCTTGGATGTTCTGAGATTTGTGTGGGAATATCACAAAGTAAAGGGAGAAGTTGGGGGAAGAGCAGAACACATGCTTTTGAGACAGCCTGTGTCACCTGGGAAGATGCTGCTGAAAGGTCTGCAGTGAGCTACAGTTACTGGATGCTATCCAAGTGTAATCTGAGGATGTAGGTAATATTTATCAGTATTTATGATATTATAATTACAGCAAAAAGTGTTTCTTTCCGTGGTTAGGCATCTGTGAATTTTCCCTAGAAATGCAAAATGTATTTCAAAATGAGAAGAAAAGGGGAGCCCAAGTAAAATGGCAAATGTGGCCAGAAACTCTTATTCACACAGAAACAAAGATTTGTATTGTATGTTCTTGTCTTGTGTGTACGTGCACATGCAGTTTTCTCTCTCAGACTTTTGCAAATGACTAAGTGGCCAGTGACATCTATCCAGTTTCTTAGTGCCTACCTTGCAAATTAAAAAATACATCAGGAATTAAAGAACCATCCCTAGAATATATTTGTTGCAGCTCATACACTTCCTAAGAGCTTTTGAAAAGAAAGATAATCTCTTAGCAGTGCACGCATAGACACATTCCAAAATGCAGTTGCACGAGCACCATTTTTCCCCAAGGCCTGCCTAGGGTGAGAGGTGTTGAAACAGAACTTGAAATCTTTTACTGCAGTTGATTGTTGTTACTCTTCTGGCAGGAAAATCTCTGAACCCCAAATTCAAACCTCAGTGATGGAAGGTAGAAGAAATGCAAATTTTCCCTCTCAACTAAAGAATTCCCTGAATCTTGCCATGAATAATCATCATATAGGATGAAACATCAAAGTGTAAGAGGGATAAGTGCTTCTGCGGAAATTGCGAGCTTTATGGTTTGAGAATGCTTCAACAATAAATATGCAATCAGTTCAAATTATATGGCAAGCTCTTAAATAACGTCAGTGTATTTTGGCATGGTAGTTGAATTTAAATGCATAAAGCTTTTCAATGAGTAGCAATAATATGGCATTAGAGCATTAAAAATTGGATGATCTTTGCCAAACCTTTGGTTTAGCTCTATGCCTAAAGGCATGTTTAAAAGGTAATTTCAGTGTGGTTTTAACTGGCTGCAGTACTAACCCAGGAAGGGCGAGGGAAAATCTGGCAAGGACTGTTGAAGTTTTGAGGTCTTAGGTTTTTGGATTAATGTCATACAGAGATGCAGCTGGATTGTTGTATGAGCAGAGCTCTGTTGCAGCTTGCATGGCTCTAAAGACAACCGAGTTTCACAAGCAAAGTAACAAAATATATAGTACCAGTGTGTGTATACCTGAGCACACATACGTGGGCCAGAACCTTTAACAGTAGAAGCAGATAGCCCAGGAGCCTTGTGCCCTGGCTGCAGACCTTGACGTTGCTGCTTGAGCCCCTCTTTGTTTTTAGGAAATGCCCTTTTATTCATTAGTCACAAGGCTGTATCCCAATAATCTCTGGGTTTGGTAGTGGGATGACAGCTCTCATTCATCACCTGGTAATGAGTATCTTCTCCAGGGAACAGAGTCAAAAAGAGATAGAAAGAAGATGAAATGGTAATAGTGGGAAGGAGGACTCTTTGGCACTTCCTCCAGGCTTTGTGGAGGAAGATCCCAAAGCACCTCTGCAGCTGGGACTTAACAGAGCCTGGGACCAAGCTGTGGATTCACCTTGGCCAGCACCAACCTTGGGGACCCAGCACATTCCTGGAGTCAGAAAACCCAACACCCAAACTGAACGTCTTTTGGATGTCAGATGAAGCCTCACTCTTTATTTATTTATTTATTTATTTATTTGTTCATTTATTTATAGTATTCCCATTTGAGAGCAGAGGAAAACAGTTTTTTTTCCATCAGATTCTGCTGCTAGAGGTGATGTAAGGGTGAAAGCATCTGCTTTTGTGTAAACTTTCAGATTGATGCTCTGCATTTTAAAATGTGACCAGCTTCAGTCTGTGCCTTGGCTGAATTGTGCACTGAATCATCTCATGACCAGCACAATATGGACTGCTTTTACACTGTACTAGTGTCAGGCTGCAGTGTTGCTGTTATTTCAATTCAATTTTAATGTGCTGGTAGCCATAAAAATATGCTCAAACAGTTTCTTCAAGAAACTTTTTTCCGAAGCTCAGGGTAGGCCTTTGCTTTTTTTTGCCTTTTTTTTTTCTGGCTTTATGAAAAATTTATAATCTTCTTAGTTAATGATCCCATGCAGAACCTTCTGTACTCAGACTGGCAGATGTCTATAGTTAAATCTGAGGCATTTATACTGGTTTGCAACTTATTTGGGTATCATGACCTCAATGAACCAGTCTGCTGAGGCCCTAAAATGTTGGGGAGTGACCAACACACACTCTACAACCTCAAATCGGTCTTCCAGCTTGTACAGTCAGCAAGATGAATGCCAAGAGTTCTAGACTGTAGCAACAATTTAATTTTATTTAAAAGAAGAAACTCTGTTTTCTGGATTATGATGTCCTGTGTGTTACTCAAATTTCCACATGAACTGCTGTATTCTGACTCTTACATTCTTCCTAGATATTCAGCAAGACATGGTAGTCTTGTGCCATCATGAGAAGTTTTCCTATGCATCTCACCTTGCGAATGGCCAGCTTCCACCTGGGGTTTCATTATGCATATGCCTAGACTAAATGCTAAATAACAGCAGCAAAAAAAGTCCTCAAGCATAATAGTCAATAATTTTATGTAATTTGGAGGGGTATTATTTCTTATATAATTTTGGACTCTTCCAGGATGACATATACATATATATGTCAATATATGTGTTTAAATATAGCTATAGATAAAAGCCACCTAAGACATGATTAGGCCATATCATAGATACTTTTCAGATACTTTTCTCTTTTAAAAATAATTTTCATTAGCTGAAGCCAAAGTCGTGGGATTCTTGCATAAAATATATTATGGATTTCTTTTAAAGTCCTAGTTAGTACCAAATATGTTTTTAAGGAAGCTGTTTGGTCTGAGAGACTTGAAGCCTTGTTGAATGCCTGCTCAGCTTACAACACATTCACTTTAAATTCTAATCTAGAGAGTAAACCAGCTGTGATTTACAGCATGTTATTATGGGACAAGGTAACACTTTGAATTATGGTTTCTGTGATGAGAAGGACCTTGTAGCAACTCCTGGAATCCCACAGCGTAAGGGAACAGAAGAAGCTAATCTCGAATAATATAAAATAAATGATGTTGCTCTCAGAACCTAAATTTTTCATTTCTGCACTTTGAGTGTAATGCTTTATCATCGCTTTGTTAGTGATATCTATATAGATCATATTTATATACCTCTATATATCACAATTGGCGTTGGAGTATCCAAGAGCTCACTTGATCCGGAAAGGATATACATTGGTATTTCATGCCTGTTTAGTAGAGCTATAAGGACTGTTGCTCAGAGATGTGACTGGAATAATGTATCTCACAGAATGGCAAGGGCGTTACTTGTGAATTGACAACATAAAGAACCAGCCGGAAATCCTGCCAGAGATGATTTACAGATACCAGAACACTGCTGGGACTATAAACTTTTGCCTGCTGAACACCTTATGGAATTTTCTTCCATAAGGCCTGGATTATATTCCTTTTTTTCAACGTGACATCTGGGTATATACGTTTGTTATAGACAGGATATTTTTTCGTGATAAATTGTTTCTTTTTGTTGGAGAGGTATCCAGTGTTTTTTACCACAAGAAGACTTCTCTGGCTATACATTCTGAGTATTTAGGCTGTGAGCTCTTTGGGACAAAGACTGTTATCTCTTTCAATGAGTAAGTTATGCACCTTACACAAAGGGACACTGTTCATTGCTGATATTCCTTTGGTTTTATCTACACTGATTCCCTTATTGAATACGAAGTCTACTTATTTGGCAGATTTTTGGTCCTGAAAGATATGTGTGAAATGAATTTGCTCTTGGGGCCTTTAAAACTTGTCCTTTCTCATATGCTTCCTTCCATCTAAAATATGCCTAAAATATGCCTTTCAGAGTGCAACAAGTACACAGTGGTTCTTTGGATATGGAGAGATCAGTACTTTCTGGAGTTAATGTTCAATGAATATTTTTGCAACTTCTTTCTTTCTTTCTCTCTTTCTTCTTTCTTTCTTTCTTTCTTTCTTTCTTTCTTTCTTTCTTTCTTTCTTTCTTTCTTTCTTTCTTTCTTTCTCTTTCTCTCTCTCTTTCTCTCTCTCTCTCTTTCTTTCTCTCTCTTTCTTTTCTTTCTTTCTTCTTTCTTTCTTTCTTTCTTTCTTTCTTCTTTCTTTCTTTCTTTCTTTCTTTCTTTCTTCTTTCTTTCTTTCTTTCTTCTTTCTTCTTTCCTTCCTTCCTTCCTTCCTTCCTTCCTTCTTCCTTCCTTCCTTCCTTCCTTCCTTCCTTCCTTCCTTCCTTCCTTCCTTCCTTCCTTCCTTCCTTCCTTCCTTCCTTCCTTCCTTCCTTCCTTCCTTCTCTCTTTCTCTCTTTCTCTCTCTCTTTCTTTCTTTCTTTCTTTCTTTCTTTCTTTCTTTCTTTCTTTCTTCTTTCTTTCTCTTCTTTCTTTCTTTCTTTCTTTCTTTCTTTCTTTCTTTCTTTCTTTCTTTCTTTCTTCTTTCTTTCTTTCTTTCTTCTCTCTCTCTCTCTCTCTCTCTTTCTTCTTCTTTCTTTCTTTCTTTCTTTCTTTCTTTCTTTCTTTCTTTCTTTCTTTTTTGGTAAATGAAACAAATCAGGCATTATTTAAGGACCCAAAAAATCTTACACTGAAATTACCTGGAAGCTATTGTGCAGGTAAAATATCCCAAATGAGAAGTCTGAGAGGTTGAACACACCCAATGGCCAAACCAGAAAGGGCGATGTACTCAGGATAGCTGTGAAAAACACAGAAATTCCAAGCTTTCCATGACACATTTGTTTTTCTGATCAAGTCATAAAAACAAGTGTCCATTAAATCAGCTTTTCGCTAGCATCCGGATTAACAGCAATTCATCAGCTGTTATTTTCTGCTTTTCCTCTTCTGAACTCATTCAAGACAGCTCCTTCCTTTCTAGGCTATCTGAATCTGTATTTTGCCCCCCAGGAAGAATACACTTTTCCAAGTCTTGCCAATCAGGTTTTGGGGAAAAGTGAAACTAAACAGTTCTTGAAAGTATTTTATTCTTTTTATCCACTGGATCTATTTAGACTCCGTGCATCCTGCTAGATGAACGCTTGCAGAAATCACGGAACAGCAATCGGTGCATCAGCTTAATCAGAGGTATTCAGAGGTGCAATAAATGAAGCAACAGTTTGTATAAACAGCTGATATTTGGGTAGTACTCTGTGGGGTGTAACAGATACGAAATCAAAACAGACATTAAGAAGATTTCAGCAACACTCAGACTCAACCAGCTGGAATAGTGACTGCAGCAAGCAGCCAAGCTTGAGGCAAGGGAGAAAGATAAACAACAGCCTGGTGGGGATGGGTGAACTTGGGTGAAACAAGTGTGATGCTTATTTACAATAATATGCTATTACAGAGTGTTTAAGATCTGAAAAAGTAAGGAAACAAACCAACACATTGAAACACTCTCCCCACTGAATCCCAGCTCTCTTTTTGGATCTTTACTGCTTCCCTCACAGGTGGGATAATGACTGTATGACAACAGAAAAACAAGAAAACTTCGACTCGTGTGCAGCGTTTCGGTGTCCTGCTTCTCCTCTTGCTACATCCGGCACTAGAGAGGCCAATTCCATTTCTGAAAGTGTTGGCAGAAATGTTTTCCTTCCATTCTTGCTAATATGAATCTTCTCCTAGCGCAAAAGAAGTAGTTTGGGGGAGAGGAGGGAGGGACAGATGAAAACACATATTTGGAAATTTTTTCACAGTTTTCAAGAGTTTATTCTTTAAAAAAAAAGGAAAAAATAATGAAAGATACAGGGATGAGAAGCTGGATTGACTTGAACTAAGCAGACCCATTGCTGCCTGGAGTTTCCAGGTAGATATTGAAGCCCTGCAGTGACAGAAAGGATATCTGTGAGTGATTTGGTGTTTGATTTGCAGGACCCAGTTGTAACCCACTCAGTGAAGTATGGCTAAAGACACCTGGCAAACATCTGGAAAAACTTAAAGCAGGAGGGGGTCCAGTGCATTCTTTCAGATATTTTTTGCCTATTACTGTTTCCCCAGAAATTGTTTCCTGTATGTGCTTCATTTTGAACTGCATGAAAATAACAATTTGCTTTCCAGATCTCCATTTTGGCAGTTCAGTGAGAAGAAAAAAGGTGTGCAGGAGCAGAGATGAATAAGAGCCTTCTCTGACTTTGCCCTGCAGAGTCTCTTAAGTACTTAGCAAAACACCATGCCATGAACGGACAGGAGGGCATCAACGTAGTAAAGATTCATACGTTGACGTGGTACAGTTGTCCCACCGAGATAAGGCAAGGTCAATCCTGTCTGAGGTTATCCCCATGTCCTACCTCCTGCAGGACCACAAGCAGACCATGCAGACCATGTGGGCTTACTCTGTACCTATAGAAGAAACACAGAACAACTTTGGAAGGTTATATCTGGCTGGTGAGGATTAAAGGTGCTGAGGTTTCTCATTCCGCCTGTGTGGCATTTCCCTGGAGAGAGCTCAGATCTGCAGCGCATGAAGCTTCTCCCTTCTTCAGCTTGCCAACCAAACTGGCCGCAGACCACATACAGCAATTCACCCCAAAAAAGCCATCCTGAGAGAAGTGGTGTCTTTTGTCACAGCCATGAGTTTACTGGCAGTATGTGGGCTGTAAGTGTAAAAAGACTGCTGGAGAGCAAGACTTTTTTTCTAATAAATATCAGAGCTCTGAAGAAGCCTATTTGCAATCAGCTGGCAAGGACATCTCCATCCCAGAGCTTATGACCAGGAAGCAGAAACAATTCTGATGCAAACCCTAAGTAGCACACTGCAAAGAAATTTTCCTTTTGATCAATTTTTAGGTATCTTGTGCATTTTTAAAAAGGCAATCTGTATTTAATGATGTTATGACACAAAGGAGCACTGGGAACAAAATGAGCTTTATTTTCTGGCCTTAGTGATGTGACATGGGGCTGAAGTTACAGCCAGTTACACTTTACTAAGTAACTCTTGTAGTTATTGTTTTAGAGCTTTATCCATGTTATTGTTGGGATGGTCCTGAACTCATGTTTTCCCATTCTCCTAGTGCTGCAGCCAACATGGCCTGTACCATTTTGACAGAGGTATTGAAATTGCACTGTGTGGTTTCAAGCAGATTCACAAAAAGATCTCCAACTGCTTAGCCTTGCTTAAATCTCTAACACAGGAGCAGAGGCAGGGAGAATACAGAGCATGTAGCCATACGTCTGCAAACTGAGCATGACGTGCACATGTTTACAGAGTGAAAAAAAACATCTATTTTACTAGGCTATATTTACAAGCCACCAGGCACTTTTCTCTCTCTTGGGAGTGCAGAGATGGTCTTCAGATGATCCTTAGCTTTACAAGGCATGAAAATAAATTTGGAGCTAAAACAAGCAGATTCTTGGCAGGGGTTTTCTTCCACTCTGCCCTACGCAACTATCTGCAAACCAAGGCCAACATCTTTGGCTGCGAAAAGGAAAGAGCTTATAAAAATAGTACCACAGTGTTTTGCACAGGGTGTGTGGCCACAGTCTTGTTAAAAGTATAGCACAGGGATTATAATGAACTCTCCATACTAAGAGTTGGGTGAAGTCTAATGGTCGATTTTTAAGAGCTAATGGTTATATAGGGCTGGCTTGTATGCTCAAAAGTGATTATCACACTAGATTGGAAAATGGAAGACCAACCCCTTCTCTGCTTGTGTCGGAATAGGCAAGCTTGTGACAGGGTCACAACTGCTCTGAACAGCTCTGTGGCAACCGAGGGGTTGCACAACTGAGGTGACGAAGGACTTGGCAAGCACATCCCTGTCACCATTCCTCTTCTCCAAGCGTCTGCTTCCGTGCAAAAGGAGCAGAAAGGCGCAAGGTGGTGCCTGAGTCACACTTGTGTGGAATCCACAAGAAAAGACCTGCAAAATGAATGGTATTATAAGTCCTGCCATGCCCTAGGGGAATTGCTTTTACTTATCTTCTGGGCCTGTTTTTTTTTTTTTTTTTTTGGATAGCGACAGTTTAAGCATAACCCGCTGTTCCACAATTAATCTACTCCTGTAAGCAACTGATTTTAAATCAAATCCATAACTACTTCTTGTAGAATGTGGATGACTTCAGAGGAAATGGAGAAAATTGATTAAAAAATAATCTTAATAGTACTTCTGAGGGAGAATGAAGACTTGGCCCAAAGTATCTTACACTCACGAGCAGTGAAATATACAATTTATTTAGTATCACAGTGATATCGTGCACTAAGAAATATTGTCTCTAAAACATCAATTGCTTATGTGGAGTGGAAGTTATACATGAGTAACTCAAGAGTTCTTTCATTGATTTGCACTGAATTATTTGATAGGAAGTGTAATAAAAAATAATCCTACTTCTCATCCCGCCTGAACACTTCTCATCCTGTCTGAATACTTGTTTTCATTTTTCTGAGAAACATCTTTTATCCAATATGAATTCTTTGTTACCCAGCATAAGACCTTCTGACAATGGAAGTCTATTTTAAAGAAAGAGTAATAAGGTATAATGTTGCAATTCTTCCACATTGCAAAAGGCAATACTCAAATGTGCTTGAAGGTGCCCAGGATCAGAGAGCGGGTAATTTCTGTACTCAGTAGTTCCATTGCTAGGAGTCAACTGCCATCAGGCTTTAGAGATTGACAAAAATCATTTTTTTGCCAGGTGCAGCAAATTTAGAACACCAAGTATTTGCAGAGATTGTTATTCAAAAACCTGCATTGAATAATTAGTGGAGAAAACATGATTTATGTAAGGAAAAGATGCAGGATTGAGAGAGCAATTGCTCAGTGCTCAATATCCACTTCTATATTGTGCTTTTTGGTCAATGGGAATTGCTTTTATCTTTGATTAAGAGTTAGGTGTAATCAGAAACTTCTCTCCTGTAATCATTTGAACCCTACTTTATTTTTTAAAAAAGGCAACCCCTCCATGTTTTTGCTATATGCAGGTATTCTCAGTGCAGAAGAATCCTGGGCTGATTAGTCCCTGTAATTGCCCTGTTACCAGATGCCTTTTTTCAAAACAGCAATATCCTTGAGGGAGTTAAACTTTCTAAATACTGATCGAGAAATGCAGAAACATAACCATGTGTGAAATGAATCATATGTTGCTAGCTCTGAAACAATGAGCAAAATGCATTCTTGTGCAAGTGGCCAGCAAGGCATCATTGCCACAATTATACAAACCCAAGGCAGTCATGCAGTCACTGCTAAAACCCTCTGCTTTGCTTTACACTCAGCTCTTCTGAAGAAAAAATGTGCGATTTCTCCTCCAACAGTGGTATTGTTTCTGCAGTTTTTAAAAATAAAGAGCTTTCCTGGAAGAAGCTGTCCATCTTGCAGAGCTCCAGTGCTGACACCAGAGCTGTGCTTTTAGTTTCAGAGTCGTCGCCTCTTCCTCTCCTGCTGTGAACTCGGCACCTCCATCAGTCCCGTGGCCAGCGGGGGCCTGCTCACTTGGTGGAAGAAAAGCTTGTTTGTGGCTGAACATTTGCACATACAAGTCTTACAAAATGCAATGGGAAGAAGTGCAGCGGTTTTGAAATGACATTTGGAATCATGAAAGTGGGCAGCAACAAGTCACTCGGTCAAAAACTTCTTTTTCACATGTGTGAGTGAGGCCTGGAGTGTCCGTATGGGCTTGTCCGTCAAGAGACTGAGTCCAGGCCCCAAAGCAGCAGAGGAACACCTGCATTTAGAGTTGTTCTGTCAGAACGGGTGCAACTGTGATAAAGCTAAAACAAACCGTTCACTTATCTCTAACTGGACAGTTTCTGCAACTATATAAAAAAACACAAAACAAAAGCAATTAAATTTTTGTATTGCCTATGCTTAGCACTTCAGAGCTTTTTATGCATTGTCGCGTGTTTTTCTTTTTAAACAAAATGTTAATGAAACGTATTACAGATGCAAGGCTCGCTTCTGCTTGTACTATTCCTGCTAAGATGGAGCTGTTCCAATGCTGTTAAAAGTCAATGGGAAGAACATTGCAGTGACGACGTTGGTCTGGACCCACAGGAAAAGAGAGAGTGCTGGCACCGTGACAGAGAAACTGGACTTAATAAGGTCATTTGTTATTTCTGCGCAATGTGAGCAGCTGTGTAGTAGCTGCGTTGCAGAATTGGATTTATAAACCAGACATTAAAACTACAGTAACTTGTTAGGACATTGCTGGGACGAGATTTTTGACGTTTACGGATCTGATAATTTATGACGCTTAAAATGATGCTGCTTTATTTTCCAAAAAGAAAATGCCTACAACATTTAGATTGTAACACTGTGAATTATATTTTGAGCTATTTTCATGTTTTCTGAAGTTCTTCCTACAGTTGCTTAGAGTTCGCCATGATGCAAAGAAGCATTTAAGGAAAAATTTCTTAACGGGGAGGGTGACAGAGCCCTGGAACAGGCTGCCCAGAGAGGTTGTGGAGTCTCCTTCTCTGGAGATCTTCCAAACCCGCTTGGACGCAGTCCTGTGCCACATGCTCTAGGTGTGCCCTGTGTGTGCAGGAGGGTTGGACTAGATGATCTCTAGAGGTCCCTTCCAACCTTAAGCATTCTATGATTCTATGATTTACAGATATGCTGTAGTGTCTCAATTTTCAGAGTACCATTCAAAGTCACTTTTCAATGCTTTTTTCTAATTAGAGATGCACATAGAAATTAGGGCATATGGGCTAATCCAACTGTATTGAATTCAATGGAGAGATTCTGACTTTAGGAGATATTCAATCAGTCACTTAGGTCAAGGACTGAAACTCAGATATTTTCTTGTGAACCGTTGAAATGCAGGAATCATATCCAGCTTTTCGGACTGTACTTTATCCTTGGCTAAGCCTTCAAACAGCTTCTGTGGAAAATAAGAGGGTTGTTACTATCTTCAACACGAGAAAAGTGGTTAATATCTGAGCAGTCGTAGCATGAAGAGTCTAGAAAATGAAACTCAGAAGTGAATATTCTGCTCATGCTGACAGTCCTCTTACAAGAGTGCAGCCTTGTGTGAAGGAGTACTCTGTAATGAGCACACTCACTCTGAACTATGGTTTGCAGCGTTTCATAAATGCTGCAGATTAGGTATGGAACATATGTTTTGTGTGAGCAGTTTTCCTTTAGTCTCAAACTAAATGATGCTATTTCTTACAAACTTTCAGTGAGAAATTCCTGAAGAGCTGAAAGTTTTAATCGATTGCTCTCCTTTCTGTTTTTCTTGCAGAGCTTCATAACACATAACTCCTTACTCTATAACAAATTAAGGAGCGGAAAATTGACCTTGTGTATTGAGCATTTTGTAACACAACAGATATTTACACAATATAGATGTTGGTAAAAAGGTCTAGGTAATTTACCCCCAAAATCTGCTGAAAGATGAACGACAGTAGTCGAGTAGCACATTATCTGAAAAGTAAATTATGCATCTAGCCAGACTAACCATGCTAGAATGAGTGGCAGGAGAACATGTCAAACTTTTCTTTATGACCTTCATAGGTATGTGTTGATTTTTTTTGGCTCTGACCCAGGTCTCAAATGGATACAG